>NC_057720.1:68701355-68823246 GCF_004010195.1 Chiloscyllium plagiosum | reverse complement strand
GTTGTTCTTTAAAAGCTTCCCAATCCTCCATTTTCCCACTTATCTTTGCTATGTTATACTTTTTCTCTTTTAACTTTATATGTTTCTTAACTTCCCTCGTCAGCCACGGCCACCCATGCCTCCTCCTAGGGTCTTTCTCCCTTTTTGGAATGAACTGATCCTGCATCTTCTGCATTATACCCAGAAATATTCGCCATTGTTCCTCCACTGTCATCCCTGCTAAGGTATTGCACCATTGCCACTGTCATCCCTCCTAAGGTATTGCACCATGTTGCTTGAATAAAGTCTGCCACATGTCTGATTCCTGCCTGCCTCCTAAGACATTGTCCCTGGTCGGGGGTTACACTTCCACAGTATCTATGTGACAAACTGAGTTCACAAACAAGTTTGATTAAAAAGCATAAATACTGCCAATGCTGGAATTCAGAAACAAACACAGACAATACTAGAAATTCAGCAGGTCTGGCAGCATCCCTGGAGAGAAAATATATGTTGACATTTAGAGTCCGGTATGACTGTTCTAAAATGGAAACTTCAGAGTGCTTTTGTGCAGAGGTATCTGGTTGCTGTAGTGCATGAATTACAGGTACAGCAGGTAATAAGGGAGGCAACTGAATTTTAGCATTTATTGCTAAAAGAATAAAGTAGAAAAGTAGAAAAAAGTGTTGCTGCAACTGTCCAAAGCATTTGTGAGACTGTATGTGTAATGACAGTTTTGGTCCCCTTACACAAGTAGGGACTCAGAGGGGATTCACTAGATTGATTCCAGAGATGAGTGGTTTGTCTTGAGAGAGTGAGCAGGTTAGACTTGTATTCTCTAGAGTTTAGAAGAATGACTTGAGATCAAATTGAGGTATACAAGATGCTATTGAGTAAAGGGGATTGACTAAGTAGACATAGAAAGGAAGTTTCTTCTCATCAGACAATCTAGAGTGAGAGGTCATAGTTTTAGCATTGAGCAGCAGATTTAAATCAGAGGAGAAATTAATGCTCTCAAAGGGTAATGAATCTGTGGAATTCACTACCCCGGAGTACAAAATGCCAGGTCATCGAACATAGGACAGTACAGCGCAGTACAGGTCCTTCGGCCCTTGATGTTGCACCGACCTGTGAAACCAATCTAAAGCTCATCTAACCTACACTATTCCATTATCATCCATATGTTTATCCAGCAGCCATTTAAATGCCCTTAATATTGACATGCCCACTACTATAGCAGGCAGGGCATTCCACTTCCTTACTAGTCTGAGTAAAGAACCTACCTCTGACATCTGTCCTATAACTATCACCCCTCAATTTAAAGCTATGTCCCATCGTGCTAGCCATCACCAACCAAAGACAAAGGCTCTCACTATCCAACCTATCTAATCCTCTGATCATCCTGAATGCCTCTATAAAGTCACCTCGTAACCTTCTTCTCGCCAGCGAAAACAGGCTCAAGTCTCTCGGCCTTTCTTCATAAGGCCTTCTCTCCATACCAGGCAACATCCTGGTAATTTTCCTCTGCATTCTTTCCATTGCTTCCACATCCTTCCTGTAATGCAGCGACCAGAACTGTATGCAATGCTCTAGGTGCTGCTGCACCAGAGTTTTGTACAACTGCAACATGACCTCATGGCTCCTAAACTCAATCCCTATACCAATAAAAGCTAACACACTGTTCGCCTTCTTAACAACCCTATCAACCTGGGTGGCAACTTACAGGGATCTATGCACATGGACACTGAGATCTCTCTGCTCATCCACACTACCAAGAATCTTACCATTCACCCAGTATTCTGTATTCCTGTTATTCCTTCCAAAGTGAATGACCTCACACATTTCTACATTAAACTCTATTTGCCACCTCCCAGCCCAGCTCTGCAGCTTATCTATGTCCCTGTGTAACCTGCAACATCCTTCTACACTGTCCACAATTCCACCAACTTTAGATTCATCCACAAATTTACTAACCTATCCTTCTACGCTCTCATCCAGGTCATTTATAAAAATGACAAACAGCAGTGACCCAAAACAGATCCTTGCAGCACCACACTAGTAACTGAATTCCAGCATGAACATTTCCCATCAACCACCACACTCTGTCTTCTTACAGCTCACTAATTTCTGATCCAAACCGCTAAATCACCCTCAGTCCCATGCCTCTGTATTTTCTTCAATGGGGAACCTTATCAAACGCTTTATTAAAATCCATATATACCACATCAACTGCTTTACCCTCATCTACCTGTTGGTCACCTTCGCAAAGAACTCAATAAGGTTTGTGAGGCACGACCTACCCTTCACAAAACAGTGTTGACTATCCCTAATCAAATTACTCCTTTCGAGATGATTATAAATCCTCTCTTATAACCCTTTCAAAAACTTTACCTACAACCGAAGGAAGGCTCACTGGTCTATCATTACCAGAGCTGTCTCTACTCCCCTTCTTGAGCAAGGGGACAACATTTGCTATCCTCCAGTCTTTTGGCACTATTCCTACAGACAATGACAACATAAAGATCAAAGCCAAAGGCACTAGCTTCCCAGAGAATCTTAGGATAAATCCCATCCAGCACACTTTCCAGAATTGCCTACACCTCTTTCTTCCTTATGAACCTCAATCCCAGCAAATCTAATAGCCAGTACATCTCAGTATTCTCCTCGACAACATTGTCTTTTTCCAGTGTGAATAATGATGAAAAATATTCATTTAGCGTCTCTCCTATCTCTTTGTACTCCATGCACAACTTCCCACTACTGTCCTTGATTGGCCCTAATCTTACCCTGGTCATTCTTTTATTCCTGACATACCTATAGAAAGCTTCAAGGTTGTTCTTGATTCTACCTGCCAATGACTTCTCATGTCCCCTCCTGGCTCTCCTTAGCTCTCTCTTTAGGTCCAGACTGGCTAACCTGTAAATCTCAAGCATCCTAACTGAGATTTCACATCTCATCTTTACATAAGTCTCCTTCTTCCTCATGACAAGAGATTCAACTTTCTTTAGTAAACCACGGTTCCCTCGCTCAACCACTTCCTCCCTGCCTGACAGGTACATTCTTATCAAGGACACACAGCAGCTGTTCCTTTAACAAGCTTCATATTTCAATTGTACCCATCCTCTTCACTTTCCTTCCTCAACCTATGCTCATAAATCTTACCTAATTGCATCATAATTGCCTTGCCCCCAGCTGTAACTCTTGCCTTGCAGTATATTCCCATCACTTTCCATGACTAAAGTAAACGTAACTGAATTGTGATCACTATCACCAAAGTGCTCAGCTACCTCTAAATTTAACACCTGGCCTGGTTCATTACCCAGTACCAAATCCAATGTGGCCTCGCCTCTTGTTGGCCTATCTACATACTGTGTTAGGAAACCCTCCAGTACACATTGGACAAAAACTGACCCATCTAAAGTACTCAAACTATAGTGTTTCCTGTTAATATTTGGAAAGTTAAAGACCCTATAACAACTACCCTGTTACTTTCACTCCTATCCAGAATCATCTTTGCAAGGCTTTCCTCTACATCTCTGGAACCTTTTAGAGGCCTGTAAAAAACTCCCAATACTGCGACCTCTCCTTTCCTGTTTCTAACCTCAACCCATGCTACCTCAGTAGATGAGTCCTCATCAAAAGTTATTTCTGGTACCGTAATACTGTCCTTGACTAACAATGCCACACCTCCCCTTCTTTTATCACCTTCCCTGATCTTACTGAAACATCTAAACCCCGGAATCTGCAATAACCATTCCTGTCCCTGCTCTATCCATGTCTTCGAAATGGCTACAACATCAAAGTCCCAGGTACCAACCCATGCACCTGGCATTGAAGTATACACACTTCAAACCACTTTCCTGCCTGCCAGCAAACTGAGTAAATTTAAGGAGGAGATAATAGATATAGTTGTAATTATTTATGGGTTGATAGATTATTGGGAGTGGCAGCAAAGTGGAGGAGAGGCTGAGATGTGATCAATCGTGGTCAGATTGAAGGGCAAAGCAGATTCAAGGGGCTGAATTCCTGATCCTAGCTCTTATATTTTTTCAGAAAGAACAAATAACAAACAAGCTCATCATGCTCACTAAACCAAAGGTTAGCCATCAAGCAGTCTTTCATGTTCAAGTTTATTCAGTAGCCTAATATATTTATTGTCCCAGTTACTTTGTTCCTCTTCTTAAGCAAGATATTATGCTAGACAAAAAAAAAATGCTGATTTCTATACAAAAATACTTTCCTTAGTAAGAGGGGATGCACAAGGAATATGAATTTCTGAAGTGGTAGTTTAGCAAAAAAAGATTTGAACTACTGCCAAAGATCGGAAACAAAATCCATCACAGCTTTTAAGGTGGCAGGCACATTTCGATAAACAAATAACTCACTCAGAAAACTGGCACGCAACAATAGACCAAATGGTTTCTTTTACTATTTTAATGTATCATATTTTATTGAAAGAAACTACTCACTCATAGTAGTCTGAAGCTTTTTGTAAAACCACAATCACCTCTTCTGGAAAGTCACCTGGATTCTGAGTTTCTGCACAAACTAGACTTTTGCCTTTAGCATGGTATGCATTACCAAGGTTGTAAAGTGCTCTTGCTTCACCCACCTGTTTTTATAAACACAGTCAAAATAAAAATTGTATGAAGAAAACGAATTACTCAAAAGATTAATAAAAGTCTACCGTGCAAATCATTTCTTAAAATTCTAACACAGTTACCATTCAACCAAACAAGTTAGTGGTTTTATTTTCAAATTTTATGATTTCTTAGAAAAGCTACAGTAATGTCAATGGACTGTAAAAGTCTCTATAGGTATGGAGAAAGGAAACATTTGGCCAAAATGTGTGTGTCCCCATTACAGAGCCAGGAAAATGTATAGAGTGTAATAGAGAAATGAGAGAACCAAAATGATTTTTTTTTTGTCTCATTTTCACTTAGGAATATACAAGAAATTTCCCAGAGATCAGGTGGCTAAAAGATTTGAAGTAAATCAGCCTTGAGAAGATTGTAATAAGAAATTAAATGAGGCTGAAAGTTGGTAAATCCCAAGGACTGTATAGTCTACATCCCAGAGTACCGAACATCATCGGTAGTTATGTTCCAAATTTTTATAGATTGTGAAATAATGCTGGATTAGAAAATGCTAAATGTCATCCCACTATTTAAGAAGGGAGCGAGAGACAAAAAAAACAGGAATTATTGACCTCTTAACTTCTTAAGTTTTTACTTAAGAGTAGGGAGAACATTAGAATCTATTACAAAGAATGGGATTAATTGGACACCTGAATGATAATGATCTGATTAGGCACCATCAGCAAGGATTTGTGAATGGGAAATCACATTTGACAAACCTGTTGGAGTTTACAAAGGGAGGCCGATGGATGTGGCACAGCTACATTTTCAGAAAGCTTTTGATAAAGTCCTCCATAGCAGGCTGGTTAGAAAATCAAAATATATGGAATAGGATATAATGAACTGTATTTAGCTAACAGACTTAAAACACAGAGTAGGAATAAATAGGTTATTCTCAATTGGTATGCTCAGACTGGTAATGTACTGCAAGGATCAATACGTGGGCCCCAGCTGTTTATATTATCAATGACTTGGAGATGGAGACCAAATGTAACATTTCCAAATTTGAGAATGATACAAAGCTAAGTGTGAACGTGCATTGAAAGGAAGATGTAAAGCAGTTTCAGTAGGATTTGGATTAATTTATTTAATGGACATCAAATGGCACATGTGAAAATGTGAAGTTATCCACTTCGGCAAAAAACAAAACAGACGTGCAGAACTGTTGGCAAGGGTCTTGTGGTGTCCCTACCTCAGAGATTGTGAAAATTCATCCCATAATTTTTTTTCTGTATAATAAGCTTACATTTCCTTATTAAGAACATCAGCAGCCTCATATATAGTATGCTCAATGACTGACGAGCTAATTGTAAAATTAAAACTCAATTACCTAGCAACCTCCCAGGTTTCATTTCAGGATCTGATCTAGCCAGTATTAGCAAAAGGTGGGATCATAACAGTACTTCCATTAGATTTTGCATTCAAATGAATATCAGAAAACTACATTAAGTAGCTGTCAACAAAAAATGAGTGCACATGGAATAGCGAGAAATTTATTTACTTGGCAAATAAGTTTTGTTTATTTATTCATGGAATCTGGACATATCGAAAGACAAGCATTCCCAATCCTAAATATGTACAAGAATGTCACTATGAGCCCCTTCTTCATCTGTAGTCTTTGTGATGTCTGTATATCCACAGTGCTACTGGGGAGGGAGTTCCAGGACTTTGTTACACTGACAGTAAAAGTGCAGAGATATACTTATTGGTTAAGCAGTATGAGACAGATAGTAAGCAGAATTTGTTGTCCATTAAATAAATTAATCCAAATCCTGCTCAAATTGGCAAGGTGCAAATAGTGGGCTTCCCAAGAATGTGTTTCCCTTGTCGAGGCAATCTAGAAAGACAAGATAAGGATATAGGTATAGTATATTTACACAAGGAGAGAGAATGGCAGATTTAAAACAGAGACAAGAAGGAATTAATCTTGGAATTTTCTAACCCTGAGTGCAATGGATGCCAGGACACTGAACAAATGTATGTTTTTTAAAATAGTAATGGGTTGAAGGGTTATGAAAAGCAGACAGGAAAGTGAAGTTGAGGCCAAGTTATTGGCCCTGATCATATTGAATTACAGAGCAGGCTCGAGAAGCTGAATTGCCTCCTCCTCCTCCTTCTTATTTTCAACTTTCCATTCAATTTATAAAATTATATAAATGGAGTAATAGAGAACCAGATATCTAAGTTTGCTAAAGGCACTAACGTGATACTAATTACTGCATAATTACTTACAGTAAGTTAAAAAGGCATAAAGTTGCAAAAGGACAGTCATTGTTTTTCCCACTCACTACAGGGGAACCTCGATCTTCCGAAGTCCTTGGCGGGCAGGTTTTCATTCGGATAATTGATTATAAGGTAAAGTGATTTGACGTTAAACAAAGGAAGCTGCACTGCCCATAATTGTGTTAAAACAGAATTTTTATTTCATTTGATCACTAAAAATCTGTACAAACACTGCATATCGCTTAAAAATTAATGACATTTTACAACTCAGATCACTTTTTCTGAACCTGTACAATAAAAAGGAATTCATCAAAGTGGAGGTTGGTTAGTATTTCCGAAGAAATTATCCAGCTGCTATTGCTTGAGGAAGTGCTGTCTCTTTTTTTTGTAGCGAACAGTAACATTTGACAAAGATGCATCAGTTTAAAGGCATCAACTCCATCTTGTGCTTCGTACCACTCCATGAAAAGTCACAAACTGTCAATAGCTTCATTAATGGGTTCTGGAGGTGCTGCCAGTATCAGACTTTCCTTGCTATCCACACCATTCATACATTCCTGCTGTTCCGCTGTGACTACGTTGACTATTTGATCATCGGTGAGTGTCTCTGTTCCAATTTCTTTGTCACAGTTCACCCAAGCATCAATCTCTGTTTCTGCAAAGTCTTCTAAACCCAGCTGTCTGCAGTTTTCAGTGATGTCAGTGGTTTTGCTTTGCTCTGGATGGGTGTCCACTTCACTGGCATGGCTCCCAATATGCGAGCTATTGGACCAACAGTCTGCAATTGTCGATGGCATGATGCAGTCCCAAGATTCAACAATCATGAACAGAGTGTCCTTGACTGTGATTCCCTTAATGATTTCTTGCAGTCCTTTGTCAGCATTGTCTTCATCCAGGACGGCACGCAACATGTCATGGCGGTAATATTTTTTCATAATTGCAATGATTCCCTGATCTGTAATCTTGAAGTGGTGTTGGGTGGTAAAAACAAACACTTGGTAGCTCAGTCTGCTGAATATAACTGGCTGACTTTCACATTGTCAACAAGCAGAAGGGTGCATTGGTAGAGTCCTTTGCTTGCCAAATGTGACCTGACAGCGTGTACAAAATCTTCATGGAACCAGGTTGAGAAAAGTGGATATGTCATCCATGCTTATTATGTGCTCTGTACCTCATGGGAAACGAGTTCTAGTCACAGTTTGTAAAGCAACGAGGATTAGCATATCGCCCAATGCAGACAAGCTGTAATTTATGAGTGCCGGTGTCATTGACACAGGGGAAAATAGTGAGTCAATCCTTCTGCACTTTATTCCTGACACCTGATTTTCCACGGTGGACCTAAGTGTTTTATCTGGCAGTGCATGCCAGAACAATCACGTTCATCTGCATTGTATAATTGCTCAGGTTCATACTTTCCTTCATGAATGATGGATTGCAGTTTCAGTCTGTCATCTTCCACGGTGCTGTCATCCACAGACTTCTGCTCTCCCAGAACGCTGAGCTGCCTAATACTGTGACGATGTTTGAAGCGCTGTAACCAGCCCAATGATACACTGTGATCAGACTCACCGGTGTGGAGAAATTCATGGAAACTGGCAGCTTTTTCCAGTATCATCAGGCCAGATACGAGAATTCCCTTTTCATGCTGCTGTGGAAACCACAAAAATACAGCTTGAACAATTTGCTCATCCTTTGCTGCTTTCATGGATTTTCTTTTTAGAGCATTTGCAGTGTCACTTAGGCTGATGAATTTCTCAATCGCTGGTCTTGCTTTCTTGATGTCAGACACTGTCGCTATTCCAATGTTGTACTTCTGTGCAATTCTCACCACGGTCTAGGCACTGTAAAATCTCATTTTTCTGTTCAATTGTCACCGTGGTGTGCTTTCTCTTCACAGAGATGGTAAGTACATACAACAAACTCGATCAGTTACACCAGATACGAACTCAGAAAAAAAGTTGTAGAGGGAATGAAGACACCACTGACTTTGTCATGTATTTTAAAATCCTTCAGCATGTCAGTCATTTTCATGTGTTAAAATTCTTTCAATACTGCAACAATTGATGGACTAAAATTGTTGGACCAGTGTCATTAACACCTTATTTGCTGCGACGCTTGCACATCATTTTTTGTGCGAGTACTCCCCTGTTTTCCTCAGTTAAACTAAAGACCCGATCTTTGCACCATTGTTGGTTAAAATTATGTTAACACTTGTACAATTGACTGGCTGAGATTTTTGCAGCAGTGTCAGTAACACCGCTTTTATGCAACATTTGCAGATCTTCTTCAGTTCAGGTAACCCTCATTTACCCTATGCTGCCAACAAAAGATGTGATGGCAACACCATTATCAGTAACACCACTTTGTTGCAATAGTTTCACAGGACCGTCAGATTCCGTTCGGATAATCCGATTTTCGGATAATTGGTATTCGGATAAACGAGTTTCTACTGTATGCGCAACAGAAGGTATGGTTATCCACTTTACAGGGGCAAGTGAGGACTGCAGATGCTGGAGATCAGAGCTGAAAATGTGTTGCTGGAAAAGCGCAGCAGGTCAGGCAGCATCCAAGGAACAGGAGAATCGACGTTTCGGGCATAAGCCTGAAGAAGGGCTTATGCCCGAAACGTCGATTCTCCTGTTCCTTGGATGCTGCCTGACCTGCTGCGCTTTTCCAGCAACACATTTTCGTATCCACTTTACACCCTAGAAAGTTAGGTCAGACTATTTTCTGGATCACAAGAGTTAAGAACTTCTAAAAAGAAGCTGGAGGTAAAAATATGGAATGCTAAAAGATAGTGTACAAGTACAAAAATAAATCAACAATCTAATAAAATGTTGGCCTTTATCTGAAGGTAGCTAGGAGTTACATTACAGTTGTACAACATTTTGAATCAGTACTATGTAGAGCACTGAAATCTGATTTTGGGCGCACCTCAACAAAAATATAATGACCTCAGAAATATCTCACTATTCAACCAAAATTATACCGGCACTAAAAAGGTTTAGTCAAGGGCATGTTGCATAAATTATTGCTTGAGTATTGAAAGGGTGATCTAACTGGATTGTTCATATAGCAGATACAGGGTCTCTCTCTCTCTTCTGATGGAGAATCCAGAATAAAGATCATGGTCCTAAAATTAGAGCTAGGATGGGATGATGTCAAGGTGTTCTCATTTATATTAAGGATAGTAGAAATCTGGAGCTCTTCTCGACAAAGCAATTGAGATTAACAGATCTATGTGAGATAAAGATTATAGTAGTACAAGTCAAGAGTACTGTGTGAAGTTAAAATACAGATCAGCCATAATCTAACTGAATAATCGAATACATTCAAGATACTAAAGTCAAGAGGAGGGGTTGAGAAGGAGAATCCTTCACAGTAATCTAAGCCAGTGCAGAGAATTTAACTCACATTGTTGGCATCATTCTGTGTTGCAAATCAGCCATCTAGTCAACCAAGCTAACTGACCCTGCTGAATAATCAGGGCCCACACATCATTAACAAAATAATATTATGGAATATGCTAAAGCAATTGATCACAAAAGCACAGAAAAAAAAGGTTAGCAAGTGAACTACTACCATGCACAATGAATTCTTCCAAACTATTACCTTATCACAGAGTTCCCTGGAAATGTCTAGATGTCTTTGACAGCAAACAACTGCTTCATCGAAGTGTCCTAAAACCTTGAAAGTATTGCCAAGGTTACCACTAGCTTTAGCTTCTCCCAGTCGATCACCAATTGTTCTGAAAAATTAAGCAAATGGTAATTTAAAACAAAAAGAAGCTAAGTTTTCTGCATCAAATCCTTTGATATTGATACTCCTTTATGCTTTCTAAATCCATCTGTACTAACTATTCCCTTTGTTCTACATGTACGTTTGATTTTTGTCAGCATGTAATATTTAATAAATCTGTAACTAACATTAATCAATTTTCAATGTGGAACTGATGCAGTTCTTTAAACACATTTGATATCCTTTTCTGTTCTTCCTGCTTAAGTGTCCTTGCCCAAACTAAATAACATTGGGTTCTGCAATACTGTATGTATTAGCAGGTCTTTGGAATTCAACTGGATTGAAATAAAGGCTGAAGTTTTGGGCAATTTCTTCTCTTTTCATATGTTGACAGGCTAAATATATCCATTTATAATTTAGTATTTTGGACAAAATGGCTCATTTAGATCATAAAACTGAAACAAGAATAGCTTATGTGGAAAAACAACATAGGCTTCCAAAAACATTGCAATTGCCATTTCATGTTTATTTCACTTCAGCAATAGAAGATTCAAAACTTGAAACTTAGATAGGTTATGCTGAGTTTCATACAGTTTAAGTTTACAGCACAATATTGACTCAGTTTTCTAAGCTGAGCAGTCATTAAAATGTTAACTTAAACATAAATCGCATTATGCATCAGATAAAAAGCATGATCTTAAATCTCCCCTTTTGGTGGAAACCGGGTGCAGGTAAAATTAGAGCAGTAACTTACCTGTTCCACTAACAAAGATTTTTTTTAAGCATATCTTTCAAGCAGAATATCTATTTAAAGGCACAATCACACTTTAAACTAGGTGGCTCGGGCTCTAATGGTATCAACAGGGCTCAAGTAACGTTTTAACTCCATGTCTACGCAAGGAAAACATTGAGGGTATCTTGCCAGGCCAACTTCAAAACTAAAGTCAGCCTAGTACACCAAGTAATTTTAATTGTTCTTTCTATGGGAGCGAACAGGTGTAGTCTTCCAAGCCTCACCCCCTATGAAAACCTTGGGGCACCTCAGCCCTATTCTTTCCTTGCCATTCCCAACCCATCAACTGCAATCATTTTCCCCCACTGAACCAGCTACCTTGAAAGGTCCTTTAGGTTTCTGGCAGCAGTCTCTTACTGCAAAAAATTCCACTTGCCTACAGGGTTCAGGTGGAAAAACGGAAAGTAGGTATGCAGATGAATCTGGAGAATTAAAAGCTCATCTTGTAAAATGTTGGATGTTTTAGTGTTTACCTTGGTTTCCACCAATAGTCAAAAAGGAAACTAAATTTAAGTTGAAAGAGTGGGGTAGAGCAAATGTTTAATGGTTCACAGCAATATCTTAAAAGTGGAATCTATTGAAATACTGTTTGAACTGTCGTTAAAAAAATCACAAATAAAATTAAAATACAGAAAACATTGAAACTGGTTTACAAGTAACAAAATTAATTTTGATATTCTTGCATAAAAATATTCATAACTATAAGGAATGAAATTCCAGCAGAATGTTTTTAACATAACTCCCCTCAAGAAAAAAGCTGAAATGAATGTGATAGTTTTGTATACATGGAGACTCAAGGTAAGGGAAAATGCATGCCTACCTTGCAAGAGTCAAATCATGATGGTGGTAGTCCAGTGCTTTTGAATAATCATGCAAGTAAAAGTAGGCATTTCCAAGCTGACTGTAGATGGCACTGAGGGTTCTCAGGTCCTCTGTTCCAACCTGAACAGCGGCTTCAAAAAATGACACCCCAGCTCGACAGTCTCCTGTTTTACATAGCCGTTCACCTTCTAAGGCCAATTCCAAGCAGGAAGCTTCCATTCTACAAAAATCACCATTAAAAGTAATCAATTCCATAACATGGCAACTTGAGACATCACAAAATTGTTTCATGAAACAACATGCATCAGTACAGCCATATAGAGTGTGGAAACCTATCTTGTTTTAGATTATTGTATAAATCAGAAGATAAGAAAGGCATGTAAGAAAGGCACTTATTACAATAATCATGAGGGACTTCAATATGCAGTAATATGCTGGGAAAATCAGGTTGGTAATGGAACTCAAGGAAAGGCATTCATGGAATGCCTGTGAGATGGTTTTTGGAGCAACTTGTGGTAGGGAACTGAGAAATGGCAGAAGGACTGAGTAGATTACTTTCCATCAGTTTTCACAGTGGAAGACACCAGCATACCAAACTTCAAGAGAGTCAGGGGCAGAGGAGAGCGTAGTGGCCATCATCAAGGAGAAGGTGCTGAAGCAGTTGAAAGATATGGAAGTGGATAAGTCACCCAGACCAGATGGACTCTACCCCAGAGTCTGAAGGAGATAGTGTGGAGACATAAGTGGTGATCTTTCAAGAATCACTGGAGTCATAGATTCAAAATCCCTGCAGTGTGGAAACAGGCCGGTCAGCCCAACAAGTTCACACTGACCCTCAACAGTAACCCACCCAGACCCATTCCCCTATTCTATTATCCTAATATTTACCCCCTAACTAATGCACATAATCTACACATACCTGAACACTGTAGACAATTTAGCATGGCCAGAGAGGTTTCCAGATGATTGGAAAATGGCAAACCTAACACTCCTGTTTAAGAGGAGGGAAGCAGAAGACAGAAAATTATAGGTCAGTTAGCCTGACCACAGTCATTGGTAAGATTTTACAGTCCATTATTAAGGATGAGATTGCAGAACACTTGGCAGTGCATGTAAAATAGGGCTGAGTCATCAGAGCTTTCTTTGTCAAAGGGAGGTCATGTCTGATAAATCTGTTAGAATTCTTTCAGGAAGTAACAAACAGGTTAGATAAAGGAGGACCAATGGACTTGATCTATTTGGATTTCCAGAAGGCCTGTGACAGGATGCCACACAGGAGGCTGATAAATAAGAGCCAGCTACATAAGAGCTCATGGTGCTTGGGGAAAGATACTGGCATTGATAGAGGATTGGCTGACTAGCAGAAGGCAGAGATTGGAGAAAAAATCTCTGGATCGGGATTAAGTAACTGAATGTATTGTTTGCAGATGACACAAAGGTGGGTAGAAGTTCAGGTAGTGTTGAGAAAGAGAGATGGTCTGCAGAAGGACTTGAACAGGTTAGGAGGGTGGGCAAAAAAGTGGCAAATTGACTTCAATGTGGGAAAGTGTGAGGTCATGCACTTTGGTAGGAAGAATGGAGGCATAGCTTAATTTCTAAATGGGGAAAGGCTTCAGAAATCTGAAGCACAAAGGGACTTGGGAGTCCAAGCTCAGGACTCCAAGGTTAATATGCAGGTTCAGTTTGCAGTTAGAAAGGCAATGATAGCTTTATTTCAAGAGGGCATGAACACAAGAGCAGAGATGTACTACAGGGGCATATAAGGCTCTGGTCAGATGACATTTCGAATATTGTGAGCAGTCTTGGGCCCTGTATTTAAGGAAGGATGTGCTAACCTTGGTAGGGGTCCATAAGACATTCAACAAGAATGATCCTGGTGCAGTAGTTGACAACTCTGGGTCTGTGCTCAATGGAGTTTAGAAGAAGGAGAGGAGATCTCATTGATACTTACAGAATATAGAGGCACCTGGATAGAGTGGACATGGAGATGTTTCCTCTAGTAGGAGAGCCTAGGACCCAAGGGCCTAGCATCAGAGTGAAGGGATGACCGCATAGCACTGAGACGAGGAGGAATGTATTTAACCAGAGGGTGGTGAGTCAGTGGAACACTATGGCAATGTGGACTGAGGAGTCCAAGTCATTGAATGCATTTACGACAGTTAGATAGGTTCTTGATTAGTAAGAGGATTAAGGGTTATGGGGAGAAAGCAGGAGAATGAGGTTGAGAAATATATCAACCATGATCAAATGGCGGAGCAAACTCCATGAGCTAAGTGCCTTAATTCTACACCCACATCATAGTGAAAAGATTGAAATGAAAACACATACTGAAAATATTGTGTTTGCAAACAATGAAGTTAGGGTAACTGGGAAGTCCAAGAGTAATTTTGTACTAATATACTTCTCCAAAATGGAAGTTAAAATTCAACTTGAAAGCCATGAAACTTCTTATAAGCTGCAATCAATCAGATTACACATGGAAGGAGAAAAGGATTTTACTTAATGAAAATTTCCAAAGGTGCCATTCCACCATAATAATAATTTAAGATGAGAAATTCTGGATTTTTAAAAACATTTTGTATATTTTGCAATATACAATTTCAAAACTCCAGCAAGACACTGACAGGATAAAGTATCATAAAATAATTGGCTTTCACTGCGCAAGTAATAAACAAATCTAGTTTTTAAATTAGTTAATAACTTAACACTATGTTCCTTTTATAGCCACAAAATCAAAGTTTAAGCTTGAACAGGATTGGCAAGTTTATACTTTAGCCAGAACATTTTCAAGAAATAAAAGTAGTCAGTAAAAGTTGGGATTATTAAAGGATTTGGTGCCTGTGCAATGTAGTTCTTAAACAGGGTTTCACTGTCATGTTGGGATCCATATAGAATATCTGGGGTCTGCAATGTTAAATGCTAATCAGGAGGCAGGAACAGAGGAGGTTGATGGTTTGATCCAAGGGGAGCTCAAAAGGTCAGGCAAACAGCAATGTTAAACAGTCCCACCTCCCTCACCAATATCTGTAAACAGGTTTGTTCACCTAAAAATGTTATTAAGCCACAATTTTCATGTCATATTGAGTAGTTAATTAGATATAATGTCATAATTTGGGTCAATATATAATTGCGAAACCATTTAAAATAGAGATCTAAACTAAAATAACAACGAGGGGGACACTTGAACTGCAAGCCTACACACTGGCACAGAACAGCCAGATTAACAATTCTATTCTTTCAGCAGCTAGTATTTAGTAATAGCTTCCTTGACAGCTTTCTGGACAGAATAGTTTCTAAGAGCAGTAAAACAGCTATCTTCAATGAGGATGAGAACAAGTAGCAGTTTGTGAATACCAAAACAGTTGCAGATTTTACCATTATCAAGGCAAGATAACAGCATGGATTTATGCTATTAACGTATCTGCTTCTTTTTACAGATATCTATGTGAATTATAATTCAGGATTAACGTGAAAAATAAAATATGAAAACCCCCAGTTCACAACAGTGAAGATTATGAACTGTTTCTTACATTTAGGATTGCATGCAGTAACTGTGTAATTACAAACAACTATTTTGAACAATACTGAAAAAGGTAACAACTACAAGGATATGGACATCCTTGTTTTTGTTGACCTAAACAACACAAATGAGAAAGAAAGTATATGATTATTGTTCTTCCTCTCATAATGCAACAACTTTGCCAAATATTGACCAGCCACAACAGATTCTGCAGTGTCATTAAAATGTACATTCTAATTTGTTTCAGATTCCACTGGTTTGCATACAGGACATTTAGAACAACAATAAAGATTTAAAGGTTAAACTTATTAAAATATGTTTTCACCACCTCAAAATACTGGTAAGCTAATATTTACACAACAGGGAAAAGAAAGGTTGTTTACTATTATTAACACATTAAAACATATCTAGGAAGGCTGGCATATATTTCATGTATATAGAACAGGTAATGACAAAATTCTCAAGACTCGACAATAGTGGCAGAAGGGAGTCACCTGGAAGCTGAGTATAGCAGTACAGGCAGTCCTTGGGTTATGAATGGGCTCCATTCTGGAGGTAGTTTACAAGTTGATTTGTACACAAGTCGGAACATAATGCAGGATAATATAGTCATTTTTCATACAACGAACCATGCGAATGTTCGATCATCTGATGAAGGAGCAGCACTCTGAAAGCTTGTGATATCAAATAAACTTGTTGGACCATAACCTGGTGTTGTGTGACTTCTGACCTTGTCCACCCTCGTCCAACATCAGCATCTCCACATCATTCACACATCTGACGTTAGTAAATTGGGAGCTTCCTATATATAATGATATAGCCAGGATTGTGGAATGACCATTTGTAGATTGTAAAAATAAGTCGTTACTAAAAGCCTTCAAAAATCAGTAGAACTACACTGTGTATGGCACATTCCATACTATGGTCAGGAAGATTGAAGTTTTTGAAGGGGTGACCAGGTGTGTAGATGAGGGCAATGCTTTTGATGCGGATCTACTTGGACCTCAGTAAAGCTTTTGATAAGGTCACACATGGGATACTGATAACAAAGGTAAGAGTCCATGGGTTTCCAAAACAATTTGGCAAATTGGATTCACAACTGACTGACTGGAAGGAAGAAGAGGATGATTGTTGAGTGATGTTTTTCTGAGTAGACGTCTGTGCACAGTTGGGTCTCACAGGAGTCAGTATCAGTGTCCTCACTGTTTATGGTTTATATAAATGACTTAGGCATGAATGTAGGAGGGCTGCACAGTAAGTTTGCAAATGAATCAAAAATTGGTTGGGTGGTAAATTAAGTGAAGGACAATCTTAGATTACAGGAGGATATAATTGGGCTGATCAGCGGCAAATGGAATTAAATCCAGATACATCCAAGATGCTGCCCTTGGGCAGGGCAAACAAAGCAGGAAAACACACGATGAATGGGGAGACCCTGAGGGACCTTGGTGTGTATGTTCACCAATCCCTTAAGGAATCAGGACAGGTGAATAAGGTAATTAAGAAAGCAGATGGTACATTTGCCTTTATTAGCTGATGCTTAGAGTTTAAGAGCAGAGGGGTTATACTAAAACTGTATAAAATCTTGGGTAATCTACAGATGGAGTACGTTGTGCAGTTCTGAAATCTATATCATAGGAGGGATGTGATAGCATTGGTGAGAGTGCAGAGGAGATTTACTAGAATGTTGCCTGGACTGGAGAGTTTCAGTTATGAAGAGAGATTGGAGATTGGCTGTTTTCTTTAGAGCTGACCGGAAATTAATTGTCAGGAAAAGTAAACCTAATTCACATTTTAAGAATGTTATCATTTGGCTTCAGATAGTTTCTTTGGACAGGACACATGTAGCTGGAGAAGCAGCTAAAAGTTTACTAATGCTAAAAAAGGTAAACTGTATTGTTTAACGCCAAGTTCCTATACATACTTTAGAACCTTTCTGGGCTATGTTCAATGGCTCCTAAAAATTGAGATTATAATGTTTTCTTAATTCCGCCCCATTGTTTCCAATGCAAGATAGCACTTCAACACTGTAATGCATGCTTTTTGCAGGTTAACTGTGTAATTGAGGCAGATGGAACTTCATGGAAGGGCCAAGGATGTTGCACTGGTCACCTTGTGGGAGGTGACAAGAGATCTGGTCAAGGTAATGGGATCATTGTCCTTTTGAAGAAAGGGGAGACCACACCATCTCCTGAGCCTGTTCTACCTTTCAATAAGATCATGGCCAATCTGATTATTACACACACTCACCTACCCTCCAATAATCTTTCACCCTCTTGCTTATCATAATTCCTCCACCTCTGCCTTAAAAATATTCAAAGATTCCGCATCCACCACTTCTTCAAGAAGAGTTTCAAATATTCATGAATGCCTGACAAAAAAAAATCATCTATCTTGAATGGGTGACACTTCATTTTTAAAACAATAACCCACAATTATAGACTCTCCCACATGTGGAAAGGGAATTTCCACATCCAGCCCTCAGGATTGTTTATGTATCAAAACAAATCATTGCTTATTCTTTTAAACACCAGCAGATACAAGCCTAGCCTGTCCAATTTTCCTAAAAGACAATCATGCATTCCAGGTATTAGTCTAGCATAGTAAGAGAGAATTTATAAACATTTAGAGAGGCAATAATTGCTTCGAGATAGCATGATTTTGTGCAAGGAAAATCATGTCTCACAAACTTGATTAAGCTTTTTTGAGGAAGCTACCAAAAAGATTGATGAGGGCAGAGCAATAGACATAGTTTACTTGGACTTCAGAAAAGCCTTTGACAAGGTTTGACATGGTAAACTAATTAGAAACATTAGGTCACATGGGATTCGGGGTGAACTTGCCAATTGGATACATAATTGGCTTAACAGCAGGAGACAGTGACAATAGGAACTTGCGTTTCGGACTGGAGACCTGTCATCAATGGTGTTCCACAAGGATCAGTTCTGGGTCCTCTTTTGTTTGTCATTTTAGAAAAATGATTTTGATGAGCATACAGAAGGCATGGTTACTAAGTTTGTGGACAACACGAAAATTGGTGGCATAGTAGACAATGAAGAAGGTTTTCTTGATCAAATGGGTCAATGGGCTGAAAAATGGCAAATGCAGTTCAAATCAGATAAATGTGAGGTATTTTGGTACAACAAACAGGGGTGAGACTTATACAATTAATGGTGGGGCTTTGGGTACTGTTGTAAAACAGAAGCACTTAAGGGATTAGGTGCATATTTTTTTTGAAGTTTAGATCACAAAAAGACAAGGTGGTTAAAAAGACATTTAGCACTCATGCCTTCATTTTTCAGTCCTTTGGAGTACATGAGTTGGGATGTCATGATGAGGTTGTACAGGGCATTGATGAGGCCTCTTTTGGGAGTACTATGCCTAGTTCTAGTCACCCTATTATAGGAAGGATTTTATTAAGCTAGAGGAGGTTCAGAAAAGTTCTATTAGAAAGTTGCCAGGTATAGATGGCTAGATAAGCTGGCACTTTTTTTTAAACTGGAGCGTAGGATGTTCAGAGGTGACTTTATTGAGGTTTATAAAGGTCATGAGGGGTGTACATAGGATAAATGGTAGGTGTCCTTTTCCTTGGATTGGGGATTTCAAGACAAGGGGGCACATCTGTAAGGTGGGAGGAATGAGATTTAAAAGAGACATGAGAGACAATTTTTATTTTTTGCACAAAAGGTGTGTGGAAAGAACTTCCTGAGGAGCTGATGGGTATGGGCAGGTTTGCAATGTTTAAAAGGCATGAATTGGAAAGGCTTGGAGGAATATGGGTCAGGAACAGGCAAGTGGAGACTAGTTTAGTTTGGGATTATGTTTTGCATGGTTTGGTTGGACCAAAGGGTCTGTTTCCAACCTGTATGACTCCGTAAAAGAGATCCTCCAGCAAAGCTTTGCAAAGGCAGTGCAACCAGATAGCCACAGCTGCCAGAGAACTTGAATTCGATGCTACAAGGTTCAACAATGGCACACAAGTGAATTCATCTTCAAATGCCATTGCCTACAAACTGCAACCCTCATCTCTTATGATGCAGAAGATACCATCCATTTTATTCACATACAATCTCTACCAATTATTACTTCTTCAGCTTACTTTTATACATTATTATAAGCTTTATACCCATATCTCAACTTGTATACACTACCAGCTATTCAAACACAACAACCAAAAGGATTGCACTACATTCAGACACGCCTCCCTGTTTTTCAAGGACAAGGTCATCTAACTTTCCATTTTCCCCATGAGAGATACTATTTTATATATTTCCAGGAATTTGTAGATTTGCCTTATAAATGGTGAGAACTAAATTTAGTGGTGTATTTTAGCTGGAAAGAGCGTGTACAAAGAAAACTACAATTCCTTAGCAACAGTTGGTCAAGCTCAGGAGTATCATTGAACAGCTACACAACCTTCATCCATGTTTTATATATTCAATAAATATTTTAAAAATATTGTTTAATAATATTGTATTACACTTTAATCTATTTCATCAAATGGAATGATACTACTTGTATATTTAAAGCAATAAAAAAATTAGTATCTGGTAGACATTGAAGGTCGAGTCTCAATCTATACAATTTTCTTGCTTGTTATTTAATTTTTCCACTTTAAAAATTCAAAATGTTAATTTAACTTGAGATCACAAGACTCTCTCTTGTAGGTTGTGTATTTCAAAAAGAAAAATCAAATCACTCCAGAGACAAGCAAAATTGCATTTGGTCATATTGGTTTAACAATAAAGCCAGGAATCAGAAACCTATGTCTTTTCACTGGGAATTTTGCCTGGGTAAAAACTACAAAACCTGCAGTAAACAACATTTTAAAAACTTGATGTTGCATAATTTTACTTTAATTTCACAGCAGTAAACCCTTATGGTAGCCTCTGTCAATTCCTTTGGATTGTCATCATACATGGCAATAAATACGGTTTGTTTTCTTCTTCCATCATTGTAAACATTCATTGAACCGAAAATGAAAGCAACTCCAAATCACACATCTGTTTAGATGAAGTATTCCATGATACACACACATCCACAACTAATTGTTGTTAATTATCAATAGAGTCAGAAAAAGATAAAAAGCACTAGAACAGGCCCTTTGGCCCAACTCATCTATGTCCACCAGGTTTCCTAAACTGAACTAGTCCCATTTGTTGGTGTTTGACCAATATGCCTCTAAACCATTCCAATCCATGTACCTGTCTAAATGTCTTTTAAATGTTATAATTGTACCTGCCTCTACCACTCCATCTGGTAGCTCGTTCCATATATACACCACCCTATGTGAAAAAGTTGCACCCAAGGTCCTTTTTAAATCTTTCCCCTCCCATCTTAAACCTTTGTCCTTTGGTTTTGGCTCCTCTACTGTGGCAGGGATAAGATGTCAGTGACAACAATCACCAGGCACCACCACAGTGGCCTCAACAAAAGTACCGTGGATCATTTTGGTAGGCTGGACAAAAGTGTGAAGTGGCAAGCCTTAGGGGGATTGATTGGGCTCAGTCGAGGGTATGGTGGTAATTCAAGGTTGTGGGTGGGATCATGTCGTGATGGGCTGTGCAAGAGTTGCCAAGTAGAAAAAGGAACATGTAGGTTCAGAGGTATCCTTGACTATGCTGAGCCTGCAACTTGCGATGCCAAGGGTGACCTGCATTTCCTTCCATATTCTAACTATAAAATACAAACAGAAAATGACTAAGTTGCACATGGAGTGGCAGGAATCAGGCTTTTTTTTTTAAATCAGGAGTTTCACTTCTGAAAGATGGGAGTCAATTCAAGAGGCACTGAGTCAATTATTACTTGCAGTCCTTTGCAACTATATCACTGTGCATGTGAAATGCATGCGGTATACACCTGTTGGGTATGCAAACCCTGGTCACAAGTGATATTGACCATGTCATTGTTCACTACAGATTGAATATAATCATCTCTGTGAACGGAAATGATCACAAGCGACCTTAAAAGGAGATACCTGCAGGCCACAAAACAAAGTAGGGCAGGCTTTCATAGACTGTACAAGGCACCAATTTGATTTCCTATCACTTTAAAGTGCAAGTAATCTGCAATGTGCTCTTATATGCAATGTGGCACAGAAAAGGTATCATGACTCATGCAGCACTACAATTTCCCAAATGTCTTTGCAATATGACTGCTGCTACATTCATCAGAATAAAGTACAAGTACCATATACAGGCATGCCATAGCCCTCCTTATCAGAGTGGTTCATGTCTCATGAATGGAGGAGTATGTCAAACAGGCATTTATGAGTGATGAGAAGGCTACCCATTCACAGCAGTGAGGACCTTTCAGTTTCTTATGTTTGCCACATAGGTTCATTGCAAGATTCATTGATGGATTCAGCCAAAATAGGACACAATGCAAGAAAAGCATAAAGAAATGGAGGAACAAATGCACCAGCAAGACCAAGACTGACAACAACTGTGAGCAGATGTTTAACAGCCTTCACATGAAAGATTGAAGCTGAAGGACACTTTATGACATGCAAGTAGGCCAAAGCATCTTGTCCTCAATGCCATTTCCTCTGAATGATCAAGGCAAAAATCACTGAGAATGCACACTGAGAACATCCCAGACACTGACACAGAATTACACTAACTGCTGAAACATGACTCATGACCTGAAGGAATGGTGACAGTTGTATTGAAGTTTTATGCAACTGGCTCCTTGGACACTGGTGTGGGTTGTCTCAATCATCCATCCACAAACATATGAGGATCACTGGAGTCGAAATGTAAAGCCATTTGTAACAAATTACACACCATTCCTTCTTGTTTTCCCATGTCAAGGTTAGTGCTGCAGCTGACTTCTCCCAAGTGCACAGAGAAGGTCCCATATTTTAAAATTATTGGTGGAAACTCTGCTCATATCAGTGCAACATGGACATCTACTTGGGAAGAGTGAGAAAATATAGTGCTCACAGCCCTTTCTACTGACCACAGCAACATAAAATAACTCAAAAGCTGCCAGGGATTTCAGCATTCCAAGTCAAGCAAACTTTGCTTCCACCATTTAGAAAGTCTTGTCTCTGCTTTCTATTGGCATATCAGCAATACAACAGACCCCAACATATGATTAAAGAAGGATCAAGACTACATGTTCCATTCCTTTGACAATGGAGATGGTTTGAGCATTGTAGCTTACATGGCAAAAATATAAAAGCTGAGCATAATTCTCAGACCTCCTGCAGCATTTCCAACTTCTGAAATTATGCTGGGAATGCCTGTACAAATTTCAGACCAGTCTTTAATTTACCTAAATTCCTATGATGCAGCCAAGTAATTTGATGCTGGATTCACTACCCTATTTTCTCAGGAACTTAATAGGCGGTAATATCTGCTTCTATTTTTTAATTGAAATTATACAATCTTAAAAAGAAAGCACCTGTACATATTTGATGCCATGCACAAGATATGATTTGGAGAAAAGACAAAAACCTTTCAGAATATATTTAATAAAGGTAAAGAGAACTAACGATAATAAAGTCGATCCCCTATGTTTGGCCAAAAAAATCTGGAATTTTCCATATATCTCATGTAATAGTCAACCCTAGCTCTTCATAGATAACAGATCAATATTTGAGAGTCAAGGTATTATTCTGTACATAAATGTTACAATGAGGAAATGAAATGTTTTTGTGCTATTATGCATTTTTATGTACAATGTTAGGCTACGGGTTTCTTATGAATGAGCACTATAATTAGTATAATTAGTATGATACAAAGTTTACCACACCATCATTTCCTACAAGATAGGCCTATATGCATTTACTTCACTGTAATTACCATACAGCTGTTGACAATTTCTCGCGGCTACAATGATCGGTGAAACTGTAGGAGAGTAAAATGCCCGATAACTTTCAGAAATAAAAGCTTAAAATGCTGGTTTTAAAAACTAAAACAACAGTAGATGAGAGAAAATGAAGGGAAATGGAAGAATTTAGTGTGAACATTTAAGACGCATCAGATCAGAGTCAGGTTGTGTGCAGCTCAGTTTCCCTGTAGAACTCATGAAATTACTGTAATTGGTTGTGTCTTTTTTCTTTAATTAGAGATCAATTGGGCTTCTGCTAATGATATGTTTTTGGACTGTAGCATGAATTTCAATGCCTTAAAAGTAGAATTCATGCAATAATTGACCCCATAAATTTAACCTTAAAAAATAATCCAAAAAATCTGACTTTCACACATGTACATCCAGTCATAAGTAGGGAAAAAAAATACTTTGATTTGCATTTTTTGACTTTTGTAGTTTATTGGATTTTTGTCCAGATTTACAGATTTCCATATTTCCACATTTTTACTATAAGAGACAATGCACATTCTTAGAGGACTAGTTGGCTTAATTGGCTGGATCAGGCTGATGTCCATAGCTCAGGATTTGATCCCCATTTTGGCTGGAGTGGTGGAGATTAACTCAGTGTGATTCAAATTCCTAAGGGAAGAATCAAGGGATACAAGATTCTTCTTTAAAATAGTGCTTTTTAACATTGCTAAGTTATTTAAAAAGATAAATGTTTAATTGTTTTACCAATATAGGCCAAAATTGAATGAAAACATTCAAACAAGTTTATATAATTTACAAGTTAAACAAAAAATTGAAGAATTCCTACCTGTATCGGATATGATAAGGGTGCTCACGCAGGCTAACCAAAATATTATTTGCATCCATTCAGTTGCGTCATATGACATCACTCAACATATCCACTGTTGGCTCCAGAAGGACGTTAATTCCTATTTTAGTTTAAAATTCAATTAATGTCCACAGATTACCTATGCATGACAGCTTCAGGAATTCCGACTACATTGTGGGCTCTTTTCCCATTTTTTTCTAGTTCCTGAAGATCATAGTTATTTCAGATCACAAAACATCTTGTGATTTTTTAATAATGGCCCCAGATTCTTCAACTGTAACCTACAAAAGAAAACATAGAAACATTTGCATGATAGCTCATAAAATATACAGCTTATTTGTATAAACTTTAATGATTGCTTTTATCTAGTGACAATTTCCAACGAAGACAGAAATTCCATGCAAACAAAGAAAATACAGGAAACAATTAGAAGAAGGAGTACGCCATTCAAAAGCACTCACTGCCTCAAATCTGCTCCACCATTTGATAATATCAGGCTTGATCAGATTGTGGACTCGATACGACTTCCTCTCCATTCCCTATGCCCGCTGGGCCCTTTGCCAATTCTGATGAAGGGCTTTTGCCCGAAACATCGATTTTCCTGCTCCTCGGATGCTGCCTGGCTTGCAGTGCTTTTCCAGCACCTCTCTGATCTAAACCCTTTGTCAATTGAGACTATCCAACTCAGCCTTGCAAATATTCAATAAGCCTCCTTCAATTGCCCTCTGGGAGGAAGAATTCCAAGCACTCATGATCTCAGAGAAAACAAAGGCTCATTTCCACTTTAAATCAGAGACCCCTTATCTTCTAAATCATAGAATCCCTGTAGTGTGGAAACAGGCCCTTCAGCCCAACAAGTCCACACTGACCCTCAGAAGAGTGACCCACCTAGACCATTCCTCTACTACTCTGCATTTACCCCAGACTAATTCATCTAACCTCAAAATCCCTGAATACCATGGGCAATTTAGCATGGTCAATTCACCTAAACTGCACATCATTGAATTGTCCCGAAGTACCCGCAGACACGGGGAGAATGTGCAAACTCCATACAGACAGTCGCCAGAGGCTGGAATCGAATCCGGGTTACTGTCGCTGAGGCGACAGTGCTAACCACTCAACCACTGTGCTGTCCTAAATTAAATCCTTTAGTTTTAGTCTTTCAGCATCCACGCTGTTAAGTCTCCTCAAGATCTACATGTTCTAATAAAGATTACTTCTTGTTCTTCTAAACTCAAGTTTGCCAAGTAAGTAAAGTTACTAAACAAAGGCACAGCAAACAGGAGAAAGTAAGGACTGCAGATGCTGGAGATCAGAGTGAAAAAGTGTGGCACTGGAAAAGCACAGCAGGTCAGGCAGCATTTGAGGAGCAAGAGAATCGATGTTTCAGGCATAAGCACTTCATTGGGGTGGTGGTTGTGGTGGTAGTGGTGGGGGCAGTGGGGGAGTGGGAGA
Organism: Chiloscyllium plagiosum; assembly: GCF_004010195.1. Classification (NCBI taxonomy): domain Eukaryota; kingdom Metazoa; phylum Chordata; class Chondrichthyes; order Orectolobiformes; family Hemiscylliidae; genus Chiloscyllium; species Chiloscyllium plagiosum. The sequence continues at coordinate 68,797,423 of NC_057720.1, read as the reverse complement.
TGAATAGCTGGGCAGGTAATAGGTACATGCAGGTGGGGGTTGATGGTGATAGGTCAGAGGGGAGGGTGGAGCAGTTAGACGAGAAGGAGGGTGGACAGGTAGCACAGTTCAAGAGGGCGATGCCGAGTTGGAGGGTTGGGTCTGGGCTGAGGTGGGGGCAGGGGAGATGAGGAAACTGGTGCAATTGACGTTGATGTTGTGGTTGAATGAGAATTCATACAGGTGTGGAAACTGGCCCTTCAGCCCAACAAGTCCACACCAACCCTCCTAAAGGTAGCCCACTCAGACCTATTCCCCTATTACTCTACATTTCCCTCTGACTAATGCACCTAACCTAACATCCCTGAACACTATGGGCAATTTAGCATTTAACCTGCACATCTTTGGACTGTGGGAGCAAACCGGAACACCTGGAGAAAACCCAGGCAGACATGGGAAGAATGTGCAAACTCCACACAGGCAGTCGTGCGAAACTCGAATCAGACCTGGGTCCCTGGCTCTGTGAGGCAACAGTGCTAACCACTAAGCCACCGTTCGCCATTGGTTGGAAGATGAGACGTTCTTCCTCCAGGCATCAGATGGCTTAGATTTGGCGGTGGAGGCAACCCATGACTTGCATCTCCTTGGATTTGGCAAGCAGCACAACCTTTACTTAATTAAAAGGATCCCAGCAAAAAGCCACCATTTAGTTGTTGAAACTTATCCATCCTTCATTTAAAAATGGCAGTTATAACTGGCCTAAAAATGACAATTATCCTATGAATGACATTACAGCAAGATTTGTGCTATAGTCCATTCATAGTTCAAGAGATATATTGCAGAAACTTATATAATTCTATTTTAAATTTTACTGCTTAAATTCCTAACAACCCAAAATGAAGATCCTCCTAATGATGTGTGTAATCCAGGCCTAAAATGTATAGCTAAAAAAATTCAAAAGTAAAAGGGGATTCTGCCAGTTGGAATCTTCATGTTCCAAAATCAAGTTACTTTCTTTGATGAGCATCGAGCACATTTCTCAAAGCGGAAAATTCAACTAGTTAATTTTATTTTCACATTGTAAAATAACTCTGACAATCAGATAGCTTTGTATGTGTTGTGATTTCTTTACAGTAAACGTCATAGCCAAAAATATGCTTGAGAAATTGAATCTAATTGAACTATTTGCTTGAATCAATTAACTTTAACATTGATTATGGATGAAATTATACTAATTTTTCATATCTTCTTCATTGCAATGTCTGAATAGTGCAGGAAACTGCAACCACTACTTTCAATTTTACCTAAAAAGATTGTTACTTAAATATCTAGTAGGTGTTACAATCTTGTTACCATGTCAGGGATGGTGGAAAGTGGTAATGTCACTGAACCACTATCTAACCTAAAGACACAGACTAATGGTCTGGGGGTGTGGAATCAAATCACACCATAGCAGCTGACTGAATTTCAGATTTTAAAACAGTGAATTAAATTCTAAGTTAATTTCTTTATTGATAAAACTTTCAATTTTGCTGAAGAAAGAATCTAGTTGGTTCACTAATGTCCTTTAAGTAAGAAAATCTGCCATCCTTGGCCACCATGCAACTCCAAGCCCACAGCAATTTGGTTAACTCTTAAATGCACACAGAAATGGCCTAGCAGGCAATTAGGGATGGGCAACAAATACTTGCTTTGCCAATGACGCCAACAGCGCATGATTTTGTCTAAATTGTCACTTTGTTTTATAGTTGAAACTTTATTGCTGGAACAGCACAGCAGGTCAGGCAGCATCCAGGGAACAGGAGATTCGACGTTTCGGGCACAGGCCCTTCTTCAGGAAGAAGGCCTGTGCCCGAAACGTCGAATCTCCTGTTCCCTGGATGCTGCCTGACCTGCTGTGCTGTTCCAGCAATAAAGTTTCAACTTTGATCTCCAGCATCTGCAGACCTCACTTTCTCCACTTTGTTTTCTAGTGTAATACTTGTCAAACACACAAATGATGCTAGTTCAAAAATGTTTGTATTAAATGTACATTTCAAAGTACAGTATATTCTCCTGAATTATGCACCAGGACTACTTCAATAAAATGGCAAATTTAATAATTTCAGTGGTGGCAAGTAGCTTTGGAGCACATTTCATAATTGAAAACAAATAGGTCTTTTTCTCTGATTTATTTGGAACATTTTAATTAGCAGCCAAAGCCTACCTGATTAGTGGAATTGCTGTTTGGCAAATTTAACTGGCAAGGTAAGACAAGCTGAAATAGTTAGATGACGCCTTAACAAAAACAGTGAGAAATTATTCCAAATATCCATAAATGTCATTAACAAATCATTCATCTCCAATCTAACAGAAGTGGGAGCATACAGTCATAGAGATGTACAGCACGGAAACAGACCCTTCAGTCCAACTCCTTGCCAACCGGATATTCCAACCCAATCTAGTCCCACCTGCCAGCACCTGGCATATTTCAGTAAAGGAAGGACAATCCACATGCCATGTGTTAGCATCTTTGCAAAGACTGTAGTCAGCTTTGTGTAACCTCTGTTAGGAATATCTGCCAATTGGTCATCTTAAAAGCAGGGTTTATAATGGCGGAGGGGCCAAATTAAAAATGCTCAGCATAAATAGCTTTCAGACAAACAAAACTGACAAATTTAATGAATCTTTTAAAAAATATTTAGCACACGGCTTCCACCACAATCACTGTTTCCAATCCATCACTTGATATTTCTCAGCATTTGTTGGTAAATTGATACCACACTTTTAGATTACGATGACTACTTCACAGTATTTCCATTTGTGTATCTGTTTCCTGATTTTTTGCTTTATGCTCAAATACTTTATCATAATGTTGCCTTTTATTTGTTAGGTAGATTTGCCCCTCCTAATGTCTCCTTAAAACGGTGTCTCAGTATGAGGGATCTTTTATTCTCCATTGGCTTCTCTCTTCCCCATTCTCATCCACAGCCCCAGGAGCAGGCGGCAGTGGCAGGAACTTGGTAGGAATGCACTTCTGCTCCATGTCAAATGGATTTCTCTGGTTGGCAAATTAATTATATTTCATATTTACATTATAGGGGGAATAATTGAAAAAGCAGACTTCCAAAATGTCAATATTAATTGTATTTGCATATAAAGAATACAAAAAAAAAGGTTCTAATTACTTGTAATATCGTTTGAGGTCACATAAACCATGGGTTGATCCAGCAGAATTTATTCACATACCTAGGACACTACAGCATTCTACTGTCAAAGTTGACCAAGTTACTGAAATTATAAGCTTAGCAAGTTATCATCAAAACATTTTTATGACTACAGTGGAATCATTTGTGACTATCAGTAGTCATAATAAAAATGCTCAGCAAAAATAGCTTTCAAACAACTGGGAAGGTAGTGAAATTTAAAGAAAAAATAATATTCAGTGCACAGTTCATTCAATGGTCAATTTTCTATATGTTAGTTGATATTGTAATATTATACTGTACCTTGACAAGAATTTTGGATGCTTAAGATTTTCAAAAAAAATCAAAATCTACTGATTACATAATACAGTGGTTCCTCTGCTCAAAGAAAGTAGAATTATGATCGAAATGTGTAGGCAATACAGTTGTCATAATACAGAATGTTTAAACATTTTATCAAAGAACACAAATCTGTATGCTGTCTGATCTCAGAATTAAGAGATTAACACGACTAATGCAGAATAATATGTGTGAACTTCAAAAGTGCAGGTTAACTTTTACAATTCTGAACAAAAAATAAAATATGTTTGTCAAGGATTTGAGGCTAAAATATATATTTTAATCTCAAAGACAGAATTATTTTAATTCGGCTAAACATGCAATGATCGACACACATAAATAGTCAATTCCAAAACAAAGCAATTTAAAAGAAAAAAAGGGTCTGGAAGTAATTGTTACAAGAATTCTGACCAATCAGAAAATTCTTAAATCACAAGAATTGACATGACAATACATATTCTTCCACTTTTGTTCAGCTTCTACCTATTATATAGATTATGCTAATATAGGCTTCGTCTGGAGACTCATTGAAAATGTTACCTAGTATGGTGACGAAATTCTGAAAATGAACCTTCCAGCTCAGCGAGCAAACCTACATCCAGAATCTCAATCTGAGTCACAAATCTTCTCAAAACCTGCTAAGATTATGCTAAATCACAAAATTATATGAAATGCTTCACAGGTTTTAACATCTAGACAAAATCATATATTAGAGCAGGCTTCTAAAGCATGAAGCTGAAAATGTGTTGCTGGAAAAGCGCAGCAGGTCAGGCAGCATCCAAGGAACAGGAGAATCGATGTTTCAGGTATAAGCCCTTCTTCAGGAATGAGGAAAGTGTGTCCAGCAGGCTAAGATAAAAGGTAGGGACACACTTTCCTCATTCCTGAAGAAGGGCTTATGCCCGAAACGTCGATTCTCCTGTTCCTTGGATGCTGCCTGACCTGTTGCGCTTTTCCAGCAACACATTTTCAGCTCTGATCTCCAGCATCTGCAGCCCTCACTTTCTTTCTAAAGCATGAAATCAACATATGATACACCTTCCACAACCCATTTAATAGGCCACTATTTTGTAGTGGCTTTTATCAAGAATTTAGCCCGAAAATATTTTGAGTAAGTTTCATTGTAGAAATACATAATGTGTACAATGAATTCCTCCTTTGCCATTTTAAAATAAAGCATTAACCAATTTATTGTTAAGTAGTGGAAATACAAATTTGGTATCTGCATTCAATCATATGATAGTACTGTGTATGTCAATTTCCAGGCTTTTGTTACCAAATGCAAAAAACCCTCTTGATTGTAAATAAAACCAAGGAAATTCATCAAACACAAATGTTTTTAAAAACAATGAAATAACTCTTAGTCAAAGTTTTAGCATTTACTTTCTGAATGGAACTGTTCTATCTTCTGGATTGTAGCTGCCATATCTTCTTGTCAAACTAAATATTACTTATCATCCAAAGCACAGATCTCTAACAACGCAAGCTGAAAGAAATTCAGCTAAACAGGGCTAAGACATTAAAAATCAAATTACAATACGGAAGGGTCTGGGTGGGTTACTCTTCAGAGGGTCAGTGAGGACTTGTTGGGCTGAAGAACCTGTTTCCACACTGTAAGCATTCTATGATTCTATAAGTAAGTATTGGTTCTAGTGTATCCATAATGAAAACACAGCTCAAAGCTGCCACTTATTGTTGCACTCATCCACTACCTTCATCATTCACTCTGTCCACCACCAACACAGTGGCAGCAGTTCTACCATCTAAAACATCATTAAGGCAGCTTCCAAAGCTATGACCTCCACCATCTGGAAGGACGAGGACAGCAGGTGCATGGGAGCACCACCACCTGTAAGTTTCCCTCAAAGCTAAAAACCATTCTGTAAAGGAGGAATACATTTTTTAAAAATCAAAATAATCTCAATTTTATGTAGGGCTTGATCATTACTCAAAAAAAAATTTCTAAAAATCAACCTGTTCAACAGTGTTATTACACATCTTTGGAACAGGTGGGACTTGAACCCAGGCATCCTGGTCCAGGGACACTACCACAAGAGAACCCTGATGGTGCAATTTTATTTGCCCTAGGCCCAATCATCAACTGCTTCATCAATAACAAGATGTTCAGCAACATTCACGACTCCGCAGATACCAAAGCAGTTTGTGTCCAAATGCAACAAGCTATGCACAGTAGCCAGGTTTAGGATGATACGTGGCATTTGCATCAGACAAAAGCCAGACAATGACCATTTCCAATAAGAAAATAATCCAACCATCACCCCTTTATATTAAATTAACCCACTATCAACCTTCTAGGGATTACCATGGATCAGAAACGGAACTAGACTCACTATATAAATACAAGTAAAGATCAAAAGCTAGGAATCATTCAATAAGTATATCATCTCCCAACTCCCCAACACTTGTCCACCATATACAAGACAAGGTCAGGTGTGTGATGTAATTCTCCACAAATGCCTGGATGAGTGCAGCTCCATCACTGCAGAACTCTCAAACCATCCACAAACATTCATTACTTTCACCATTAATATACAGGCTATAGAACTTCACCAAAGTTCCCCAGACAGAACCTTCCAATCCTAAAACTACTCATTTCAAAGAAAAAATCAAGGCAACACCAACACCTGCCAGTTCCCTTTCAAGGTACTCATCATCCTGCTTTGGAATACAGCCATCTTTCTTTCAGTGTTACTGAGACAAAATCCTGGAACATCCTGATGGTATTATGGATGTACCGACAAAATGGATTGCAGCAATTCAAGAAGATAGTTCATCATCACCACCTCAAGGGCATTTAGAAATAGGCATTAAATGATGGGCCAGTCAGTAAAACCCACGTCTAAATGAACTGAAACATCCCTCATGACTTTGGCTAAAAATCAGGTTTTAAAATCTGCCGATAATTAAAATACAACAAATGTTAACTCTCAATGAGACAGATTATTGAATTTACTAGACAGTGCAGATAAGAATTAGACGATATTAAAGAATAAATCATGCAGATGTAGAAAGTGTTTTCTGGATACTAAAACACCACAAACCCCAGGAACCCCATCCAGGACAAACATATAAATAGAAAGCAGGAGACAACAGCTTCACTTCACTTGAAGGTCGCCACTAATGATGTTACCTAGCCAGGTAATGAAATGTCTGAATATCAAATCTACAGCTCAGTGAGCAAACCTAAACCCTATACTAAAACTGTATTGTTAATTAAAAGAGGCAAAAAAAAAACTGCAGATGCTGGAAGCCAAAGTAGACAGGCAGGAGGCTGGAAGAACACAGCAAGCCAGGCAACATCTGCAGCATCTGCCAGGTGCAGAAGTCGATGTTTTGAGTGCAACCCTTCTTCAGGAATGGGGTGGAGTCCTGAAGAAGGTTTACACCCAAACCGTCGACTTCTGCACTACCTGATGCTGCCTGGCTTGCTGTGTTCTTCCAGCCTCCTGCCTTTCCTACTTAAAAAGCATATTAAAACAAAGACTTTGGGCCGCAATGTGCCAGTTCTGGTTGTGTGAAATATAGAACTGTCAAATATTGTTCTGTTTATATCAGAGATAAGTGTGTTAACTGACGAGGAATTGAAACATAATATGACAAACAAGGCTACCTCTAACAGAGTTACTGTGGCCTGAACAGATAAGTATTCTTAATTTACAAGATTAGCCTGAAGGATTACCAGTTGGGACTTGGCATCAAACTTGCATATCAAGTGAAAAATAAATTTAAGATTTTTATTCTGTTTACAAATACAGCCAGAACCACCAACCCCCCCAAAACATACAAAAATCCAGTTGACAGTAATACAAAGGTAATTCTCAAGTAACATTCCATGCTCCATTAATATTTTCAGCTTGCTGTATGTTCACATGGTCATTCGTAAGTTGTAGGAGACAGCTACGTTTATTCTATAGGCTTGTTCCTTTAGAGAAAAAGATATGGTTCAGGACAAGAATCAAGAAAATGAGGCCCAACATACCAAAACATGTAAAACTAGACCAGAAATATCAACGAGGAGAAAGTGAGGACTGCAGATGCTGGAGATCAGAGCTGAAACTGTGTTGCTGGAAAAGCGCAGCAGGTCAGGCAGCATCCAAGAAACAGGAGAATCGACATTTCGGGCATGAGCCTGAAGAAGGGCTCATGCCTGAAACGTCGATTCTTCTGCATCTTGAATGCTGCCTGACCTGCTGTGCTTTTCCAGCAACACAGTTTCAGCTCAGAAATATCAACTGCAAACCAATTGAGTTCAATTTTCAAGAAATCATAGTGAAGCTATATTCTGCTCAGGTCAAGCTAGGCCTATGATATTGTAATCAATTTTAGTCGTTGCTATATAATCTATAACCCCAAGGTGAATGATCATGATAGAAATGAAAGAACAAGTAATTTAGTTTTGAGAGATAGGGATTATTACCAGCTAATTGAGGGTTTTTCAACCTGAAGATATGTCTCCTAAAAGAATTGCAATCAGTAGGATTGCAAAATAATATATTTTGGACATTGTAAAGAAGCAGGATAAGGTGAGACCCGAATGGGAAGAATGAAACAAGAACAGAAATTCAAACAGATAAACCATCTCACTGATGTTCTCACCACTGATTAAGTAACCTTCCAAATATCTGCTTGCTTCTACTTGTATTCTGAGATTTATAGCCCCTGTCACAATATTGGTTCTGTTACAAGGTTACTATGTCCTTGAGCTTTTTATCAGAGAAGGGTTAATTGACCAGGCTCCCTCATATCTGAATTTTGAATGGCTCATTGGGGCTTACTGTTTACCCCAACAGATAATACCTTCAACTTAAGACTTGCTTGTCTTAAAAAACCCGGCATAATAAAAAGGAAGGCCAGCTCTCTAGCTGTGTAGTTCAATTCAGTTCAGGTATGTGTTGAATAAGAGTCTTAGGGGAAGCTAGAAGCCTTCTCTCTCTCCTTCTGCCCTTCTGATTTCAAACTGCAAGTTGCTTGCACGATGTTTTACTGTTTCTTCTAAGTGATGTGTGTATTGTGACTGTTGCAAGTATTTTTGGAACAGCATCATTAAGTCGGGTTTGGATAATGATAAGTTGTCCAGTATTCTGTTTTCTGTTCTTTGTGTTTTACTGCATAATTTTGGAAATAAATTTTGTTTGTTTAAAACTTGGCAGTCGAACCAGCTAATTTACTCTGGGAATATCAACTATACACCTTGCTATTTGTTTAGCTAAATTACGGTCTGGGCTACCTGCTTAAAACGTGTTTTGAGGGGCCTTGCTAAGTTCATAACACCCCAAATTTTGATGTCACACAGAAGAAACATCCTCTTTACAATAGCCGAAATAAAACCTACACATAATTTTAAAAGCCTCTACGGGATCATATGTTTTCTAAAAAACGAGCCAAAGTACATAATCATAAATACAAGAAAACATCTGAACCCTCTTACTTTTGGAGAGAAAAAAGTCCCAGCCTGTTCCATGTTTTCTGGTTAAATGTATCCACTCAGCACTAGGAATATTCTTTTCTACATTTTTTCCTGCGCCGGTAACATTTTCATGGGTATTAATACTGGACTATTAATCCAGAGACCGAGGTAGTACGGTGGCTCAGTGGTTAACACTGCTGCCTCACAGCACCAGGGACCCGGGATCAATTCCTGCCTTGGGTGACTGTCTGTGTGGAGTTTGCACATTCTACCCGTGAATGCATGCATTTCCTCCAGGTGCTCGGTTTCCTCCCATAGTCACGAAGATGTGCAGGTCAGGTGAATTGGTCATGTTAAATTGCCCATAGTGTTAGGTGCATTAGTCTGGGGTAAATATAGGTTAGGAGAATGGGTCTGGGAGGGTTACTCTTCAAAGGGTTGATGTGGACTTGTTGGGCCGAATGGCCTGTTTCAACACTGTAGGGAATCTCAACATAATGTTCTTGGGGCCCAGGTTCAAATGCCACCATGGCAAATGGTGGAATTTGAATTCAATTTTTTTTTTAAAATTCTGGAATTCAGAATTCATGAAGTCATTGCCGATTGCCGTAAAAACCCAACTGATTCACTAATGCCATTCAAGGGAAGAGATCTACCATCCTCACCTGGTTTGACCTACATATGACTCCCGACCCACAGCAATGGGGTTGACTCTCAATTGCCCTCTGAAATGGCCAAGCATGCCATTCACTTGTATAAATCGCTAGCAAGTCTTGAAGAAATGAAACTGGACGGATCACCTGGTATCAACCTCGGCACCAGAAAAGACAAAAGCAGTAACAGCTCTGTCAATCCTGCGAAGTCCTCCTCACTAACATCTGGGGGCTCGTGCTGAGAGAGCTGACTCACATTAATCAAGCAACAGCCTGACAGTCATACTCTTTGAAATCATACCTTACAGACAAAGTCCCAATCAGCACCATCACCATCCCTGAATATGTCTTGTCCCACCGGCAGGACAGACCCACCAGAGATGGCAGTATACAGTCGGGAGGGAGTTCCATGGCATTCCTCAGCATTGACTCTGGATCCCATGAAGTCTTATGACTTCATGTTAAACACAGGCAAGGAAACATCCTGCTGGTTACCATGCACTGTCCTCCCTCAGCTGACCAGTCCATGTTGAGCAACACTTAGAGGAAGCACAGAATGCAAAAGCAAGGGGGATTTCAATGACCACTACCAAGAGTGGCTCAGCAATAGTAACACTGATTGAGCTAGTCGGGTCCTAAACGATATAACTGCAAATCTGGGTCTGCGGCAGGGGTAAGGGAACCAACCAGCTGCAGATGCATCTGTCCAAGACAGTACCAATAAGTGTGACCATCGCATAGTCCTTGTGGAGACAAAGTCCCATCTTCATGTTGAGAATAACCTTCACTGTGTTGTGTGGCACTATTGCAATGCTAAATAGGACAGACGTCAAAACAAATCCAGCAACTCAAGACTTCATGAGACGCTGTGGGCCATCAACAACAACAGAATTGTACTCCAGTTTACCATCTACAAAGCACAAGCCAGGAGTGTGATGGAATATTCCCCACTTGCCTGGCAGCCCCAACAACACTCAAGAAGCTTGACACCATCCAGGACAAAGCAGCCCACTTGATTGGCACTGTAACAAACTCTCTCCATCACAGACATTCAGTAACAGTAGTGTGTACTATCTATTAGGTGCAATGCAGAAATTCACCAAAGATCCTCAAGACAACACCTTCCCACAAGCACTTCAATCTAAAAGGCCAAGAGCAGCAGATATGTGGGAACACCACCACCTTCAGGTTCCCCTCCAAGCCACCTACCATCCTAATTTGAAAACATATCGGCTTACCTTTACTTGTTCGAATTCTGTCCCTAATGGCATGTGGACTGCAGCAGTTCAAGAAGACAGCTCATCACCACCTTCTCAAGGACAACCAGAGACTGGCAATAAATGCTGGCCAGTCTCCAAAAGAATAAATAAGGAAAAATAATAATATGGAGACAAGAGCAGTGCTCCAAGTGTAATTTGACCAAGGACTAGTACAAATTTAACATATCCTGAAACTATAACAGAAGGGTTAAGAGGTAGCAGATTTAAAACAGATGAAGATAAATTACTTCTCTTAAAAGAGTAGTGAATCGGAGGAATTCACTACCCCGAGAATGCAGTGGATGTCTGGTCATTGAGTAAATTTAAAAGGAGGAAATAGGCGGATTTTTAATTAATAATGGGTTGAAGGGTTATGGAGAACAAGCAGGAAAATAGAGTTGAGGCTGAGATGAGATCAGCCATGATCATATGAAGTAGAAAAGCAGGCTCAAGTAGCTACCTAGTTCTTAGGTATCTCAATTGTATTCCTCTAGAATTTCCATTTCTCAAGTCCAAATTGTTTATGCAAATTTTAATTAATCATTCACCTCCAGGGTCTGCTAAATTAGTATCAGAACTGACACAAAGGACATCAAACTAAAACATTAAATCTTGATTTATTTCCACAAAATGTTACCAATCTGAAAATTTCCAGAAATTTCTGTTTCCATCTTTACACAAATTAATGTAGAACACCACTTCCCATCTTCTTAACCAAAGAAGCAACCCTGAAAATGAACAAAACTAGAAACTGATGGAGAAATCCAGCAGGTTTGGCAGCATTAGGAGAGAAATAAAAGTTCATGGTTCTGGTCCAGTGACCCTTCTTCAGAACAGATGGATTGGATTTCAGTAATCAGTTAAGCTTAGCTCCTACGGTCTATTCTGCTATTTTTTTCTTCTGACTCTACATCCACTGATCTTAGACACAGGAATAATATCACAACTGTTTACATGTTTGAAGAATTTTGAATAAATCAAATAAAGAAATGCCAAGATTAGTCCTTAGTTATTAAGTGTTTATCCACTCTTAATTCTGACATTGAGTCAAATAAAGCTTTACCTGTGGTTATACGTTTGCTCGCTGAGCTCGCAGGTTTGTTTTCAGATGTTTTGTCACCATGCTAGATAACATCATCAGTGAGCCTCTGGTGAAGCGCTGGTGTTCTGTCCCGCTTTCTATTTATGTATCTTCATCTCCTAAGGTGGGTGATATCATTTCTAGTTCTTTTTCTCAGCGGGGGTAAATGGGGTCCAAATGAATGTGTTTTTTGATGCAGTTCCAGTTTGAATGCCAGGCATCTAGGAATTCCCGTGCATGTCCCTGCTTAGCCTGTCCTAGGATGGATGTGTTGTCCCAGTCAAAGCAATGTCCTTCTTCATCTGTACGTAAGGACAGTGATGGTGGGTCATGTCTTTTGGTGGCTAGTTGGTATAGTACCAGACTATTCTGACCCCTTGGCATCATGGTAGCCCACAAATCTACCAAAACACTCAAACAGCTACTGATGAATCTATAGGACCCTATACCAACAAGCTACAAATGAATGTAATTTACAAAATACCTTGCAAGGTCTGTATCAAACATTACACTGGACAGACAGGCAGAAAACTAGCCACTAGAATACACAAACACCAACTAGCCACCAAAAGATATGACGCACTGATCCTAGTATCCTTACATACAGACGAAGGAGGACACCACTTTGACTGAGACAACACATCCATCCTAGGACAGGCTAAACAGTGACATGAACGGAAATTCCAAGAAGCTTGGCATTCAAACTGGAACTCCACCAATAAACATATCGATTTGGACCCCATTTTTCCAACCTCTGAGAAAAAGAACTGGAAACAATATCACCCACATTAAGACCAAGGCACATAAATAGAAAGCGGGACAGAACACCAGCACTTCACCGGAGGCTCACTGATGATGTTACCTAGCATGGTGACAAAGCATCTGAAAACTAACCTGCCAGCTCAGCAACCAAACTTACAACCTGAGCCTCAATCTGAGTTACAAATTTTCTCAAAGATTGCTTTACCTCTGTTTAATATATGTAACTGAAAATTGAAGTCTCAAATTCAGTCAGTAAGTTACCTCGTTTTGAATAGTTATTTGCATGTGGTACTGGTGGTTGTCATATGCTTTCCCTTGGCTAATTTTAATTATTCCACACTGTAGATCAGGCATACAGTAGATCATGTCACTGAATAATGTTCTGCACTTTTGTATAATACATCTTAAATTTAATTCAGACTAGGCAGCAAATGCTAATCTTTAAAAGCAAAATCTGCAAACAGTTATAATATGAACATAGTAATGTTTTACAAAGATTGCAAAACAGCTCTTCAATATGTTATTCAGCTTTAAACTTTCCACATGGTTATATTTGCTGAAAGAAACTACACTATAAAACACTTCGCATCCATGATACAAAGTCTATTACTAGATTTGAAATAAACAAAACAGCTTTGATGAAAACTAAATACAGCAAACCAGTAAAACCATTATTGCAAGTCATGAAAGCTAAGATACATCTATATTACAATACATATACAAAGATCTCATTCTTCACAGTGAATACTAAAGATGATCTATCCCTCATATGCAAATTCACAAGATTACAAGATTCTGATTTATATTTAAATTGCATTTTCACAAAGAAGTTAAAAGACAGTTTATAACAATTTTCAGTGCACATATTACCACTGTTGTGCTTGGAACTATTGAATTGCTTCGCCTTGGGCTGGGGCATTTGATGGGGAAAACAAGGAAATCAAGCAAAGAGACGCAATAAACCCTGAAAGACGGCCTAATTTTCCATCTATTCATAATTTATGTCCATTTTAAATGCGGGGTTAGGTGTGTGTTGGGGTGTGGTAGGGCGGGGGACGTTGTTACTAGACGTGTAAACTGTCACATTTCAATTTCCTGAATATACTGTGCCCACTGTAGCCTAAGATGAAGAAGGAAACCTCTGATTCTTTCTATCCATCTGCTTATTTTCCCACTAGTAAAGTTCAAAGACTTACTGCCATTCAAAAAGCCCTTTTTCAGTTTTTTTTTTGTTCAAATGCTTATAAAATTGGCACTAACCCCCAAATCGATGAATACTTGGAACTGTTAGATATTTCTTCAGATTATACCATGTTTAATTTTGCCAAAATACTGGCGGCACAGTGGCACAGTGATTAGCACTCAGACAATTCTCCGTGTCTGCGTGGGTATCCTCCCACAGTCCAAGAATGTGCAGGTTAGGTGAATTGGCTATGCTGAATTGCCCGTAGTGTTCGGTGAAGGGGTAAAATGTAGGGGAATGGGTCTGGGTGGGTTGCTCTTCGGAGGGTCGGTGTGGACTCGTTGGACCGAAGGGCCTGTTTCCACACTGTAAGTAATCTAAATCTAAATCCTCCCTAGTTGTGGGCATCCTATCAATTTATCATTGGCATCTGATTTCTTTCACTTTAAAACACAGATGAATTTCCAACTTGTCTCCACAATCCAATCTGCTGGACGTCTTAGCTTCAGTTCACTCATGAATTTCCAATGTTAAACTGGGCCACGAAGGAGAAATCCGATTAAAGAATACAAGACGTTTCAAATGCCGTTGAGCTGGATAATAACTTAATGGACAGCTACAAACCCAACAGTGCAAGGCGAAGTTTTAACTAGCATTTAGGGTACTTCATATTTGTCACTTTTTAGCAGACAGGGACACTTCAAACCTGAAGTTTAATTTCCCTCAGTCCCCCCAATGAACAACTCAAATTCAAAGGGCAACGCAAGTGAAAAGACTTGCAAAAGCAAGCACAACTCTGATGAAAAGGCAAAAGGCGAGGGAGAGAGGCAAAGGACACGAAGGCAGGGGAAAGTTAGAAACAAAGCGTGAAAAGTGGCGAACAGACCAAGAGAGCCAAACGGGAAGCAAGGAGGTCTTTATTGTTCATACTGACCACGACCACAAATCTTGTCTCCTGGAGGTGTCTGGAAATTGCAGTGTTTCGATCAGGCCCAGCCAATGGGTTTTGTTAAAGACAGATCACATTCGGCGGCGAACCTCACTTTGTGTTAATGAACACCGAAGGCGTTGGGTTTCCAGGTTGGTCACTTATTGGAAATCTAATCCTTTCTAAATTCAGTCTCCTGGAGAGACCAGCCTGCCCCTCCCCAAACTTTAATCCTCCCAGTGCCGCCACTCACTCCCGGTCAATTTTCCACTAGTTTTTACAGTTAGACATTGCCTTCCGCGAGCTGGCTCATACTCAACGGCAGTTACATAAATTAGGCAAATGAGCAGAAACCGCGCTCCCATTGGCTCAAATTTGAATCAGCGTTCGGGTAAGGAAGCAAACTCGGCGCCGTTGCTATGGTGACGGAGAAGCTGCGCCCACCCCTTCCCTGGCCCCAAGTTCTCGGAACACCTATACTATAAAGAGCCTGGCAGCCTATCGGCCAATTCTACCTGACCTGACTCAGTGAAAGAACGACTTAAATCACACGCAGTCCCTTGTTCTTTTCATTCATGCGATTTGTACAACATTGCCTGGACGAGGACAACTATAAAATAAAAACGCGTTTGCTTGCTTCTTTCAAGGGCAGTGCCGTTCAGTGATTCGCACTGAGACCCGGGGTTGGATTTAATCCTTGGGTGACTGTTGAGTTTCCACATTCTCCTTCTGTCTGCGTCGTTTTCTACCTAGTGCTCCGGTTTCCTCCAATAGTTCAGAGATGCAGGGTTACAGGGAGACGGTTAGGTCTGGGTGGGAAGGTCTTTGGAGGGTGGCTGTAGGGATAATGTAGGGATTCTATGATTCTCGCATGCATTGCTAATTAAGAACCAACCACAATCTGCAGTCATAGAGATGTACTGCACAGAAACAGACCCTTCGGTCCAACCCGTCCATGCCGACCAGATATCCCAACCCAATCTAGTCCCACCTGCCAGCACCTGGCCCATATCCCTCCAAGTCCTTCCTATTCATATACCCATCCAGATGCCTTTTCAATGTTGCAATTGTACTAGCCTCCACCACCTCCTCTAGCAGCTCATTCCATACACATACCACCTTCGGCATGAAAAAGTTGCCCCTTAGGTCTCTTTTACATTGTTCCTCTATCACCCTAAACCTATGCCCTCTAGTTCTGGACTCCCCCACACCAGGGAAAAAAACTTCGTCTATTTATCCTATCCATGCCCCTTATGATTTTATAAACATCTAAAAGGTCACCCATCAGCCTCTGACGCTCCAGGGAAAACAGCCCCAGCCTATTCATCCTCTCCATATAGCTCAAATCCTCCAAACCTGGCAACATCCTTGTAAATCATTTCTGAACCCTTTCAAGTTTCACAACATCCTTCCGATAGGAAAGAGACCAGAATTGCATGCAATATTCCAACAGTGGCCAAACCAATGTCCTGTACAGCCACAACATGACCTCCCAACTCCTGTACTCAATACACTGACCAATAAAAGGAAGCAAACCAAATGCCTTCTTCATTATCCTATCTACCTGCAATTCCACTTTCAAGGAGCTATGAACCTGCACTCCAAGGTCTCTTTGTTCCGCAACACACAATAGGACCTTACCATTAAGTGTATAAGTCCTGCTAAGATTTGCTTTCCCAAAACGCAGCACCTCACATTTGTCTAAATTAAACTCCATCTGCCACTTCTCAGCCCATTGGCCCATCGGACCAAGATCCTGTTGTAATCTGAGGTAACCTTCTTCGCTGTCCATTACACCTCCAATTTTGGTGTCATCTGCAAATTTAACATTTCTCAAGATGCAGCTCCACACATAGGCCACCTTGCTGATCTTTGAGGGGCCCTAGTCTCTCCCTAGTTACCGTTTTGTCCTTAATGTATTTGTAAAACCCTTTGGATTCTCTTTAATTCTATTTGCCAAAGCTATCTCATGTCCCTTGTTGCCCTCCTGATCTCTCTCTTAAGTATACTCCTATTGCCTTTATACTCTTCTGAGGATTCACTCAATCTATTCTGTCTATACCTGACATATGCTTCCTTCTTTTTCTTCACTAAACCCTCAATTTCTTTAGTCATCCAGCATTCCCTATACCTACCAGCCTTTCCTTGCATCCTAACAGGAATATACTATCTCTGGACTCTCGTTATCTCATTTCTGAAGGCTTCCCATTTTCCAGCCATCCCTTTACCTGCGAACATCTGTCCTCGATCAGCTTTAGAAACTTCTTGCCTAATACCGCCAAAATTGGCCTTTCTCCAATTTAGAACTTCAACTTTTATATCTGTTCGATCCTTTTCCATCATATTTTAAAACTATTAGAATTATGGTCCCTGGCCCCAAAGTGCTCCCCCACAGACACCTCAGTCACCTGCCCTGCCTTACTTCCCAAGAGTTTTGCACCTTCTCTAGTAGGTGCATCCACATACTGAATCAGAAACTTTTCTTGTACACACTTAACAAATTCCTCTCCATCTAAACCCTTAACACCCTTAGCAGTCCCAGTCTATGTTTGGAAAGTTAAAATCACCTACCATAACCACTCTATTATTCTCACAGATAACTGAGATCTCCTTACAAGTTTGTTTCTCAATTTCCCTCTGACTATTAGGAGGTCTATATTACAATCCTAATAAGGTGATCATCCTTTTCTTATTTCTCAGTTCCACCCAAATAACTTCCCAGGATACATTTCCAGGAATATCCTCCCTCAGTACAGCTGTAATGCTATCCCTTATCGAAAATGCCACTCCCCCATCTCTCTTGCCTCCCTTTCTGTCCTTCCTGTAGCATTTGTATCCTGGAACATTAAGCTGCCAGTCCTGTCCAACCCTGAGCCATGTTTCTGTAATTGCTATGATATCCCACTCCTATGTTCCTAACCATGCCCTGAGTTCATTTGTCTTCCCTGTTAGGCCTCTTGCATTGAAATAAATGCAGTTTAATTTATCAGTCCTACCTTGTTCTCTGCTTTGTCTCTGCCTGCCCCAACTGTTTGACTCGCCTTTGTTCTCAAAGGTAGCAGTCTCAGATTGATCTCTTTCCTCACTATCTCTCTGGATCGCACCCCTCCACCTTACAAGTTTAAATCCTCCTAAGCAGCTCCAGCAAATCTCCCTGCCGGTATATTAGTCCCCTTCCAATTTAGGTGCAATCCATCCTCTTGTACAGGTCACTTCTACTCCAAAAGCGATTCCAATGATCCAGAAATGTGAATCCTTCCCCATACACCAGCTCCTCAGCCATGTATTCATCTGCTCTATCTTCCTAATCCTGCCCTCACTAGCTTGTAGCACCGGGAGTAATCGAGATATTACTACTCCCCAGGACTTTCTTTTTAAATTCCCGCCTAACTCTCTGTAACCTCCCTTCAGAATCTCAACCTTTTCTCTTCCTATGTTGTTTGTTCCAATGTGTACAATTACCTCCTACTGGCCCCTTTCCCCCTTGAGGACATTCTGTACCCTCTCTGAGACATTCTTGATGCTGGCACCAGGGAAGCAACACATCATTCTGATTTTTTGCTGCTGGCCACAGAAACATCTGTCTGTACCTTGAACTAGAGAGTCCCCTAACACAATTGATCTCTTGGAACCCGACGTACTCCTCATTGCATTAGAGCCAGTCTCAATAACAGAAGCTTGGCTGTTCATGCTACGTTCCCCTGAGAATCCATCACCCCCTAAATTTTCCAAAGTAGCATACTTACTTGAAATGGGGATAGCCAGAGAACAGAGATGGAAATGTGTTGCTGGAAAAGCGCAGCAGGTCAGGCAGCATCTAGGGAACAGGAGAATCGACGTTTCGGGCATTAGCCCTTCTTCAGGAATGAGGAAAGTTGGCCAGAGAACACCCCTGCACTAACTGCCTAGCTCTTTTACCTTTCCTGGAGTTAACCCATCTATATGACTGTATCTGTGATTTTTTTTTCCCTTCCTGTAACTGTCATCCAACACATCCCCTTGCTTTTGTAAATTCCTCATTGCCTCTAACCGTCTCTCCAACTGATCCTGATCTGATAGGATTCGCAACCAACAGCATTTATTGCAGATATAGTCCTCAGTAACCTGTAAACTGTCCCAAAATGCCCACATCCGACAAGAACAGCATATCACTCGACTAAAGGCCATTTTTGCTTCTTTCAATCTACAGACCCAGAAAATAGCACTATCTTATTCATCTATAAAACACTGCTCCAGGTTAAATTAATAATTATGGCTTATATTTTAAGTTTAAACAAGAGACATATTTCAATAAAACATAAATCAAGGAAGAACCCACTCTACTCACTACTGCAGACTTATTGTAAAGCCCACTTAAAATATCCACTTATCTGTTTCTGTGCTGTGACCTCTCCCAAACAGATTCCTCCAATATCAGTTATGAATTTCACTGTTTGTTAATTTTCCCAGACGCACCCCGATATCCAGCAATACATGAATTCAACAGCAAAGACAGTAACTGCGCAGGTTCACTGCTCTGTCAGTTAGCAATGTGGGTTTCTTTCTCTCTCTCTCCTGCACTGATCTCACCATGTGCTTCCTTTATCTGTTCCTCTCCCTTTTAAAAGTGCTGTTGTTTTGACTTTCTTCTCTCAAAAGTTCCAAAACACTGCTACAGCATATAAAACAGTAATTGCTGCTCCTGGAATTCGAAGAAATCACCTCCAACACCTAAAATACCTCAAAAAAGGAACAGCTGTTACAGCCAGAAATTTTTCCCGTCCTCCACCTGGAATTACCCAGAGAGAGACCACGTGTAAAACAAATAAGGATAAGGATGGCAGATCCTAAAAGAATATTAGCAAATTGGATAGTTTTGTAAAACACTATGGCCTATCATTAGGTTATAGTTTTATTCTAAGTATTTACTGTGCTTAAATTTCCCCACCTATCATGAGGTACTTGAACTCACGTCCTCAGAACATTCACCTGGTTTCCTAAGGTTACTAGTCTAGTGACATGGGCACTATTCCAAAACCTCCCTTAATCAATTACTCAGCTCATTATCCATTTGTAAGAGAAAGTATTAATTTGCACACTGAATTAAGATGTAAAAACAGGTTTCAATTACAAAGGCATTGAATGTTAACATTCTTTTAAAGCAATTAGAGGAAGGCCTTGGAATGCATTTTCATTTAATTAGGCAGTGCTTACAAAAGGCTATGAAATTTCCCATTTGTTTAGTGTGACGTTTTAGCAATTAGCAGAAAAAGTGGTAGGAGAGCAGACATAGCTGTTTAATAAAGCATACAGTATTCTAGGCTTCATAAATAAGTTCATAGAGTACAAGAACAGGGAGGTTATGACAACCTTATATAAAAAAGTGATTCGACCTCAAATCAAGTATTGTGTATAGTTTTTAGCCTCAAAAACATTGGAGAGAGTGCAGAAGAGGTTGACAAGAATGGTTCCAGAAATGAGACAATTTAGTAGGAGGAAAGACTGGAGCTTTCCTTGAAAAGGAGAAGGCCAAGAAGAGATTTGATAGAAGTTTTAAAAATCATAATAAGAAGTTCGGTTAAGTAGAAACTATGTGAAAGTGAGTACTGCAGATGCTAGAGATCAGAGCAAAGATTACTGTGGTGCTGGACAAGCACAGCAAGTCAGGCAGTAGCTGAGGAGCAGAAAATCGATGTTTCAGGCAAAAATCCTTCATCAGGAATTCCTGATGAAGGGTTTTTGCCTGAAACGCGATTTTCCTGCTCCTTAGAAGCTGCCTGACCTGCTCTGTTTTTCCAGCACCACTCTAATCTTGACTCTAAGCAGAAACTGTTCCTACCCATAAACAGATCAAGAACTGTATGTATTTTGATTGTTGGAATGAAATGTGAAAAATAGAGGAAATTTTAAAATAAAATGACTATGATTGTGGAATGGGAACCTAATAGTGGGTCTGGTGTATTTAACAATAATTAAATAATTTGACAATGATGTCACTGGTTGCTAGGTCAACCATGATCTCAGTGGGTTCCATGACTGAATCATCTCATTCCTGCTGAAGAGCTTAAGCTTGAAACATGGACTCTTTTGCTCTTCGGATACTACCTGCCTGGCTGTGTTTTTCCAGTGCCACACTTCTTGACTCATTTCATCATCAGCCTAATTTGTACAGTATAGTTTATCATTCATTGCTCCTTTCAAGCTGACTTATGACCATTTCAACAATAATGATGCCCCCAATAACTAGGCAACCAAAACGGTACTGCTGCTCAAGTGTTTGGCGGAGGCAGATACACTTACGGATTTAGAAGGGCACAGGATAATTATCAAAACAAAACCTTTTAAAACTGTGGGGAAGACAGGGGACTGGGACATGCTGAGTTGCTCTTACAGACGCCAGACGTGGACACAACAGTCAACACATGGGTCAAATAGCCTCTCTTTATACTTTAACCATTCAATTGTTCTTTGGTTGCTACTATAGAAATTAAAGAACTGTAAACTCTGTAAACTATTCAGTTAAAGCTCATCTGCAACAAAAACAAGGAAAAACTACTGTTAACCAAATTCCAAAACAAAAGTATACACAGCCGGAAATGGTTTAGACAGCTCATTAAAAACTCAAACAATTGAATTCTTCAGTATAGAAACATGTTACAGATATGAATAACCCTCGTTTCACAATTCTCAAACAGCTGATGAGTTGTGTAACTGGTAAAAAGTAAAAATAAGTAAACGGAGTTGATTAAAGTAAAAAGCTGATATAGTAGTTTTAAATAGGCGGAAGTGGGTACTGCAAATGCTGGAGATTAGAGTCAAGATTAGAGTGATGCTGGAAAAGCACTGTACAAATTAGGCTGATGATGAGACGAGTCAAGAAGGGTGGCACTGGAAAAGCACAGCCAGGCAGGTAGTATCCCAGCATCCCAGGAGCAGGAAAATCGACGTTTCCTGATTCCTGATGAAGGGCTTTTGCCCAAATCGTCCAGTGACCGTCAGAATCTAACCCTGTAAATGCTTTTGCAGGCATTTAAAACTACTACAGTCAAGATTAGAGTGTGGTGCTGGAAGAGCAGAGCAGGTCCGGCAGCTTCCAAGGAGCAGGAAAATCGACGTTTCCTGATTCCTGATGAAGGGCTTTTGCCCAAATCGTCGATTTTCCTGCTCCTTGGAAGCTGCCGGACCTGCTCTGCTCTTCCAGCACCACACTCTAATCTTGACTGTAGTAGTTTTAAATGCCTGCAAAAGCATTTACAGGGTTAGATTCTGACGGTCACTGGACTCGAAACGTTAACACTGATTTCTCTTTGCAGGCGCTGCCAAATCGGCTGCAAAGATTTGAGTGGCATTTACACGGGCACCTTTCATCCATACGAAAGACACGTGTGCACATCTATGTCACTTCGAGGTTTTAAAAAGAGGAAGATACTGGAAATACTCAGTATATCGGCCCTGCACACAAGCGAGAACTAAAGTTGCAATCTTGCAGGAACCGGTTTTCTGTACTGTTGTGCGATAGTCAGTCATTGGATCCTGTTGAATTCGGGCAGGAGGCGAGGTGTAGTTTCGCTGTCACCGGAACAACGGCGAGGAAACCCCACCCCCTTACTCGAGCTCCGATTCAAATTTGGGCCAATGGGAGCTTGAGGATCGTTTATTTGCCTAATTTATGTAACCGCCGCTGAGCCCGTGCCAGCTCGCGGAGGGCACTGTCTAACTGTAAAACTGTGGGAAATGCAGCCGGGAGTGAGCAGCAGCACCGAGAGGATTAAAGCTCAGGGCGTGGAGAGAGAGGTTTATCCTATCACCGGGAGAGCGAGTTTAGAAAAGATCAGAATTCAGGGTTAGACACTCATTACAAACACAACGCCTCCTTTACTCCGTCAGACCTATTTACGAGGTGGAAGAAAGGAAAATCCTCAAGTACACTTGCGATTTTGAATTTAGTGCCTTTCACTTTGCACTGCAATAATCACTAGTCACCCCGGGACCCGTTGCCGGCGCTGGAGTGACTTGACATTCACCCACTGGGAGTGGAAATTTATGCCCTTTTGAGCCTAGAGATGCGTGGAGTTGCGACGTAAAAGACCCATTCACCTCAGAGGAAACAGCTGCAACTGTGTCCCGTGAATATTTATGGTACGCTGGAATTTCCTTGCTCTTTCACGCCTAAGTGCCGCTCAATCTACCTTGGATCATTTGGTAACGGGCTGGAGCTTGCTCGGGTTGAAACAGCTCATTGATGTGACCAATTCGACTTTTTCAACGCGCCCTCCAGATCAAAAGCGGGATGTGTGGGCGGATAACGGCGCAGGTGGGTGCGAATTTCGTTTGCATCGATCCTTCCCAGGGGGCAGCCTGTTTGACCTGCCCTAGACCCCTCAGTGAAGGGGCCACATGGTGGCTCAGTGGTTAGCACTGCTGCTTCACAGCGCCAGATATCAGGGCTCGATTCCAGACCATCTGTATGCAGTTTGCACATTCTCCCAGTGTCTCCCACAATCCACATATGTGCAAGTTAGGTGATTGCCCATAATGTTCCGGAATGTGTAGATGGGGAATGGGTGTGGGTAGGTTACACTTCAGAAGGTCGGTGTGAACCTGTTGGGCCAAATGGCCTGATTCCTCAGTGTAGGGATTCTATGAAGATAGCGAGGAAAGTCGCAGAGGGAGCACAGTAATGCCTGGCACTGGCAAATCGGCTGGTAATTTGCTCCCACCTAAGTTTGATGGACTGCATGCAAATTTGCAATGCCATTTTGTTCTTGTAACACCGTTAGAGAGAAAGTGTGGACTGCAGATGATCAGAGTCAAAATCACAGCTGGTCAGGCAGCATCCAGGAGCAGGGGAGACGGGCCTAAGCCCCCACGTTCCTGATGAGTTGACAATGGTCAATGCTGATGTAAAATTAAGATCAGAAATTTAGACACAACTATAAGTCACATTCAAAATTTGCAAAGCTTTGATGATTATCTGATCACAAATACACCGTGACTAATGCACGTGATCAATGAATGATTTAGAAAAGGAATATATTTTGTGTGACAAGAGATTGCTGGTGAAACTCCGAAGAGTCACTGGCCTCAAAACGTTAACTCTGCTTTCTTCACAGAAAACTTGCTGAGTTTTGCCGGCAATTTCTGTTTTAGTTTCAGATCTCCAGAATCTGCAGTTCTTTGTTTAATAAGTTTTGTACTGTCAGAGGAATTGTCAGGCTCTAATTGTAAATGCACAGTTTCATGTTATGCATATGTTAGTAGGTTTGGCAGGAAATTTGAGAATGAATAGGTAATAACAAAATGGGTTTGTGATTGGAGATAATTTTGCATGCAGCTCTCCGCTTATCTCTGTGCAAAATATTGTGAGAAACAAAGCTCACTCACTAAACAATTGCAGTCCGAGACAAAAATCTGAATCAGTAGTGTCCTTTATTTGTAGACTTGCAAGTGGGTGCAATGTCTAATGCCAGGTAAGGCAATGACAAATACACATCAAATTCAACAAACTCTTGAAATTTATACAATTTGAGTCCCTATATTTTTTCTTATTTCATTGTTTGCCCCCCTCTCCGCTTACGTCACTCATTTCCCTAAGACCGATCCCACAACTTCTGTTTATCCGGCCTTGTCCGTGACAAATGCCTGTCTCTGGCCCCATAAGGTCGTTTGACGTCATCTCACTACAGGTCATCGCTAGGCATATCCTTTCTTTATCAGTATTTATTCCTTCCATCTGGGCCTCTCTGGAGGCCACTCTGACCTTCATGACGTCTGTAATTAGGGTTTTGTTCCTGTGTCCCCGTACAAGTGGGAAAACAGATGCTTTTCCTGCTGTCTTATCTGTTCGCCCATACATCTACCATTGTTTTGTAATTACGTCTCATGCTAACATACCATTTTTAACGGATTATATACTTCCTCTATATAGTCCCCATTCTTGTTAACTCAGCTCTTAGCCGAGAAACAATCACAAACTAACGTGAATTCATTTACTCTGTATCAGAACTTATAATTGCAGAAATAACATTAAATCATCTATATCCCACAATATGTTTGTGAAAAATGTAAGTATTGGTTTGGCAGAAACCACAATCAATGGTCATAAGGCTCAGTGCTGCAGAAACCACAATCAATGGTCATAAGATTCAGTGTGGGCTATCAGGGAGGAAGACATGCTTTAGCAGAAGCCATATTGCAGAAGTTATGTACGCTAACAATAGATCACAGAGGGATGTGGTAAAATGGTCAAGCTAACACCTGGAATTTGTCACAAACGAGGCAAGAAACAAACAAGAGTAAGGGGCAACAGGCTTAGAGTAATGGAAGAAGTAAACAGAGGAGGAGTGAAGTGAGTAGCTTGTGATACCAATAAGGTAAAAGAGGAGTACAGAGAGACTCAGCTGAACTGTATAACTTGCAATGTAACCTTTTGATCTGTGTGCCTACTTGTTGCACACCCCTTCTTATAAGAATGTTTTAATAAAATACCTGCTTCGGAATTTGACTCAGACTGCAATTATTGAAGAGCGAGTACCATTTCTCACACCCTAGTGCTGGAAATTCCAAATCTCCTTCGAATAACATTCTCAGTAAATTGGTGTTTAGCTCAGTGAAAAACATAAAATTGTACTGCCAACAATTCTCCAACTCCATTTAATATTATTTAGTCAAAAGGTAGCCTGTGATTTTAAAAGTAGAAGATAGAAGTTAGTAATAAATTAATTGAAGTTAAAACATTGACTGTCCTGTTCCTCAGATGCTGACATAGTTTCACCTTGAATTTTTGCAAGATATGGCGGATGAATGTTTTTTGTTTTTCTAATAAATTGGTGATCATTAATGACTTTTCTGAATATCGGTAATACTTCCTGAAGTTGGCCTGGGTTATCATTAGCCTTTTAATGTACAATTAGATGGCAATTATAATATGAAAACAATCAGTTAACCAAGCCCCATAGAGTTTTATCCATACAGAATTAGAATTGTTTGTTTGCTATCTCTCTAGCTGTGTTTTCAATATCATTTTATTTCCCTTCCTTTTAACCATTGAAAATTTTTCAGCAAAATAATGGGAGAAATATTGTTAGTACGCATAAGAAAAGATGGATAAAGACCAGGTTATCCAATGAGCCTTTGCCATCTAGGCATTCTGTATAGAAATTGCACCAACCACCTATATCCAGTCTTTTTTCATTCTTCACCATCCACATAATCTCCCAAGGATAGGCAAGAAAAAGGAATAAGCACTGTCCAAATGTGTTTGATCAATGTTTGGTGCAGCTGATTCCCACTCTTGACCCATAAACCTGGACAAAACGTATTCATTTCAATTCTAAAGTTGACAACAATAAACAGATGGCAGTAGTCAACATATGACAACCACAAGTATCAAGTTCAGATTACTCAGAGTATTTACTGACTGAAACTGATCCTTCCATAGTTTCCAAACCCTGATGCGAATGAAGGAAGGTTTATTTGAATAAATGCGCATCCAGTGTCACATTAATATAATTAATGTGATTAGGGCTCCTCCATGGTTTCACCTAATTCCATCTGCCTTCCTACTATTTAATTTAGAGCCTTTGCTTATTGATAAATTGTATGGAAATGATATGAGGTGTCAAATGTAGACAATGCTAATTCTTTTGCATTATTAATAGTAATCTCTGTTACCACCCTCCAATTTGATACAGAACTGAACTTGTATTTGCAAATTTTAAGCAGAGTTGATTTGTAAATTGCCTATTAACTTGGGTGTTATCTTCCCATTTTCAGACTAATCCAGAAAGTAGGAGAGATTGTAGCCTGCTTGATCTTCCAGCTATTATGCAGCTGATTGGTTCAGGGCATGGTTTTCAATTGGTATTTGGACCTTGGACAAGGGAGTCCTGGTTTCCAAGTGCTGCTGGCTAATCAGAGGCTGATAGCCCCAGTGTTTGACAGCGCTACCTAAACACAGTGGCTACGACAGTGGGTCAGAGGCTACGAATACTGAAGTGAGCAATTCGCCTCCTGATTCCCCAAAGCCTGTCCATCATCTAAAAGGCACATGCCAGAAGTGTGATGGAATACTCCCACTTGCCCGGATGAGAGCAGATCTAACAACACTCAAGCTCAATACTATCCAGGACAAAGCAGCCAGCTCGATTGATGCTACGTCCACAAGCATGCATTCAATTCACCAATGTTCAGTAGCAGAAGTTTTGTATAATCTTTGAGATGCACAGCAGAAATTCACCAAAGATCCTTAGATAGCACTTTCAAAACCCATGACCACTTCCATCAAGAAGAACAAGGGCAGTAGATAAATGGGAACACTACCAATACCAAGTTCTCCTTCAAGCCAATCACCATTTTGACCTGGAAATATTTCTTTGATTCTTCAGTGTCATTGTGTTAAAATCTTAGAACTCCATTCTGAATGGCATTGTGAGTCCACCTACAGTAAACGAAGTACAGTAGTTTAAAAAGGCAGCTCACCAACACCTTCCCTGGGGCAATAAGGGATGGGTAATAAATGCTAGTCCAGGCAGTGACTTACACATCCTATGAACAAATTTTTTTCAATTGTCTTTAGTACTTGGGCAGTAATCTGACACAATAGATGCACCTATCCAACAGGACTATTGCTGCTGACCTTTGGGCAAAGAAAGCCCTATCCTTTAATGATCTATTGGAGAAAAATAAAAATATCTCCCTGACTTGTTGCTCCATTTGGTATATTTCCAGGGCTCTCTTGACCCTCCAAACTGAGGACAGTTTTGATACTATTCCAACCATCAGCTGTTAGGGGCATTCCTGCATTTGGAGACTCGAATATGTAAGTGAACGATGGGTATAAATTGAGAGAGGAGGGCAGGGATTACCCATTTTTATCTTATTTTCATATTTTGTCTTATATACAGGTATGCTTATTTGGGAAAGGTGCAATAATTCTAAGTAAATGGAGTGAAGCAAAGATCTCATGTAAAAGGCCTCCACTTTCATTCTTATGCATAAGGCCTGGGAATCCCTGAGGTATTGTGATGACAAAATCCAGCCCTATTACGTAACTACTTCTGAAGCTACCTTTGCTCTTTTACTACTAATATTGAGAATTTTTTAAATTTCCAAGCAAGTTTGTTAGGGTATGAAACTGACCCAGAAACCAATTAAGAATTTTAAATATGAAATACAAAGTTAATCTGTCTTTTTAAATAAAGTAATAAAGTTTTTGAAAATTTGCTACTAAAGTAAAGACTTAAGTGAGTGGGTAGAATTGAGCATGATTTGACATTAATAAAGTTGTAAAGACTGCATCAAACAAACATCAGAGAATTCTTTAATGTGGGAGAAATCCTTTGAACACAGTATACTTCTAGATATGGATGATGACTTCAACTTAAATTTTAGTGAAATATGTGATTCCTATACCATCTTCCTTTCTCAGTCATCAGCAGAAGATGATAGCCTTAACATTACTACAGGTTTGTGAATGTGATCATTCTTAATGTTCAGTAAGGGATTCTGGATTTTACTGAGTCAGGGCAGAAGGGCTGCAGCTTAGCATTTTAAATATGTTCATGAGGCAGGAAGCCTTGATATAATCCAATTTGGAGCTTTTACTGTTTGATCATCCAGGTTTCCCATGTCTCATGAAATTTAACAACTACAGCAAGCTGAAGAGCATTTTCTCCCAACCTTAAACTGTATAATATGTTAATATGGTGATAAACATACTTTGAAGGCATTTAATTGTAGGGATGTGACAGTGCGATATGTTATAGTTAGGCACACAGTATTTCATATACAAATATTTAAAATAGAATGAAATGTTTAATGTGTATATCACATCTTCTGACTCTTCACATTTTGTGAACATATGATTAGTAACAATATCACTTTTTATAGTAAGTATACTCAAATGTTAATTATGAAAGTTTTGTATAACTCTCTTTTCTTCTCTCCTGCATAGATTATTCTACTTTTACAGTACATATTTCAGACATCATTAAATGAAGATTTTCAGGTGTCGTGTGTCTTTTTAGAACAATCTCTTTGTGCTAATTTACCTCTCTGCTGATTTCAAAAAATGGACAGCTTTGAAACAGATGTTAATCGTAATACAACTAATGAATTGGATATAAGTGACAATGAAGAACTTCTGGAAAAAATGGATGATTATCAATTCGCCACATTTGTAGAGAACTGCTGTGTTAATTTGCAACAATCACATGACATCCTAGATGAAGACTGCATCAAACAAACATCAGAGAATTCTTTAATGTGGGAGAAATCCTTTGAACACAGTATACTTCTAGATATGGATGATGACTTCAACTTAAATTTTAGTGAAATATGTGATTCCTATACCATCTTCCTTTCTCAGTCATCAGCAGAAGATGATAGCCTTAACATTACTACAGGTTTGTGAATGTGATCATTCTTAATGTTCAGTAAGGGATTTCATTTGAGAATGTTAGAAAGTGAAACATAATGTAGGATATTGGATCAATGTCAGTCATGTATTAGTGTACTAATTTTGCAACACTCTTTTGTCCTCTAGTATCCTCTATTGTCAGAGGTGCAATATTTAATTCATTTTTGACAGTTAATTTCAACATTATTTTTAAGCAACTTTGCAATGTAAGCTTTGCAAGTATCAGTAAATTAAGATCTGTACTTTATTAAAAATGACAATTAAATATTTTGTATTCATTTGTAATTCACTTATCCAATACCATAATGCCTTTCCTGTTTCCTGAATAAATCAGAAGTGACAGGGTGGTTAAAAAAGTTGAGTAATCAACAGTATGAAGGAATTTTGTACTTTCTTCAAGATATTTTATTCACTTTTCCCTCTCCAGATTTTTGTATTGAAAATGCTGAAGATATTAATAGACAGTCCTGTGCTTTTATTTTATTTGTGTGACTGAAAATGTAATCTGTTTCTAATTGTTATACTTAGTTAGCAACTGCAAAACCAGTTGGGAAGGATTTGATTTTTTTTAAAATGTGGACTTCATTAAGTTAAACAGGCTCATGTTGTTATTGGAATTTGGTTGTCTTCCCCATTTTTAATCATACTCCAAAGGCCTAGCAAGTCTGGTTCTAATTAAATGCAATTTATTTATATCTCATTTATGAAGTGAATGAGCTACAATGTTGCAGGATTAATGACAATAGCTTGCAGTTATAGAATACTGTTTATGTAGTAAAATGTCCCAAGGCACCTCACGAGTATAATCAGACAAAAATTGACACAACCACTGAAGGAGACATTGATAGGTGGTAAAATATTTGATCAAAGCAAGGGTCTTGAAGATAGAGGAGATTGGGAGTGACTTTCAAAATCTGGTGCCTAAATGTCTGCAGTTACTGCTGCCACATGGTACAAGTAGGTCGGTATTCACAAGAAGCCAGCATTAGAGAAACACACAATTTTTGGTGGTTTGTAGGACCAGAGCATTTTTCATAAGTAGGGAGGGACAATGATATAACGAAATACCAATACCATGATCTGAATCTTAAAATCAGAGTTGGTGGTCCAGGAGCCTGTCTGGGTAAGCAAGCACAGGGGTAATGGATGTTTGGGTTAGGATACAACAGCATGAATGTGCTCAAGACTGTGATGATGAGAGGGTGTCCAAGAGCGGATTGGAATAATTGAGTGTGGAGGTAATGGGAGCATGGATGAGGGTTTCAGTAGCAAATGGTTTGGCATCTTACTGATTTCTGCAAAACATTTCTACTGCAATTATAACATAGTCTTACAATATTGCACTGAACTTTACTCCACTGATACAGTGGATATAAATTCACATTGCTTCTATGCGATATAACATCTAATAGTTAAGTCTATAATTCAGTTATTAAATTAAGTTATGCAAGCTAAAACAATTTGCATTTATGTAGCCTCTTTCATGCCCAGCTGTCTTGAAGCTCATTATAACTAATTAAGTATTTTGATGTGGAGTAAAGTAGGAAACAGAGCAAGCAATTTCCACACTGTAAATTTTCACAAATAGGCATATGTTGCTGACCAAATAATATTTTTGTGATGTTGAGCAAGGATAAATATTGGCTGGGTCACCAGAGTTAAAATAAACGCAACAACCTGGCCTTTGAATTAACACCACGCCATCAGTGGTTAGCACTGCTGCCTCACAGCGCCAGAGACCCGGTTTCAATTCCCGTCTCAGGTGACTCTCTGCGTGAAGTTTGCACATTCTCCCAGTGTCTGCGTGGGTTTCCTCCGGGTGCTTCGGTTTCCTCCCACAATCCAAAAATGTGCAGGTTAGGTGAATTGGCCATGCTAAATTGCCTGTAGTGTTAGGTGAAGGGGTAAATGTAGGAGAATGGGTCTGGGTGGGTTACGCTTCGGCGGGTCAGTGTGGACTTGTTGGGTCGAAGGGCCTGTTTCCACACTGTAAGTAATCTAATATAATCATTTACATCTGCTTGAGAGAACAGATAGTGCGTTGGTCTAACATCTCCTGCAAAAGGCTGCACCTCCAATATGTAGCGGAACTTGAACCCATAAGATCAGACTCAGCAGAGAGTGTACACCAATGGAGCCTTACACTGGCACTAAGGGAATATAAGATTAATTCCAGTGAAATGTGCTACTTAATTTTAGTGATACTATTAAAGAAAACCATATGAAGTTGAACTTTCATTTATATTTAAACCTCTTCAGTCTTGTTACTGGGCCAAAATCCTGAAATTCCCTCTCTTACAGTTCTGTAGATACACATACACCATATCGACTGCAATGGTTCAGCTGTGGTGAGGACAACTAGCCTTAGAAAGAAGTCCAGCCTGTGTATGTGCTGAAATCTCTCCTGAAATTTACATATTACAAGGTGAAAAGAAGTAACCTTAAAACGTCCCCAAAAAAAAAACTTACAAGTGCAACAGACTCTAGAGCACTTTGTAAAACAAGGTACAATCCCAAATTTACTATCCATGCCAGTTCCTACTGACACAGTGTGAAAATACCATCATCAAGTAGGGTTGCCAACACTCC
The DNA here is from genome assembly GCF_004010195.1 of Chiloscyllium plagiosum. Taxonomy (NCBI): domain Eukaryota; kingdom Metazoa; phylum Chordata; class Chondrichthyes; order Orectolobiformes; family Hemiscylliidae; genus Chiloscyllium; species Chiloscyllium plagiosum. Next base: position 68,765,639 of record NC_057720.1, on the reverse strand, counting down.
AGAACTATCTTGGAGTACCCATTAATTGAAGATGAATCTTCTCAACTCTGGTGAGAGCAGCCAAGGAGAAAAGTCAGAGTGGTATTTAAAAGAATCTTTCATTATAATTGTACAAATTTGTGATGAGAAAATAGGTTTTTTGAGTGTATTGTTAGACTTGAGGGTTCACAAGATGAAACTTCTAAAACGTGTTCAACTATAATTGGCAAGCCTATCTCTAGGGAGTATTCCTCCACTGTGTTGAGATTCAGTTTAGTAATTTGGGTAAAACTCTGCACCTGTCAGTCTTAAGTACCATTCTTCTGCAATAGTACCTAAGGGTGGCAGTAATTCTATGTACAACTGGTGGAATGTTGACAGGCTGAGTTTTAGACATAAACAGAGTCTCTTATTCATCCCATCTCCACAAAAAAAAAGAGTATATGATTTTTCTTTTGGTAATGACTTCAGCAGTCAGAAACTGCTGTATTGTCAGTAATTTTAAATCCACAGAAGACTGTTTTTCTGGAATGGGGTCCTAAGCTGTGGGACAAAACCCTATAGTTCATTGGCAAAATGGGCTCAATGAGGTCTAATTCTTCTCCATTAAGTTTTAGATTGTGGAATTCTGTTTCTGCTCTTTTTTTCATCCCAACTTTATATATTACTAACTTCATCAAAGGATAGCACCATATATATGTGCTAGATTAATGAATACAGGCTTGAATAAATCAGAAGTTCTCCATGATTAAAATTCTCCAACTTCACTAGCTACTTTATTCGTGCAAACAATTGTGATCCTTGTTGCCAATTATTTGAAGCATAACTTAATAAACACAACTTCCTATAGTATAGATTGCTTTAGAATTGAACGTAACATTCTTGCTGATGTGCAAACAAACAAGTTAGGAGCGGAATTAGGCCATTCAGTCCCTCAAGGCTGCTCTACCATTTAACAAGATCATTGCTGGTCTGATTCCAATCTAAACCCTTGTAACTAACCCACTGCAGTTAACACAGTTGCATATAACACTCATAAATATAGGCTGTGACTGCAGATCTACGTGTCAAAGTAGACATGAAAAGGTATAGGATCTCTCTTGGAGTTCTAACTCAAATCCTCCAATGTTCAATCAATCTGGAGAACAACCAAGGAAAGTCTAGTTGTCCATTTATGTCAAAATCCCCCCTTAATCTCCAACAATTGAAATAAAGAAAGTGTAGCATGTATTTAAAAATCTTCTCATAAATGTTATCTTACAGTGAATAAATTATCATACAACTTCTGTGTGGGAAGCATGTGTGGAGAGGATGAGAGAAGGGAATTAAAATCTGTATAATTTAAAGAATAAATTATTAAGTGGAAAATAAGACAACATTTCAGTTTTTGAAGTTTTCGATCAGAAGAAAATATTTTGAATTTTACTCAAAAAGGCTTACAATTTTTTTATACCTTCACAGAAAACTTTATAATATTTGTAAGAGTTGCTAGTTGATTTGAATAAAGAATTTGATTATACTCAAAACAATGTATGGCTTTGATTATGACCATTCATGATTGAGTTGTTTATTTTGAAAATTAAAGAAGTTTCTGAAAATAAAACAAGTTTTCTATATTGACAATGTTGTCTTTCTGCAATAGATGATATTGACAAGATTGAAAATGAATATGATGGCAGTGATGAAGATGAAATATACAGCACTAAAGAAACCAAGTATGAGGAAAACCAACATATCTGTCGTTCTAGCTATTCAGACCAAAATGATGAAAGACAAGAAAATTCAGAAAATAGTTTTCAAGAGAACAAACTACAGGATTTGCAGGACAATACCACTGATGAGGAGCAGGAAGAATTGCCATATGATGGTCACTTACAGAATGTTAGTGAACATCCAACAGATGAGCATCCTGACTTGGTTGATCACATGCTGCCATTAACTAGACTTGTCAGGAACCAGTCAGCTCCTTTGCCTGTTAGTAGGGTGACACAAACTATCCCATTGAGCCATGAAAGATCAACTGTGGAGAATTCATTCTTCTGCCAAGAAATGCCTGAAAATCAGCTAAGTACAGAAGCTGAAGATTCTAATCATAGAAGTAAAAGTGAAACAAATACTTTTTTTTCAGAGGATACAGTTGATGCATTGGTATCCAGACATGAAACTAAATTAGAAAGTAGTGTACCAGTTGAACACAATCAGCTTTATGATGGAAGATCAAACATTACCGAATCACTTCAATATTACTTCTCTGAAGAAGACCTGGCACTTAATTCAACAATGTACATTGATTCTGAGACCTTACCGGAGACCTCTTTTACAGACAGTGTAGAAGAAACTGTAATTAAGAACCATGTTTCATCAATAGCTAGTAATAATTTGCCTATAAACATTAACAAATTTACATTGTCAGAAGCAGATCTTTCCAGTAAACAAAGGGTGGATAGCAAATTTGCAACTGAAAAAAAGGTGTTTCAAGCTGAAAATGATTCATGCTACAATGCTCATGAGAACATGGAAAATAATTGCACATGTGGACCAGTGAATTCACCAAAACTAACACAGGAAGAAAACACACAAGCACCAATTAATCTTGAAACAATATCAGAAATTGCTCAAAATCCTATTTTAAAAACTGGAAGAACAATTTCATATAATGAAATCAAATACGGTAAAGGAAAACAACATTATCCTCAGCTTGACTTTTCCAAAGTTGAATCCAAAGTCAAAATTCCCAAGAGGACTACTTCTAATAATTATAATCTGGAAAGACCAATAATAAAAAAGGCAAAATCTTCAGCCAACGTACCAGAAAGTTCTCATGCAACTCATAAATCGAAAGTAGATGTAACACAAGTGATATTGGATAGTACACAATCTTCAATAGTTCCTACCAGAACAAAAGTTAACAGCAAAATACAATCTGTGAACACAAATCATACCCCAGAACTGTTTCAACAATTGCAGGTAACAAGATGGTAGTGGCCAAGAAAATTAATTTGTGCCTGAACTATGTGCAATTCTAACACAATGTATGTGCCCAATGAGGCTAGCTGGCAGGGCAACAACTAATTGGTTCATCAGTCTCTTGAGATATTGTCCTTGGCACAGGCAATTCAACAGTCATGGAGAGACCAGATCAGCTAGCTATTTGTGGGGTGGTGATTGGTTTTAGTGGGAAGCCAGGAAGATCATTCATGTCCCACCTGGTTCCAGTAAGTAGGCCATTTGCAGTTCAGTTTGACAAAGGGGGTCATTTTACATATTCAATGGAACTAATAATAGTTCAAGGTGCAACCCTGGATGCTTAGTGAAGTATCTATAATCAACATGGCAGGTAGTAAATATCTTACACAGAAAGATGTTTTATATGCCATCCATTATACTGGGCACATAAGTACCTGTTTAACATTGATGAACTGGATGCCATGCCATTGATATTATTTCCATTTCACTACTAGTTCTTTCATATTCTCCTAGCTTGACCTTAATAGAGTCATATGATTGGAAATGGCTAGTCACTCTGCTTCTACACTTAATAATGAGCAGAATATGACAAATTGCAAGACTGACGCAAACATGTGAAATGACCATTGAGCAGAGTACTCCAACATGCTGTGTTAATTCAAATGTAGTTTCAATTGTGCAGTTCTTCCTTGAGACCTTTTCCTGTCTGGTTGTTGTTCTGTAGCTATAAAACTAAAACAAAAAGTCACTTAATTGAGAGCTTCCATCTCATCATTTACGTTCAACAATCTGTACTGAAAGTTCTACTCACATTTTGACACCTATGACAAATTCTATCACAGCAGCAAAGATAGTTTACAACATTATTTAAACAGCCCATATCATTCTAAAAATAGTCAATTTTCCTTAACTTTCATTTTTAAAATTTCCAATCCACATCTTCTCCAAATATTAATCAGTTCTTCCCTGGGTCATAGTCTTTCTGTTGAATTTTCTTTCTTGGTTTACCTTTTGAGATGTGTTGTTTATGAACAGACTACCAAACAAGTTAAAACATTATCTCCTTCAATAGCACAGGTACAAAGGTTAACCATAATGATTTGACAAAATTCTATTCAAATGCATTGTTTTTCTACAAAAGAAAATCAATTGATGTGTGTTTAAAACACTAGGCAATAAATCTATGTACAACTTTGGAACACATTCGGATATGTGATACATGAACATTTCAAAAGTCAAACTATTAATGGGTACCCAACAGGTATCTCTAATGCTTTACTTCTATGCTTATATGATAGTATAACATTATATAGAGTATACTGTATTACTATGCCAATATGCATTTACAAAACACAAATTAGAGTCATAGAGATGTACAGCATGGAAATAGACCCTTTGGTCCAACCTGTCCATGCCGACCAGAAATCCCAACCCAATCTAGTCCCACCTGCTAGCACCCAGCCCATATCCTTCAAACCCTTCCTATTCATATGCCCATCCAAATGCCTCTTAAATGTTGCAATTGTACCAGCCTCCACCACATCCTCTGGCAGCTCATTCCATACACGTACCACCCTCGGCATGAAAAAGTTGCCCCTTAGGTCTCTTTTATATCTTTCCCCTCTAACCCTAAACCTATGCCCTCTAGTTCTGGACTTCCCGACCCCAGGGAAAAGACTTTGTCTAGTTATCATATCCATGCTCCTCATAATTTTGTAAACCTCTATAAGGTCACCCCTCAGCCTTTGACGCTCCAGGGAAAACAGCCCCAGCCTGTTCAGCCTCCCCCTGTAGCTCAGATCCTCCAACCCTGGCAACATCTTTGTAAATCTTTTCTTAACCCTTTCAAGTTTCACAACATCTTTCCGATAGGAAGGAGACCAGAATTACATGCAATATTCCAACAGCGGCCTAACCAATGTCCTGTACAGCCACAACATGATCTCCCAAGTCCTGTACTCAATACTCTGACCAATAAAGGAAAGCATACCAAACGCCTTCTTCACTGTCCTATCTCCCTGAGACTCCACTTTCAAGGAGCTATGAACCTGCACTCCAAGGTCTCTTTGTTCAGCAACACCCCCTAGGAGTGGGCGGCACGGTGGCACAGTGGTTAGCACTGCTGCCTCACAGCGCCTGAGACCTGGGTTCAATTCCCGCCTCAGGCGACTGACTGTGTGGAGTTTGCACGTTCTCCCCGTGTCTGCGTGGGTTTCCTCCGGGTGCTCCGGTTTCCTCCCACAGTCCAAAAGATGTGCAGGGTCAGGTGAATTGGCCATGCTAAATTGCCCGTAGTGTTAGGTAAGGGGTAAATGTAGGGGTATGGGTGGGTTTCGCTTCGGCGGGTCGGTGTGGACTTGTTGGGCTGAAGGGCCTGTTTCCACACTGTAATGTAATCTAATCTAATGTAATGTAATCTAATCTAATTTCTGACCTTACCATTAAGTGTATAAGTCCTGCTAAGATTTGCTTTCCCAAAATGCAGCACCTCACATTTATCTGAATTAAACTCCACCTGCCACTTCTCAGCCCATTGGCCCATCTGGTCCAGATCCTCTTGTAATCAGAGGTAACCCTCTTCACTGTCCACTATACCTCCAATTTTGGTGTCATCTGCAAACTTACTAACTGTATCTCTTATGCTTGCATCCAAATCATTTATATAAATGACAAAAAGTAGAGGGCTCCGCACCGATCCTTAAGGCACTCCATTGGTCACAGGCCTCCAGTTTGAAAAACAACCCTCCACCACCACCCTCTGTCTTCTACCTTTGAGCCAGTTCTGTATCCAAATGGCTAGTTCTCCCTGTATTCCATGAGATCTAACCTTGCTAATCAGTGTCCCATGGGGAACCTTGTCGAACACCTTACTGAAGTCCATACTGATCACATCATCAATCTTCTTTGTTACTTCTTCAAAAACCTCTGGGTCTCTAATGCGTTATAAAAAAAAGTGATTAGAACAATGAGAGCAAATTCTGTGGGTCTTGTTTTCCCTTCCAAAGAGCAGTTAATAAATATTTTTTTGTCAATTGCTGAGAAGCAATTTAAGCCTGTGTAATTATAGAATAATTATAAAAGCAGTTATGTAACTTAGAAGTTGGAGTAGGACATTCTGCCACCACCATGCCCCACCCTCTTCCCCCAAGCCTGCATAGCTATTCTAGATTGTGGCTGATCATCATTTTCCTACACTATCCCCATATCCTTTGATGTCATTAGTATCTGGAATTATATTGATCTGGGTCTTGAATATACACAATTACTGCCTCTGGAGGAATGAGTTCCAATGATTCATTACCCTCTGCGAAGAAATGCCTGCTCATCTCAGTCCTAAATTACGTCTCTTATTTTGAGACTGTGTTCATTTGTTCTAGATTCCCCAGCCACGAGTAACATCTTTTCTATATTTATCCTGTCTACACCTCTAAGCATTTTAAGTTTCAATGAATTCACTTCTCACTCTTCTAAACTCTAGAGAATACAGATTCAGACACTCAGCTTGTGAAATCCCATCAAGCAGCTTGCTATTAATGAAAACAGGTTAACTTGGACATTCATCCATGTTATGAAAATGCATACAGAGTTTAAATCAGAATAAATAATAATTAAGAACACAAGAGCAAAATGCTACAGATGCTGGAAATCTGAAATCAAAATATTTGAAATACTCAGCAGGTCTGGTAGCATCTATGAAAAGGGGAAGATAGTTAAGATTCTAGATCATTTTATCAGGTTCAACCCTTCCATGAATTTTCTGATAAAGGTCATGAATCTGATACTTATGTTTCTGTCCAAATGCAATGTTATGCACTTGAGGTTAGAGAGCTCCAGGCATGTTTTTGCTATGAAAAGGTAACTGATCAAGAAAGAGACCTGAATTAGTATTTGCTTATTAACTGAAGGAACATAAAATATATGAGTTTACTACAGGCAAAGTTGGATTCCCTAGGATTTTAAGTCCGTTTACAGGAATGATGTTTGTAAAAGTAAAGGTTGCTTAAACCTTGATAATGGGTCTATATTGCATGTATACTTAGTCATTGTGTTCAGTTTTGAACTCCATCCATCAAGAAGAATAGAGATGCTCTGCAGAAATGCTGAGGAGTGTGACCAGGAGGATATCAAATATGATAGCACTTCCTCTTAATATTGTTGAAATGCTGACTTGTAAAGGGTAGATTAAACTTATTTTAAGTGACAGGTGATTTACATACAGACTGATTAGTATTTAATTTTAAATTAAATAAAACAGAAAATAGGATAAAGTTGTGTGCCAGGTATTCCATTTTTATTGCAGAATTTTAAAACCAAAAACTTTGCAACAATTTGCCAATTTGTAGAAAATATTAATGTAAAACTAATATATTTGTCCAAAGATGTTTAGCAACCAACTCTGTCTCTATAATTTCATTTTTATGCTTTGGTCTTAGGAGGAGTTTGACAAACTATTAATAAAGTATGCAGAAGCTGAGAATACCATTGATCAGTTGCGGTTTGGAGCAAAGGTAGGCACATTAATATAGAGAACTATAAGTCACTCGATTCCATGATCGGTCAATTATCACACCTGTAAACGACTCTTTGTCCAACAAGCAAACAATCGTTTATTGTATGTTACAGTGCTGGGTTGGCAGACTCTGATTTACCCAGAAATATGAAAACTTCTTGGCAATCAAAAGAATCCAACAACCTTACAGAGTTTGCATAAGGTTTATATCATCATCAGACATAGAGCATGATTGCACAGTTAGAACCAATGAATAGTTATAATTACTTTGTAGGTAGTAATTTGAACCAATGATATTGATTAAGTTGTAATGGCTTATGTCACCTTTTCACAGCTTGCAAAATGTGGTTTAGTATTTCCTTTACATAGACTCGCAGTTTGCAGGTGTGGTTAGTTATTTAAATGACTTTAAGGACTAACTGTAGGATTTCCATGTAGGGAACCATTTTGTCCTATCTCCACTGTTATTTCTGATTTTTATTGGAGTTACATCAGTCTACGGTTTCTTGTTTCTGACTGGTTCAGAGCAATTTTAATTTAGTAATGCAGAAGTTCTTTTGTGCACTTTGCAGAAGCCATTTCGTCCTACCTCCCAGAGGCCCATATTCTGCCATTTTGTGCCACCTCCCAGAGGCCCATATCCTCAATATCAGCAACAATATGCAAATCTTTAGTGTCAAACAATGTCATAATTGGCACCTTGATAAAAAGTATTGTTGTGAACAGCATCTAAGACTAGGTTTCCATCTTCAGTTTATTCTTGCATCATGTTTCCTAGATTTCAGGAACAGATGGATAATCAGAGTCACTATCATTTATGCAACGAAGAGAAAAATAATTTCAACTTTAAAAAGAATTCCTTTTTATGTGTGGATACATACCACTCAATATATGTTAATAATAATTCATTGATCTTTAGTTTTGTCACAGGCAGAAAAGGGTGGTAAATGAACTTTAATATTTTATTTCCCTTCTAAGTTAAGCAGAGAATTGTTTTCCTTCTGTTTTGAAATGCACTGTGACATGTTTCCCCTAAAGTTTTCATGAAGGCCACAATTTATAGTGATTCGCAGCAAACTCTCTTTAAGGTTAAATCAAAAGTTTATTCATGTATTCAAACCTCGGGGATGATCGTCGCAACACATGCACGTGGACACAAGCATACAAGGAAGAAAAAAAGAGAAAAGCGTTCATAGGAAGTAATAACCTAGGCAAAAATCAAAAATACAATTAATAAGTCATGTGATTTTTAGAGTCCAGAAAGCAAGTGTCCAGTGAGAATTCTTTTTTATAGGAATTCAGATTCAGGCAGATCCAGCCTGCCGAGGGTGAATTCTTTTTAAAGTTGATGAAAGCAAATAAAACATGATGTTACTGTATGAACAAACCGCATCAACATTTCAGCTGAATAGAAGATTACTTTAGAACTAGGTTCGAGGAGCACATCTGACTTGAAGCTGACTTAACCGTTAGCTTGGAGTAAGGTTATTCTGTTGATGGTCTTAAGACTCAATTCAATTGACTGGTAAAAGCAAATATGATTTTACCAGCCTGTTATATTATTTGCAGACTGATTATATGTTAACAGCCGACTGATTCTTATCAGAATGAAGCAAAGAAGTCCAGAAATAACAATGAAATGTTTCAGAGACAAGAGGAGTTCTAACTATGAGACAAGGTTACTGGATGAGTCAGAATAGAAATGCTGGAAAACTTCAGCAGGTCTGGCAGCATCTGTAAGGAGAGAAAAGAACTGACGTTTCGAGTCTAACTGACCCTTTGTCAAAGCTTTGGCAAAGGGTCAATTAGACTCGAAACGTCAGCTCTTTTCTCTCCTTACAGATGCTGCCAGATCTGCTGAGATTTTCCAGTATTTTCTCTTTTGGTTTCAGATTCCAGCATCCGGAGTAATTTGCTTTTATACTGCATGAGTCACTTTAGTTAATGGGGTAGTTTCTATGCCCCTGGTCAGAACTATTGCTTATTCTGTGAGCTAAATGATGGGCCATTAGTGTTTTTCAGGTATAATGAATTTTAATAGACCTCTTAGTTACTAGACGTGGCTGGGAGACATATCATCTACTGTTCTTTTGTGTTTGTTGCCTGTAAGTCTATACAATGCAAGTGTATGAGATTCCAGGAGGATAGTGTCTGAGTTGTGTCCTGATAATTACTGATGACAAAAGGCCAGAAGTAGTATAGTCATAGGAGTCAACTTGCATCCTATGATGGGAGGCAGCCATGTTTCAGTCTGGAAAAGTCCATTTTAAATTAAACAAGAACATTTTTTAAAAAACAATTTATGATCTTTTTCAGGTCTTGTACACTTAATAGTTTGCATAATTTAAATTTGTGAAATAAGGTCAATTTGCATGTTATTCAGCTCCTCTTCCTGTCTACTTAATGCTTTACAAATAGAATACTTTTAAGAATTTACCAACATGGTCTTATATAAATACACAATGTATAAATCACTGGAATTAGAGAGATTATGTATTTATTTATCCAGCCATTTCAAAACGTATTGAAGTGGGAAATATTCTCCTGTAACTAACAATTGTTGCTTAGGCTATAAAGTATACTGGTAATAAAACTATGATCATGAAAAAGGCACAAGCAATCTTTAAGTCATATGGTCTGTCCACTATTTGCTAAATTCCGTCAAACATCCTATTCGCTGTTTTAGAATTTTGGATACCATTGTCAATTTAATGAATTTAAATACAAAAGGAAAGTATGTTTTATTGAATGTCTTATCAGTTTTTTTTTAATATTCTTACTAATCATTCAGACTTATTGTGCTGTTTAGAGGTGGTTGAAGTAAATATTTGGCAAATTTTGCACAGCTTCACTGGAGAGTTTGCAGGCTGGAGTACTAACATTTTCCAGATCACCTACTTGTTCTCCTCCCAAACTGTCAGCAATGCTATTGAGGGTGCATGAGATCGAGAGTGGCCATCTTTCCTTCACCCCAGTGAAGCCCTTAGTGGCCAGTTATTAGCCTCTTCCCAATTGATTGCAATATATTAAGCTGGTGGAAGGAGGTTAGGGCTGGTTTGAGAGGTGAGGGACCAAGTAGGAAGCTGGCAGGTTAACCTGCTCAAGTTAAGGATGGGAGAGGGTACAGGGGTCCTCCGCCACTGGTCTCCCTTCCCAAATGGGCCTATCCCATGGGCCTCCCAGCACCACCATCCACAGGTAAGCCATATATCCTACCCTTTTCAACATGACTTCCAAACCCCAAATGCCTGCCACCAGTCCTTGGAGCCTCCTATCCTGTCTTCACCACAAGGCCACCAGATGTCTTTTCTAGTGAAATTAGGAGTGAAGATTGTATTAATTGTACAAATGTATGAGTCAATATATATTACTTAGCAAATTGTAAGTCAATTTAATAGAATATGTTTTGAAACATTCATTCCTGTGCTTTCATTCCAGTTGGGTTTATCTTTGATAAAAAGTTGCTAATAATGTAGTCACCTAATAGAAGCAAAGATGGCTGAACATAGAGATACAATCTTTTTTTACCCTTTTGCAGAGTGTATACAGTATATAGTTTACTTAAATGTTTTGGGACCATTTCCAAAGTGAATTTGCTTTATACTAAGAGCATGTGAATATGCCAATCTTAAGCTTTACAGACTAAATGCTAAAATTACAAAACTGGAGTTATAATTTAAAACAAATTTAGCAAAAAAATAGGTTGGAATGTTATGCAAGCAACAGGAACTCCTGCACCAGTTAACAGTTCAGGTGGAAGCCCAGGTTGTTTCTGTAGGGGAGGCATAATGCCTTTTAAGTGCCTTAACTGGCCACCTCTGAGCCTATAACCACAAGATAGAAGTCCTGCCCCCGATCTCCTTAGCTACATACTAACCACTGATAGCACTGGCTGCTGCTGATAATGCTCCAGGTCCCAACTCAGAGATTGTCACTGGATCCCTGGAAGGTTAGTAGAACAGAATGAGGGTTGAGGAAGAATTTTATTGAAGAGGGGACACTGAGGCAAAGTCAAGAGCAGAGAGCTTTCAGTGCTGCTCCATTTCATGATACCAGCAGCCTCAACCAGACATTGAGCATCTGACAGTGAAAGACCATGATGCCATGGACAAACTGAACAGAATTTTTGGGGCAGACTTCAGGATGCATGAGACGGCCATACAAGTTCATTAAATTCATGAACCACCACTAAATTACAGTGCCTCAAAGAAAATTATCTGTCTTTGGACTACAGGCTGTGGTATAAATACAAGCAAAATTTTGCTGACAACTCAGCTCCACAAATATGCCCATCCTTAATGATTGGGAAGTCCAAGCATCTTTAGTCAGAAAAGCCAAGTGGACAATCCATCTTAGGCCTATCCTCAGATCTCCAGCATCAAATACACCACCTTTAAGCAATTAAATTCACTGCCCACAATATTCAGAAACAGCTGAAAGGACTGGAACTAGAAAATCTATGCACCCTGACAACATTTTGGTAACAAAGCTGAAGACTTCTGATTCTGAACTAACCCTTCCTTAGCTACACTGTTGCAGTACAGATACAAGCACAACATCTACTAGCAAAATGAAAACTTGCCCAGATATGTCCTGTTGACAAAATTTAGGTCAAATCCAACCCACCAGCTTCATCAGTCACCTCTCAATCATCAATATGAAAATATAAAGTACTATCAATAATCCTACCATGCAGCAATTATTTGACAGTAACATATTCATTGCCACTCCATTTTTGTTCTGTCAGGCCTATTCAGTGCTGACCTGTTCAGAGCTTGGTTCAATGATGGAAGATAGAGCTAAACCAAAGAGGGAAGTGAGAGTAATTGCCCTTGACATCCAGACATCATTTGATTGAATGTAAGATCAAGGAAACCTAGCAAAACTGGAATTAACGGTAAACATTTCATTGATTGGAGTCATACCTAGCGCAAAAGAAAATTTATTTTGATCAGTCAGTCAGTCATTTAAGCAACAGAACTTCACTGCAGGGTATCCTCAGGCTTGTTCCATGTCCAAATTGATCCATCAAAGACCTTTCCTCCATCATAAGGTCAGAAATAGGGATGTTACTGATGATTTCACAATGATGAGCAACAATTTCAACTCCTCAGACATTGAATCAGTCTTTGTCCAAATTCAACAAGACGTGGACAAGATAATATTCAGGCTTGCTTTGATAAGTGGGAAGTAACATCTCTGCTACACAAGTACTAGGTAACGACCATCTCAAACAATCCAGCCACTTGACAACATACTAGGTGTTACCATTGATCAGAACTGAACTGGACTAGTCATATAAATATTATGACTACAAGAGGAGGTCAGAAATTGACATTCTGCAGTGAATAACTCACTTCCTGATTTCTCAAATTATATCCAGACACAAGTCAGAAGTGTGATGGAATACTTACCACTTGTCTGGATGAGAGCAGTTCTAACAACACTTAAGAAGCTGAACACCATCCAGGACAAAGCCGTCTGCTTGATTGGCACACTATCTAACAGTTTCAACATTCTATCTCCACCACTGATGCAGTGACAACACTGTGTACATGTACAAGATACACTGCAGAAATTCACCAAGACTACTGTAACAGCGTCTTCCAAACCCATAAATTCTACCACCTAGAAGACAAGGACAGCAGATGCATGGGAACACCATCACTTGCAAGTTCCCTTCCAAGCAATACACCATCAGGACCTGGAACTAGGTTGCTATTAATAGGAGGAAATTCTTGAATTCCCTTCCTAACAGCAAAGTGAGTATACCTACACAGATTGTAGTGGTCTAAGCATGGACATTATCTAACTCATCCATGCTGACCATTTGTCAGCATTTGGCCTATGTCACCATAATACATATCATTCAGGCCCCTATAAGATTCCGCCCATTTACTTTTTCTGCAAATACTTTGCTTTGTCAAACACAGACTAATTCTGACTTTGATTCTTTTACTAGGTATCTGAAAACTCTGTTTCAAATCAGAATCAAATGCTTCAGTCTGGACTTTTGTCATCATCCTGTCAAGTAATCAATTCGGCTGGTTCCCAGCAACATGAAACTCAGTCAGGATCTGCTTCCCATTCAATTATATTCTCTCCTTCAGGTAAATCACTAACATTTAGATTATGGATTTGTGTAATATTTATCTTTTAGGACTTGTTCATAGAAAATCTAAATATTTAGTGTATCCAAGAGGAAGTGTGTTAGCAGTGTTTGTGTTCAAGTGGTTATTGGCATTTCAATTACCTTGAATTTTATCTCTTACTGTTTCCAACAAGGCCTATACAATAAATCAGCAATAGATCACAAAGTATATTGAAGTTGTTTAAACTTACTTGAACTTCTCCATCCAGGAAAATTATGTAGTTTAAGTCTGCACTCAAAAGTAGACTGAGAGCATGATTTTTGGTCCTTGTGAGCTGGGAATGGAAGGAGCCTGAAAATTACAGGAGAGCCAGTTGATTTGTTTCCTAACCCCTTTCCCGCCCAGACATTTTGGATGACTTGGTTTTGAGGCCAGGTGTAGCGTACATACCACAGGGCAGTAAAGCAATAAGGTTATTTCAGATTGTTAACCAGAGGTTAGAAACCGAATGGAATTTTTCCCTCTGTTCAATTGCCTGAAGTGTGTAACCATGAGAGACTGGGATACCAGAGCTCCAGACAGGCCTATAAAGTCTGCCTACAAGCCTGAGTACAGGTGCAATCAAAGGCTACTCTGCACTCACCCTACCACAGTCTAGTTCCACCATTCACAAGGGCAGGTTTAATTATGAGTAAGAGTCCAGGCTCTTGATTCCCACTTCCAAAGCAAAAATTAATAGACATACATTTTAGTAAAACAGGGAACGGCTGAATAGACTGGGGCTGTTTTCCCTCGAGCATCGGAGGCTGAGGGGGTGACCTTATAGAGGTTTATAAACTCATGAAAGGCATGGATAAGGTAAATAGACAATACCTTTTCCCTGGGTTGGGGGGAGTCCAGACCTATATGGCATAGGTTTAGGGTGAGAGGGGAGAGATTTAAAAGAAATCTAAGAGGCAGCTTTTTCATGCAAGGGTAGTGCATGTATGGAATGAGCTGACAGAGGAAGTGGTGGCAGCTAGTACAATTACAACATGTCATAGAGTCATAGAGATGTACAGCATGGAAACAGACCCTTCGGTCCAACCCATCCATGCCGACCAGATATCCCAACCCAATCTGCCAGCACCTGGCCCATAACCCTCCAAACCCTCCTATTCGTATACCCATCCAAATGCCTCTTAAATGTTGCAATTGTACCAGCCTCCATCATTTCCTCTGGCAGCTCATTCCATACACGTACCACCCTCTGTTTGAAAACGTTGCCCCGTGGGTCTCTTTTATATCTTTCCCCTCACACCCTAAACCTATGCCCTCCAGTTCTGGACTCCCTGACTCCAGGGAAATGACTTTGCCTATTTACCCTATCCATACCCCTCATTATTTTGTAAACCTCTATAAGGTTGCCCCTCAGCCTCCGACGCTCCAGAGAAAACAGCCCCAGCCTGTTCAGCATCTCCCTATAGCTCAAATCCTCCAACCCTGGCATCATCCTTGTAAATCTTTTCTTAACCCTTTCAAGTTTCACAACATCTTTCCAATAGGAAGGAGACCAGAATTGCACGCAATATTCCAACAGTGGCCTAATCAAAGTCCTGTACAGCCACAAGATGACTTCCAAACTCCTGTACTCAGTATTCTGACCAGTAAAGGAAAGCATACCAAACGCCTTCTTCACTATCCTATCTACCCGCAACTCCACTTTCTACCTGCACTCCAAGGTCTCTTTGTTACCCTCTGTCTTCGACCTTTGAGCCAGTTCTGTATCCAAATGGCTAATTCTCTCTGTATTTCATGAGATCTAACCTTGCTAACCTTCCCATGGGGAACCTTATCAAACGCCTTACTGAAATCCATATAGATCATGCCTACTGCTCAGCCCTCATCAATCTTTTTTGTTACTTCCTCAAAAAACTCAATCAAGTTTGTGAGACATGATTTCCCACGCACAAAGCCATGTTGACTATCCCTAATCAGTCCTTCCCTTTCCAAATACATGTACATCCTGTCCCTCAGGGTTCCCTCCAACAACTTGCCCACCACCAAAGTCAGGCTCACTGGTCTATAATTCCCTGGCTTGTCCATACCACCCTTCTTAAACAGTGGCACAACGTTAGCCAACCTCCAGTCTTCCAGCGCCTCACCTGTGATTATCGATGATACAAATGTCTCAGCAATAGGCCCAGCAATCACTTCTCTAGCTTCCCACAGAATTCTAGGGTACACCTGATCAGATCCAGGGGATTTATCCACCTTTATCCATTTCAAGACATTTAAAAGTGGCCACCCGAGCGGGATGCAAACCTGGGACCCTCAGATTAAGAGTCTGATGCTCTATCAACTGAGCTAACCGGGCTCACTGTAAAAGACATCTTGATGGGTATATGAATAGGAAGGGTTTAGAGGAATATGAGACAAGTGTTGGCAAATGGGACTAGATTAATTTAGGATATCTGGTCGGCATGGACAAGTTGGACCAAAGAGTCTGTTTCCATGCTGTATATCTCTATGACTCTATAATGTTTGCACTTGCTACAAGATGTTGAAATTTATATTATTTCTCCTTATATAAACCTTGCATATGATTTAGCAAAGCTTTGGCTGTTGTAAATAGTGAATATAGTATTGTTTATACAATTATTTTATACCCCTTTAGTTCTGTGTCAAAATTAACTATTACAGTTCATACCTAGTTAAGCACTGAAATTTCAAATTGGCTGAATCATTTGCAGTCATTTTTAACTCTTTTTAGCCAGTATCTTGCCTTCTCAAGTGAAAGAATAAATATAAATGTTTCTAAAACTTGGAAACTGAAGTCACAATATGTATCTTAAAGTATTTTTAAAATATTGCTGCCTTATATGTTTTTAATATGAAAAGAAAAACTTGGATTACGTGTTAACGTTGATCATGAAATAAAAATTCTTTTGTTTAGAAGATAGGCTGTTCTCAATATTTTCTAATCAACCTGCTCAGAGATGTTATGACACACCCCTGGAGCAGGGAAGACTTAAAACAGGATCTCCTGGCTCAGAATCAGGGACACAACCAAACATCACATAAATTACAAATGAAAGGAAAATAATATGTTCATAGTCTTGTAATCCTTGAAGATAGGCCCAAAGTAATTCTTAATACTTTAAAACAGGTGACTATAATTTCTGCCCATCCCATTTTTAAATTATTTGTTCTCTTAGTTATTAAATTCCGTCCACTCCAGGCATCTATTACATAGTACTGAAGGGCCTGCCATTCTGATAGTGAGTAAATCACCAAGGCTGGATTGTATCCCAGGCTGTTAAAGAAAGCCATGAAGGAAATAATGGACATATTGAGGATCATTTTCCAATATTGATACAGACAAGATATAGGCAGATTATTGGAAGTCTATGAACATTGTACCATTGTTTAACAAGGGTGCAAAGGATAGGCCAAATTGTTATAGACTGGTCAGCCTGACCTCAGTGGTGGGCAAATTATTAGAATCAATTCTGAGAGACAGGTAAATTGTCGCTTAGAAAGGTATAGATTAATCAGGTGTAGTCAAAATTGTTTTGTTATTGGAATGTGAGGGGATAAAGGGAAATGTGGCAAGTTGGATTCAAAATTGGCTCAGCAACAGAGAACAAAGGGCAATGATCACTGATGTTTTTGTGAATTGAAAGTAGTTTCCACTGGTATTCCACAGGGCTCAGTAATGGGTCTCTTTCTGATTTAGACATAAATGTGGAAGACATTATTGGGAAATTTGCGGATGACACAAAAATTGGCCATGTAGCTGGTAGTGAAGAGGATAGCTGTCAACTCCAGATTTTTTTCAATGGTATTTTTGAGTGGTGGAAATCTGGCAAATCGAATTCAGTCCAGAGAAGTGTGAGGTAATGAATTTGGGGAAGGCAAACAGAGCAAGGGAATACTAAGTAAATGGGAAGATATTGAGAGGATTCAAAAAAGTCAGAAACTTGGTGTCCTTGAAGTTGGCAGAACAGGTAGAAAAGGTGGTAAAGAAAGTATATTGAATACTTTCCTTTATTGGATGATGTACAGAATACAAAGCAGGTTGTAATGCCGGAACTCTAAAAAATTCATAAACCGGAATTTTGTGTGCAGTCCTGGTCATCATATTACAGGAAGGGCATAATTGCTCTGGAAAAGTACACAGATTTATAAGAATGTTGCTAGGGTTTAAAAAGTGCAGCTACAGGAAATATTTAATAGATTAGGAATGGTTTTCTTTGAACCGAGAAGGCTGAGGGATGACTTGTGAGATGTCCAACATTAAAAGAGGCTTAGGTAGAGTAAACAAGAAAGGCCTATTTTTCCTAGTGGAGAGGGGTCACTTACCAGAAGCCACAGGATTAAGATGAATATTAGAAGGATTAGAGGGGAAATGAGAAAAACACTTCTTCACCCATAAAATGGTCAATATATTGTTTGTGGTGGAGACAGAAACCCTCAAGTCCTTTAAAAGGTATCTGGATCTGAATCCTGTAAGATTATGGACAAGGTGCTGGAAGAATGGGCAGCTCATTTTATTTCCAGCTAGATGGACTGAATGGCCTCTTTCTGTAGATCAGAAGACTTACAGTGTGGAAACAGGCCCTTCGGCCCAACAAGTGCACACTGACCCTCCGAAGAGCAACCCACCCAGACCCATTCTCCTACATTTACCCCTTCACCTAACACCACGGGCAATTTAGCATGGCCAATTCACCTAACCTGCACATCTTTAGACTGTGGGAGGAAACTGGAGCACCCGGAGGAAACCCACGCAGACGCAGGGAGAATGCGCAAACTCCATACAGACAGTTGCCCGAGGAGGGATTTGAACGCAGGTCTCTGGCGCTGTGAGGCAGCAATGCTAACCACTGTGCCGCCCGGTGTTGCACCTTTCTACAGTTTCTTCTCTTACCTTAAATATTAAATGTGACATTAACAACAATCAGTTTTTTGGGTTTTTTTTTCAAGAATCAGCATACAGTATACTAATTGTCCTATGTCATTTTCAGTTATTTCTGCTGGAACCAAGCCAGATTCATGTCAACCCTTTGCTGAGGTTCACAAGGCAACAGAAGCTGAACAAATGGCTCAGGAGCTAAATGAACACATTGAATATTTTAAACATCAGGTGATTACTTAAGTGAAGCATAACTATGCTAACTATTGTAGCATTCATTGCATGTATAACATTAAAAGAAGCAATAAACATACTGACACAGAGCAAAATTATCCAAATTCCACATAAATTACTTTTTGATATATTAATTGGCATTTTGAGAAAATTAATAACAGACCCCGCATAGCAATAAATAGGTATTTTAAGAACAATGTAGAAACACTGAATCTGTTTTGATTGTGACAAATTAGTATCATTGCTTACGACAGAGGCTACTGAAGAATTACAGTTTTCCAAAATACAGGGTTGTTTATAACACTGATTTATTAATATAAAACAGAACTCTACTTACAATATTTGCAAAATTCTTTGTATGAATTCATGTGAAACAACCTATAGTGACAGCTGATGTAGTATTACAAGACTGGCTAATCTCCAGAGATAACATGTTCCGCCACAGGGAAAGATTGTAAACAGGATCTTGATTGGCATTTTACAGTAGTGGCCATAAAGCAGGGTGCACCAGGAATCTGCTGGGAGACTACAAGTGTTTACCTGATGGACTCCCTATGTGGCAATGGCATCTCACAATGTTCGTAAAAGGCCAATCAGGTCATGAAGTACCTCTTAATTGCTAGCCTAATTTGCATGTTGGCTGTCCAATGAACAGCTGTGCCACTGAGTTTCTTGCCCTTGGGAAAATGCCAAAGTAGCAGGAAGCTATCATGCCTCCCTGCCGATGGGAAAATTCAGCTGTCATTTTCTTCATTGAAAATTGCTTACATTCCCCAGCATCATTCTTGCAATGTCAGAACCAAAAATAATCAAAGTTAAAAATCACACAATACCAAGTTATAGTCCAACAGGTTCAATTGGAAGCACACTAGCTTTCGGAGCGCCTGACAATCACCTGATGAAGGAGCGGCGCTCCGGAAGCTAGTGTGCTTCCAATTAAACCTGTTGGACTATAACCTGATGTCGTGTGATTTTTAACTTTGTACACCCCAATCCAACACCAGCATCTCCAAATCAAAAATAATCAAGAATGTGTTTCAATATATGCCAGTAGGTGGAGCAAAGTAGAAGCTGATGAATAGCTTTCCAATGAGAAAGTTGTACCTTACGTAGGTGAACGTTTGTTTCTTTTTAGTATCACAGCTAATGATGGGTTTGGGGTATTAGGGCAACATATGCTAAAACATCTGTAACCATATTTGCAGTTCCTGAGTAGTTTATGGTATTTAAAGAACAATATGAATTGTTGTTTATGAAAATAAATACTAATTATAAAACAAACACAATAAATGGTTAAGTATACATTTAATTTGATTATTTGTTTTCTGTTCTAATATTTTGAACACAATTATAATTGAGTATCAGAAAGGAAGATTAATAATGCACATTCCCAGAGATTACATTGTGATTATTTTGGATTAAAAGGCCTGAATACTGGTCTACAAAATTATGAGAAGCTTGGGTCAAGTGGATAATCAGAGGCTTTTTCCCAAGGATGTAAAGGTCAACTATATGAGGGCACAGGTTCAAGGTGAGAGGAATAAAGTTTAGGGGAGAAGTGTGGGGAAAAGTATTCATGCAGAAGGTAATGAGTGCCTGGAGCACACTGCCAGTGAAGGTGGTGGAAGCAGGCACGTTAGCAATGTTTAAGGCATATCTTGGTAGACACGCAAATGGGCGATGAACAGAGGGACAGAAACCGCACATGTGCAATAAGTATTGGGTCTAAGTAAGGAATAGGAATCGGTGCTGGCTTTGTGGGCCACAGGCCTGTTCCTGTGCTGTATTGTGATATATTGTATCATTGTATAAATGTAGGGTGACACACTGACTTCAGGATTCAGTTACATATTTTTTTCCTCAAGAAATTCCATGTAACTAGATCAATACATTTCTAAAAT
The DNA here is from genome assembly GCF_004010195.1 of Chiloscyllium plagiosum. Taxonomy (NCBI): domain Eukaryota; kingdom Metazoa; phylum Chordata; class Chondrichthyes; order Orectolobiformes; family Hemiscylliidae; genus Chiloscyllium; species Chiloscyllium plagiosum. The sequence goes on along the minus strand of NC_057720.1, from coordinate 68,745,059 downwards.
AGTACAGTTGAAATTTTGAAGATTCCATAATATTTTCACATTTACATTGATAATATTTGATTGTTTAATCAGTGGTTTGGGCTTGCCTTAATCTGCCGCTTTTTTTGCTCCAGTTACTATACTTACTTGTTTATTCATTACCATGGCTCCATTTGTCACTGATACCTTCCTGTTATTGTGATATTCAATAGAATAGCTTTTGTAACATACACCTGCTCATAGTTTTTTCTTTCCCTCATCGACCCAATCAACACCAAAGCTTGGTGAGAGTAATATGTTGTCTTTTTGAGTATCTTTGTTCGGTCTAGGTGGATTGAAGTATTACTTTGCAAGGACATGTGAACTGATTCATACTGATAAAGAAAATAAAAAGACATAAACACAAGGAGCACAGGCTGTTTTAAATGAGTTAGTATGTTTAATAGAAAATACATTATTGATAATTCATCTTTGATGAATAGATTTCATCCATAATATAGGTATTCATGTTAACTAATTAAGCAGAAATACTTAAATATATTTCACTTATTATCACAGTGCTGGATTACGTAGCATTTGATTTTAAAGCCTCGGATGCTGCCTGACCTGCTGTGCTTTTCCAGCACCACTCTAATCTTGACTCTAACCTCCACCATCTGCAGCACCCATTTTAAGCACAAAGTACAGAAAGCAAAATTCCAGAATCCAGTAATTAACTATTTAACAAAAACTATAACACTGATAGTTATCAATCGAATGGAACATTTATTTCTTCATGGCAATTTGGTGCTTTGAACAGTAGACTGTCTATTTTATTCAGTACTGTACAGTTCTTTGTTTTAAAATTTTAAAGAATAAATGTAGTTTACAGAATTGCTGTCTGTCTCTATCACCTTTTTCTGCCTTATCTTTGGAGTTGCTAATTACAGTTTATCCTCCAATTTTTTGTGTCAACTATGGGAATTTTAATGCATTCCTTCAAATATCTAAGGTGACATGGCAATTTATTAGGCTATGCTTCACCGTCAGTTAGCTGCAATTAATACTTTTTGATATATTTGACACCTAAAATTTCTCTGTTTCCATATGGTGGAAATGGTCTCACAAACTTTGCAAAAAAAGGGATGTTTTTAATCAACTCAATTGGCAGAAACTGAGTGTGAAAATTTAAAATTACAGAACCATTGTCCTGCAACAAAGAAGTCAATTTCACATTCTAGAATGCAGGTTTTAATATAAGTCAGTAATGATTAGTGATGAACTGTTGTGGTAATGGGTTGGAATTACATCTTTATTATCAGTATCAAGAAATATCAGTAAATTAGTAATATAAAAAGAGTAGCTATTGAATCTGAGGAAGCATATTTTACTACATATGTCTCAAAATATACAGATTGTTGTTTAATGTTTGTTGGATTCATTTAATTATGACAGTGAACATTACCTTTTTAGGTTGAAGACTTTCAGAAGCGCCTTAATTCTGAATCAGTTTCTCTAGAAGATGTACAATGGGTAATATATTTATTAGTAACTTTTCAACATGTCTACATGTAATTCAACATTGAAATAATAACAATTATTTTAATAGTTATTTTATAGTACAGAACCAGCATACCGTTGAAAGTCAGGCATGTTTCTGAATCTTTAATTTCAAACAGTTGCAACAATTTATATGATATAAGAAAATGGTGCTGATGGGTTGGCAAATGTACTCTGATAGACTAAGAAAATTTTCCATGGAAAAGGCAACAAGAAACTAAAGAGTCTCCAGGGTCCTGAGTAATTTAAAAGAATGCTTAAGATTTTTACATATTTCTAATGTTTGCAAAGAATGTGGCCATGCTTATGATCATTTGTTACTTCTAGTAAGCATAAAGAAACTATAATATAAATTTGAGAAATGCATCAAGTCTGACAGCATCTGTGTCAGTTTTGAAGAAGGGTCACTAGTCTTGAAACATTAACTCTATTTTCAGTCCACGGATGGTTCCAGACCTGCTGAGTTTCTCTAGTAGTTAGTGTTTTCATTTGTTTCAGATCTTTAGCATCAGCAATTCTTTGTTTTAATATCACAATATAACCTAATTATCACAAATTGAATGTTCATGTAGAAATTAATGTATTTAGAATTTTTGAGCAAGTGTTGCCCAATCACAAAATCATATTTAACAATAACCATGTTATATTAGGAACAAATTACTGCAGATGCTGGAATCTGTACTGAAAAGCCAAATCCCGAAGATCACAGAAGGCCAGTCAGCATCCATGGAGAGAGAGCAAGCTAACGTTTTGAGTCTAGATGACTCCTCCTAAAAGTTGGAGTGTGGAGGGGACAGCAATTTATGCTATAGTTTGAAGGGGAGGGGGCGGGGGTGGGAGCTGGGGATAGTGGGTGCTGGATGCTGGTGAAGAAAGATGTTGATAGTTCAGAATAAGTGACCAGAGTGTGAGAATGGCAGAACAATGGTGTATCTCCTGCCAGACTTGAAAGATTTTATATTAGGCTTTGCAAGTGCAGGCTGGTTGACACTCCGCATTCCAAAACATTGGTCTTATCAGTACTCTTATAGCTAACTTGCAAACAATAGACTGTATCAAAGGTATCTTGTTCGCTGTAGATTAGATTCCCTACAGTGTGGAAACAGTCCACACTAACCCTCTGAAGAGTAACCCACCCAGGCTCATTTCCCTCTGACTAATGCATCTAACACTATGGGCAATTTAGCATGGTCAATTCACCTGACCTGCACATCTTTGGACTGTGGGAGGAAACCGGAGCACCCAAAGAAACCCACGCAGACACTAGGAGAATGTGCAAACTCCACACAGACAGTCATCTGAGGGTGGAAACGAACCTGGGACCCTGGTGCTGTGAGGCAGCAGTGCTTACGACTGAGCCACCGTGCCGCCCATGTATATCATGCAAACTCATGAATGTGCCAAAAGCCACCACCTTTGAAATTGAAAAGTGCTCAATCCACTTCAGATTATCATGGAAAGGCAAAGTAACTGAAAAACCTGAACAACAGGTTAAGCATAGCTCTGCAGATAAACAAACTGCAGAATCCAAAGCTGGAATCCAAAGTAGACAAATAGGTGGCTGGAAGAACAGAGCAACCTAGGCAGCATCAGGAGGAGAAGTCAGTGTTTCATATTTAACCCTTCTTCAGGACTGGATGTGAGGGTATGGAGAGCTGCAGATAAATAGGGGGTTGGGTGAGGAGTAGAATTATGACGTAGTGATGGGTGAGCACAAGTCGTGGTCGTGACTAGGTGGACAGAAGGGATGAATCTGGTTGGTAGCTGGAAGGAAGTGTCAGTCCTACCTCGACACCATTCTCTCTGCCTTGGTCCAGGTGCTTCCCACCTACATCCAGGACACAAACCACGGCCTCAACTTCCCTGGCCCTCAATGCTTCATCCTCGTGATGGACATGTAGTCCTTGTACACATCCATAGCCCACAATGATGGCCTGCAGGCCCTTAGTTTTTTCCGCTCTAACATACCCATATAGTTACCCCCACCCTTCTCACTTTCTCCAAATTCAGGGGCTGGCTATTGGCACTCGCATGAGCCCTAGCCACACCTGTCCCTTTGTCGGTTATGCTGAACACTCCCTCTTTAGTGCATACGCTGGTACTGTTCCCTAACTCTTCCACTGTTATATCGATGACTGCCTTGCTGCTGCACCCAGGCTGAACTGGAGCAGTTAATTAAATTAGTTAACAACTTCCAGCCTTCCCTCAAATTCACTTGATCTATCTCGGACACCTCCCTCCCCTTTCTTGACCTCTCCATTTCCATCTCCAGTTTACAGACTGACATTTACGATAAACCCAAAGACTCCCATAGCTACCTGGACTACACCTCCTCCCATCCTGTATCCTGTAAAAATTCCATCCTATTTTCCCAACTCCTCTGTCTCTGTTGCATCTGCTCTGATGAGGAGACGTTCCACTCCCAAGCATCCCAGATGTCCTCCTATTTCAAACAATGTCTTTTGCCCCCTTTGTCAACCAGACAGACCTCCATTGCAGCTCCTCCATTCCCTTCTCCAATGCTCTAAACCCCAACCCCCAAATATAAAAAAGATAGGGTCCCCCTTATCTTCACTTTCAATCCCACCAGTTTCCGCATCCAACATATCATCCTCAAACACTTCCACCAACTCCAATTAGACCCCACTATCCAGAACATCTTCCCCTCCTGACTCCTGTCTGCCTTTTGCAATGACCCTTCCCTTCACCATTCCTGGTTTGCGCCACACTCCCCACCAATGCCTCCAACCCCCCCACCCCTATCTTCCCCTGTAAAATCTGCAACACCTGCCTGTACACCATTTCCCTCACCACCATCCAGGGCCCCAAACAGTCCTTCCAGGTGAGAAGGAGGTTCACCTGTATCTCCTCCTACCTAGTTGACTGCATCTGGTACTTCCGATTTGATCTTTGCTACATCGGGGACACCCAATGTAGACTAGGTGTCTGTTTCACTGAGCATCTTTGCTGCGCCCAAAATGGCCGGCCTGACTTCCTGATCACTGCCAATTTCAATTCCCCCACCCACTCCCTCTCCAACATGTCCATCTTCGGCCTCTTCCTTTGCCATGGTGAATCAGACCATAAATTAGAGCTAAAACACCTCATCTTCTGCATGGCCATTCCAGAGGACCTAACATTGAATTCTTGAATTTCAAATAACCTTCCCACCTATCCCCGGCTCCCTTTCCAGCCCTGCCTCTTCCCTTCCGTTCCACCTATTGATCCTTCCAGCTAACAATTGGATTCATCCCTCCCATCGACCAACCAGGTCGTACCCATTACCTGTGCTCACTTATCAGTACATCATCATTCTGCTACTCTCTCCACCCCACACCACACCCCACACACCCCCAACACCCTTCTATCTGTAGCTAACCCCTACCCCCACATCCATTCATGAAGAAGGGTTAAACCGGAAACGTTGACGTCTCCACTTCCTGATGCTGCCTGGGTTGCTGTGTTCTTCCAGCCTCCTGTTTGTCTAACAGATTAAGCAAGCCATTTAATGCTGCCTCTATGCAATGATTATGCAAGTGGTATTTCTACTAACAGGATGCTGCTGTCAATCTAAAGTGACATTCTACCTATCACATTATTAAGCAATGTTGTGTATGAACTTCAGTGCCAGTGCAATGCCAGGAGTGTAGGCTATCCATCTCTATGACTAGCTGATCTGATCAAAAAGCATATTCCTTTGGTTATTTGTAATAGGCAATGTACAAACCATATTCAACTCGCCTGCAATTTCAAAACCCAAAGTAAAATGTCTGCTGTTAGTATTTTCTAATCGACTTGTTCAGAGATGTTATGGCAGATAATTCTTGAACTCAGGCTCCTGGTTCAGAGGTAGCGACACGGTGGCTCAGTGGTTAGCACTGCTGCTTCACAGCACTAGGGACACAGGTTTGATTCCTGCCTTGGGTGACTGTCTGTGTGCAGTTTGCACATTCTCCCTGTGTCTGCATGAGTTTCCTCCCACAATGCAAAAATGTGCAGGTTGGGTGAATTGGCCATGCTAAATTGCCCATAGTGTTCAGGGGTTGTAGGTTAGGTGCATTAGTCAGGGATAAAGGTAGAGTAGTGGGGAACAGGTTTGGGTGGGATACTCTTCGGAGGGTCGGTGTGGACTTGTTGGGCCGAAGGACCTGTTTTCACATTGTGGAGATTCTTTACACCACTGCTGCATTACGAGAGCCCATAACATGTTTGCTGTTAGGTATTTTCTAATCGATCTGTTCAGAAATGTTTTGATATACTCCTGGGGCAGGTGAGACCTCCTGGGTCAGAGGTAGGTACACTACCACTATGCCATTATAGACCTCCCAAAATTTCTGCTGTTAGGAATATTCAGTAATAGGCAGCACCTGCCAAATAGTTCTGAGTGTGCTAAAAAAAACAATTTTATACATTCAGCCAAGCTTGTAACAAGGCTCATTTAGATTTGCGAAAAAAGACATACATTCATGTGCAGTGATTATTGTCTGCCAACAAAGGATATATTCAACCCTTCTAGCTTTTATGAATTACCCTAGTGCTTGGGAGTCTATAGTTCATTATTGCATTCCAAATTGCAACACCTCAAACAATCACTGTCGACTTGCCAACTAATTATAAACTTTTTCTGCTGTAGAATAAATAGTTGGGATTATGTGAAATTTGATATTCTTCCATTTTGTCCTGATAACTGCAGGACAAAACACCTCAGAAACATGTCTCCCTTTACAGCAATAGTATTTTAATCAGCATATGGATATTTGACAGACTGTTTGATAAAGCAAAGTATATTTATAAAAAGTGAAAGGGCGGAATCTTATGGGGCCTGAATGATATGTACTATGGTGAGATAGGCCAAATGCTGGCAAATGGTCGGCATGGATGAGTTGGATCAAAGGGTCTGTTTCCATTCTGTACAGCTGTATGACTCTATGATACTAAATCAAATGCAAGTATATTTTATGCAAATTAAAATGTTATGGTGATATTTATTCCAAGCAATGTACACCAAGTGCATGTACAAAACAGGGCTAAAACATCTAATATACTTAATAGTTTCATTTGATAACGTAGTAAAGAGAAATAAAGAGCTACAAGATTTGAGTTAGAATATTCTTACCAGTTATACGCTACAGGTAGTTCTTCTATAACGCGATGATTGTGTTCTTATGCAACCCTGTGTTATAGAAAAATCGCACTTTAGAAACAGCACTTAAAGTGTTGGTGATGTAATCGCGTTACAGCTAACACACATTTTAAAAGTTCATACTTCAGAAAGAGTGTCCCTAATTTGTCAATTGCACTACAACAAATTTGCATTAATGAAATATGTGTTATAGCAGAATGATCTGTATAATTATTGGTAGATATGAGGATGAGAATAAAATAAAATTAACCTAGGGTCATAATCTAAACATAATCTGTCTCAAACCTGCAATTAGTAATTGTGAATTTTCCTTCAGGAATTTAAGAAACTAAGAGATGGCCAAGAGAAACTAGAAAGAAGATACATTGCAACAAAAGATGAGCACCGAAGTTTGCAGCAGCGCCGCTACCTGGACAATAGTATCATTGTTGGGGAGTTTGACCCTGACAGGTATGGTTTGATAAAATGGTATTTGACATTTGTAGTATGATTCACATTTCTGTTCATTAATGGACTAAATACAATTTTGACAAAGTGATGAATTAACATATCAGCATTAAATGCAAGGGAGAACCACTGTCTGGGTGGAGCAGTGTAAGAGAGAGAGAGAGCGAGAGAGACAGAACCTCTAATTGCAAGAGCAGCTCATTATGGATTCTGTCTTTCTCACATATAGAGACAACATTGCTCTGATTATTTATAGGAACATATAAATTAGGAACAAGAGTAGGTTATTTAGACCCAAAGTTTGCTCCACCATTCAGTAAAAATCACAGCTGAAACTGATTGTAACCTCAAATCCGCATTCCCACTTATCCCTGAGAAACTTACACCCCCTTGCTTAACAAGAATCCACCTGTTTCTGACTCAAAATTATTCAAGAACTCTGCTTCCATAACCCTTTCAAGAAAAGATTTCTAAAGACAATCTTCTTGAGAGGAAAAAATTGTCTCATCTCTATTTTGAGTGGGCAATCCTGATTTTTAATTAGTGGCCCCTCATTCTCAATTCTCCCATAAGAGGAAACATCCTGTCCCCATTTGCCCCGTCAAGGCACCTCAGGATTTTGTTTTCATAAAGTTGCTTCTTCTAAATTCCAGCAAATGGAATTCTAGCCTGTCCAACCTTCCTTCATAAAACAAGCCGCTCCCCCACCCCCATTCCAGGTATTAATCTAGTAAACTTTCTCTGAACTGCCTGTACTGCATTTACAATCTTCCTTAAAAAATGCTCAATACTGTACACAGTACACTAGGTGCAATCTCGCCAGTGCCCTGCATAAATGAAGCATAACTTCACTACTTTTTCATTCAATTTCCCTTGAGATAAATATAGCACTCTAATTGGCTTTCCTAGTTACTTGCTGTATATGCACATTGCTGTATCTTTGAGATTCATGCACAAGAACACTCAGATCCCTTTCCATGTCAGAGCTCTGCAGTCATTCACCATTAATATGCTTCTTTTATATTCTTCCTATCAAAATTGACCATTTCACATTTTTCCACATTATACTCCATTTGCAAATTCTTTGGCCACACTCTTAATCTATCTATTGTAGCCTCCTTATGTCTTCTCCATAACTTAGTTTCCTACATATCTTGTGTCATTAGAAAATTTAGTGGCCATACCTTTTGTTCTAAAACAAAAACAGAAATTACTGGAAATTCTTAGCGGGTCTGGCAGCATCTGTGGAGAGAAATCAGTGTTAACATTTCGGGTCCAGTGACCTTTCTTCAGAACTGGACCTTTTGAGCTGTCATTTATGTGAATTGTAAACAGTTGAGGCTCTAGCACCAATCTTTGTGACACTCACTCTTGCCAATCTGAGGAAGACCCATTTTGCTTACTCTTTGCTTCCTGTTGACCAGCTAATATTCTAACCATGCCAAAATGCTACTCCCTTTACTATTAGATTTTATTTCCAACTGTAACCTTTGATGTGGCACCTTGTCAAATCAAATTCAATTCAAAGTCAATCCCATGATTGATTTTTCCAGGGTGATTTGGGGCTTTCAGCAGTGATTTAGTCCATGACCACATGTAGTTTGAATGCTTGTTATGACAATACAGTCAGTTTTATCCTCCCTAACCAGGGACAAATGTACACTTATCCACATCCTAGCTGAGGTCAGATGACTAAACCTTGGACTGAACCTGGAACTTTCTGATTTGTAGGGCTCAGTCATTCACCTTCATAACCAAAGAAGCATTGGAAGCATCCCATTAATGTTTTTATTCAAATCTTTCAAATAAGCCATAATAAGTATAAAGTCTACATTTTTGACTTTCCTTCATAGATTTAGTGCGTGATAAAAGCATAATTTCAAATTATATTTTTATAAACAAAATAAATCAATATTTCTGTTCTTGACAATTAAACAATTTACTAGAATATTTTCAGAAATTATCCAAAATAGACATTTTGACATTGGAAACAACTTTGTCTATAGATTCACTCTTTTTAGAGCTATGCATGAACTGATATTTGCATATTAGTCTGTTTTGACAAAGACCTTTCACATTTGAGAAATGGATTCAAATCCAGGCTATTCAAAACTGTAGAAAGTCTCTTTACTTGGAAAAGTTCCTTTGTGAAAACGATGATTCAGGTATAAATTGTGCGGCACAAACCAAGTCAAAGAATGTTTCATGGGAGAAACAGCTCAAGGTTGCAGTTGAGCCTGAAAGTGGGCTGAACGCATATTGTTAGAACAGAGTAGACTCACTTTTTCCTTTGCTCTTTAATAATCCTCCATATGCTGGATATACTTAATGGTAGAATTTGGTGCTAATAGTTGAAAAGTACACCATTCTTCAAAGCTCATTCTTCAATTGATGAGCAGAAAATACAAACTTTTTAAATATATCCTTTTTCTGCAGGGAAATGGATGGAGAAATATTTAGAACAGGAATGCAACTGGAAAACATGAAAGAGAAAATTGATGAATACATTTGTATTCAGGCAAGCCCAAATAATTCTATCATGACTACACCACATTCCACAAATCACTCTCTGTCCTCTGAGGTAAAAACTGCATTATTCAATGTTTTGAGGTTCTATAGTTGGTGTGATAGGCAGTGTTATTTGAACTCACAAACTGGAGATTTTATCAGCTATTTACCTCTCTGGGCTAAGAGGTTTTCAGGGGGGTTCTGGGGAAGAGGGATCAATGAAGATATTGTGGGAAGGTAAGGGCTGAAGTACTTGTTACCAGTGGCCGGGAATGCAGTGAAAAGCTTTCTGCCCAGAAATCAAATGAGTCACTTTAAAAAGCCAATTAAGAGCTTCTTCCTGCTGTTAGCGATTACTGTGGTGGTATTTCCATTGCATCATTCGATACCTAGTAAATGTTTGTGTTCTACAAGTGGGCTTAGTGGGGTGGTCCTCCTAACTGGACATTCAGGCCAATGGAGTAGCACCTTGTGGTAATGGCTTTCCCCTACTCTCATCAACCAATCCCTTCTCCCTCCCTGGAACCAGACAACTGACCCTGCAACCCCTGATCACACTCACTGTATTCTGAGAGAGGTAGCCATTGTTACATCACTTGCTGGATGCCGTCCCAACAGTGGCCACCAATGTTGCATGCCCCCTCTGATCAGTCAGAAGCTCTTGGCAACATGTTAACATTCCTTGAAGGGACAGGAGACTCATCAGAAGCTAATTTGCTTCATAGGTGTCCTAAAATTCAGCTTGGACCCCTCCCAAATGGCCAAGACAGGTTTGCCAATCTTCAGAGCAATGGTTGCCCTGACAAAATCCAAACCACTGTTCCAAACATGACTTCACTTCACAAATGATCTAAAATTTAGAATAACTAGGTGTAACATGATAGGAGAAAGTGAGGACTGCAGATGCTGGAAATCAGAGCTGAAAATGTGTTGCTGGAAAAGCGCAGCAGGTCAGGCAGCATCCAAGGAGCAGGAGAATCGACGTTTCGGGCATGAGCCCTTCTTCAGAAATGCCCGAAACGTCGATTCTCCTGCTCCTTGGATGCTGCCTGACCTGCTGCGCTTTTCCAGCAACACATTTTCAGCTGTAACTTATGATAACCTGGTTTTTATAATTCACTCTATTCAAGGAAACTGGCTTGTCAGTGACTGTAAGAACAAATACATTTTTAAAGAACTGATATAAACTGGACATGTTCTTTATTTGTCGCTTTCAATTTTACGGTGAAAGCCAGAAAGCCTTGTAGTTTGTGGTAGAGTTGTATTTTGTTGTTAAATTGGAATAACTATGCCTGTTACCATTTCTTCTGTATTTAAGAATACCGTGGCTGCCGTTATACAGGAAGGACTGGGGGTGGTTTTAGTAACACAGGATAGTTTTCAAAAGGATGTAAAGCAAGAGGAGACACCAAAGAGGAATGGTAATTTATCAGTACCAGAAGACAGAGACAATCCCATTCAACAGAGGTAAGAATTAGTTGATTATTTTTTTGAGCTGGAGGATTTCTTGTTAGAGGACTTTTTAAAAAAAAAGTTAAGCAAAAGTTAGTCAAAAAAATATTTTTCAAATGGAAAAGAAATGTCAGAAAATAATTACTGGACACTAGTAAAATAACATTTGCGAAAATTAACTGATAGCCAAATTGAACGTTTAGATATGTGAAACAAAAGTGATTTGTTTACATTTTGATAGAGATTGTTTGCTGGCTGCTTTATGTTATTAAACGCCTGCCTTCCGCCTCTCTACATTTTTCACATAGTTCCATTTCTTGACAGAGATCTGATCAAATATTCCAAACTGCCAACAGAGGGAATGGATTTCTCAGTGCCTGAAGAGAAATTAGTCAGTAATTTCTTAATGCCTTTAGCATCTATCCCCACAATAGATGACCAAAGTTGTAGAAGAATTTCAGAAATAGTAGTAAATGACAATGAAAACCAACTAGAACAGGATCCTCAATCACTTGAACTGTAAGTTAAAATGCCCTTTCTCAAATTTGCTTATTAATAGTTTTAATATATAACATATAATTTGCAAAATGATGTAAATTTTATGGTTAGATGGTAAATGTTTCAGCATCTTGTAATACTGCAGATGCTGGAAATCTGAAATAATATCAAAAAATGGAACAAACATTCTACAGGTTTAGCAGCACCTGTCATTAGAGAAACAAGGTTAATGTTTCTGCTGTGTAACCTTTCATCAGAACTGAAAGAGCACCGACATGAAATATTGATTCTGTATCTTTCTTCACAGGAGATGCCAGACCTTCTCAATGTTTCTAGCATTTTTTGATTTTATTTGCACATCCTACTTTGACTTAATGAAAAATTAGATAATTGTACTTTTGGAATTATCCTGTATAAATGGTTTAACAGCACCATATATATAAATGTAGCTACATGCCAATCACAACTTTTAATTGCATAATTCAAGATATTTATTGATACACATTAGATGCTTAAGTTATTACCATTTTTTAGAAAATAATTGTCTGATTGTAAAGTGTTAACATGGATTTATGAAAGGGAAATCATGTTTGCCAAACATGATGGTTTTTTGAGAATGTTATTAGCAAAGATGTTCAGGACAACCAGTGGATGTGATACATTTGGAATTTTCAGAAAGCTTTTAATGAAATCCCAATCCAGGCTATTAGTAAACAAAATTAGATCACATAGGATTGAGGGTAATATACTAGCGTTGGTTGAAAATTGGTTAACAGATAAAAAGCAGAGTAGGAATAAATGGGTCAGTCTCACGTTGGTAGGCTATGACTTTTAAGATATCCCCAAGGAATATTGCTTCACCTCCAGTTTTTTATAATTTATATCAATGACTTGGATGTGTGGGCCAATTGTAATATTTCTAACTTTGCAGATGAAGTAAAGCTTGGTGCACATGTGAGTTGTGAGGAGGATGCAAAGTGGCTTCAAGGGACGTTAAACAGGCTGAGTGAGCAAGCAAGAGTATGTAAGATAGAACGTAATGGGAATAAGTGTGAATAAATATCCACTTTAATGGGAGGAATAAAGGTGCAGAGTATTTCTTAAATGGCAAGGCTTTAGAAAGTGTTGCTGTCCAAAGGGACTTAGATGTCTTTGTTCATAAGTCATTGAAAGCTAGCATGCAGGTGCAGCAAGCAATTCTGAAGGCAAATGGTGAATTAACCTTTATTGCACGTGGATTTCAATACAAGAGTAAATAACTCATACTTCAGTTATATAGAAGATTGTGAGATTGCATCTAGAGCATTGTGTGCAATTCTGGTCCCCATTACCTAAGGAAGGATGTGTTTGCCATAGAGGAGTGCAGCAGAAGTTCACCAGATGGATTGCTGGGAGAGTGGAACTGTCTTCTAAGGAGACTGGATTTGTAGTTTCTGGAATTTAGAAGAATGAGCAGCAATCTCAGAAACTTATAAAATTCTTCAAGGTAGCTAGAGTTGCTGCAGAAAGAATGTTTCCTCTGGCTATGGGGTCTACAATCAGGAAACACAGTCTCATAATGAAAGGCAAGCCATTTAGGACTGAGATGAGGAAGAATGTCTTCATTCTGAGGGTGATGAATCTTAGGAATTCTACACCACTGAGGTCAATGGAAGCCAAATCATTAAGTAAGTTCAAGACAGAGATTGATAGATTTCTAGTCATTAATGATCAAAAGGATATAAAACAGTTCAATAACCTTGTATTATCTGGTATAGACTGTAGCTGTGTTGGCGTCAGGGATGCAGGAACTAATTAATTTCAGAGAGAAAATCACAGTTTGGAAATGTGAAGATTTAGATTCAAATTTAATACTATTTATGGATCACTGAAGAGCTATAAATGATAAAACTGGATGGAAATTAAAAGTACCAGTTACTCACGAGTGATGATGCCTTCAGAAAAGTAGCTAAAGTAGAAAGTTGCAGGAGCACTGATTTTAAAATTAGCATTATATCCTCATGTTCGTAGTTGAAATTGTGCAGATTCCTCCTGACTCTGCAATGCCAATTTATTAAGACATTGTCACAATTTATATATATGGAGACACTTTTAGAAGCAATGAATTATATTAGTAGTCTTGATGAATATCCAAGTAATCAAAAATTTTTGTTTACTAATCGTTCTTGGTCTGTTACAGACAAACTTCTACAGTATCGACAAAAGCACCATCAACCCTGCTTGACAATAATTTTCATGCTTCTGTTTATCCATCTAATTCATTCATGAATCAAACATTAATATTGCACAGCACTTCACTCCATGAGCAGGAACTATCGAATGAACTCAAGGTGTGCATGCTATCGAAAATCATTTTTGCATTACAAAAGTGTAAATGCACCAACCAGTGCTGTTATTGGGGAACCTTTGTAAAGTATATTGTTGGTTGGATAGAGTGCTACGGTATAAAATGAGCAGTGCAAAGGATGCCACCTTCTGGGTATGTGGTAGTGAAAAATTTATTTTAGAATCTAATAGTAATTTCAGGAAAAGTTAGGTCCTATTATGCAGTGCTTACAATAGGAGTTTGAGGTTCACTAAACTTGTGGTGATAAGGTCCACTGCTTGACACAAAATATATGCAACATTAGCAAAATAAATGCACTCACTTTCAAAAATAGATTTGAGGTTTTAAATTGTCTTTGAGCAAGACCAATACACTCACTGCAAGAGGCAGGAGAACAGCTTCAAAATGGTTTTGCAATCTAACTGTGTTGCAAAGCAAATCTGTGTATACGCTCAAAAATGGTTATAATCTGATAGCTGAAATGATCTCTTTCTCAGAATGTGTTCTGATTTATTTTTTGAAAAGGACTTCCAGGGTAAAATGTTTTTTTAATCGTAAGGATATATTAGGAGACTTAGGAAGAAAAATGTCAGCAACTCTTCACACAAAAACTAGGAGGAATAGGTTATTTGGCCAATCAGATTTTCCTGCTCCTCTGATGCTGCCTGACCTGCTGTGCTTTTCCAGCACCACTTTGATCTAAACTCTATTTTGCCAATCAAACCAGCTCTGCCTTTCAATATAATCATGGCTGATCTTCAATCACATCATCATACTCCCACTCATTCCCTAACCATTGACATCTTTAGCCTCTAGAAATGTACCATCTTCTTTCTTTAAAATATCCAGTGCCTTGGCCTTCGCAGCATTCCATGGTAAAGAGGTGCACAGGATCACTAAACTGAGTGACAAAATTTCCTCCCATGTCAGTTTTAAATGACCTACTCCAGATCCTGAAACTGTAATTCCTTGAGACTATAACAAAGCCAAATCTAAGGTAGTCTGTTCCCGAGTTGTTTCCTCAAAGTACTGGTCTAAAAAAAATCTTGTATACATTCTAGGAATTCATTTGCTACAGCATTACTTCTCATGTGGGTTGTATGTAGATTTAAGTTACTAATGATTGTAGTAGCACCTTATTGCGTGAATCATTAATTTTCTGTTTAATGCTATTCTCTACCACTATGGTTTGGAGGCCTCTGGAATTCCCACAACATAATGTCTTATGCACTCTTACTTTTACCGTGCATATGGTCAGTCACCTGCCATTTCGAACACAGTGTCTGGGCATCTAATCGATCTTTGGCTTATGGAAAATGTCCTTAATCTTTTAACACTAACAGCATCCTATTCCTTTCAATCATTTGTTTCAATAGATCTATTAAGATGAAACTGAACACGTTTGGATTTTGCTGTACTAACTCTGCTTCTCAAGATTGCATATTTCAACCCTCTTGGCAGCCATGTAATGCTGTCCATCACTCATGCACCTCAGCTACTTGAGGAAAACTACAAATAACAGCTAAGCAAAACCAATTTCCTCAGTGTGACTAGATTCACCAAGAAAAGTTTGACAGCAATTGGACCACTATCCTTCCACAGGGCACTCTGTTTACACAACACTTACAACTTGGATCTGCAGATCTAAATGACCGTCATTTAGAGTTAACCAAAGGGAACAGGAACAGAGAAGGTAACAAATGATGGACTGTTTTTTTTCTTTCATTCAACAAGTGGCCATAAGCTTCCAAGTTACTACAAACTCAACAACTACTAAGCATATTCTGATAAACATAGTCACAGTCTGACTGATAGGTGACTTCTGTGCAACATTGGTAATCATTGCTCAATTAGGGATGTGCAATAAATAGCTGTCTAGCCAGTGACATCTATAGCTGGATTGAATTCTCCAACTTTATTACTCCAACTAATTCTCCAACTGTATTGTGCAACAGTATCAATTTGCTACGTGTGGTGAGCAGTGAGCATATGGACAACACTGTTTTAATGTTTATGTGTTGATTGGTTGAGGCATCTTCATTTTCCTGTGATGTTGTTTAAAATTACTTTGGGGAAGCAATGTTATTGCCTTGTAAGCAAGCATCTCAGACAGATATCAGGGGCACAAGACTATTTGTCAATTCTAGGGTGTGTAAATTATTAAAGAGAAAAATAAAGTTCTGGAAACAGCTAGCAAGGTGAGATTCGGAAGCAACCATTAGTTGGTGTGCAAAAGTAATGTGATATGAATGTCTGGCAGATTTGCATCAGACTTTTCTTTTCATTACAATATGATGATGAACTCAAAAGGAGTTCAACTTATGTTTTACTACTGCACTGTACAAATGTTACTAATTCTATCTGAATGTTTTCATGGACGTTTCATGGCATGACCACACAATTTCCACCAGCACAATCTTACACTTGTCACCAGGAAAAAGGAACATGAGATAGCGTTGGCAAATGGGGTTAAGGGATTCCACAAAAAAAGATTAAGGACAAAAAGGTAACTAGAGAGAGAATAGGCCTCCTTAAAGATCAGAGTTGAAAAATGTGGTGCTGGAAAAACACAGCAGGCCAGACAGCATCCGAGGAGCAGGAGAATCGACGTTTCGGGCATAAGCCCTTCTTCAGGCTTATGCCCGAAACGTCGATTCTCCTGCTCCTCGGATGCTGCCTGGCCTGCTGTGTTTTTCCAACACTACATTTTTCAACTCTGGTACTCCAGCATCTGCAGTCCTCACTTTCTCCTCCTTAAAGATATGGAACTGCAGGAGATGGGGGGAGATACTAAACAAGTACTTTGCATCAATCTTTCCTGTGGAGAAGGGTATGGAAGAGAGAGAATGTGGGGAAATAAATAGCAACCTCTTGAAAAATATCCATATTAAGACAAGGTGGCGCTGGATGTCTTAAGATGCATAAAGGTGGATAAATCCCCGAGACCTGATCAGGTGCACCCTGGAACTCTGTGGGAAGCAAGGAAAGTGATTGCGGGGCCCCTTGCTGAGATAGCTACAGGCAAGGTGCCAGAAGACTGGAGGTTGCTAACATGGTGCCACTATTTAAGAAAGGTGGTAAGGAAAAGCCAGGAACTATAAACCGTGAGCCTAACATTGGTGATGGGCAGGTTATTGGAGGGAATCCTGAGAGACAGGATTTACATGTATTTGGAAAGGCAAGAACTGATTGGAGATGGTCAACATTGCTTTGTGAGTGGGAAATAGTGCCTCACAAATGTGATTGAGTTTATTGAAGAAGTAACAAAGAGGATTGATGAGGGCAGAGTAGTGATTGAGATTTTTATGAATTTCAGTAAGACATTCAACAAGTTTCCTCATGATAGACTGATTAGCAACATTGGATCACACAGAATAGAGGGAAAACTAGCTATTTGGATGAGAAAGTGAGGTCTGCAGATGCTGGAGACCAGAACTGAAAATGTGTTGCTGGAACAGCGCAGTGGGTCAGGCAGCATCCATGGAACAGGAGAATCGACGTTTCGGGCATAAGCCCTTCTTCAGGATTTGGATACAGAACTGGCTTGAAGGTAGGAGACAGAGGGTGGTGGTGAAGGGTTGCTTTTCAGACTGGAGGCCTGTGACCAATTGTGCCACAAGGATCGGTGCTGGATCCACTGCTTTTTGTCATTTATATAAATGATTTGGATATGAACAAAGGAGGTATGGTTAGTGAGTTTGCAAATGACACCAAAATTGTAGGTGTAATGTACAGCGGAAAAGGCTACCTCAGAGTATAATGGGAACTTGAACAGATAAACCAATGGGCTGAGGAGTGGCAGTTGGAGTTTAATTTAGATAAATGTCAGGTGCTGCATTTCGGAAAGGCAAATCAGGGCAGGGTATATACACTTAATGGTAAGATCCTGAGGAATGTTGCTGAACAAAGTGACCTTGGAGTGCAGGTTCCTTGAAAGTGAAGTCACAGGGAGACAGGACAATGAAGTAGGCATTTGGTATGCTTGCCTTTATTGGTCAGTGCATTGAGTATGGGAGTTGGGACGTCGTGTTGCAGCATTCCAAGACCTGGGTTAGGCCACTTTTGGAATACTGCATGCAATTCTGGTCTGCCTGCTATCAAAAGGTTGTGAAACTTGAAAGGGTTCAGGATAGATTTATAAGGATGTTGCCAGGGTTGGAGGGTCTGAGCTATAGGGAGAGGCTGAATAGGCTGGGGCTATTTTCCCTGGAGCATCAGACTCTGAGGGGTGACCTTATAGAGGTTTATAAAATCGTAAGGGGTATGGATAGGGTAAATAGACAAGGACTTTTTCCTGGGGTGGGAAACTCCAAAACTAGAGGGCATAGGTTTAAGGTGAGAGGGGAAAAATTTAAAAGGAACCTAAAGGGCAATATTTTCATGCAGAGGGTGGTGCACGTATGGTACAAGCTGCCAGAGGAAGTGGTAGAAGCTGATACAATTACAGCATTTAAAAGGCATCTGGATGGGTATTGAATAGGAAGGGTTTAGAGGGATATAGGCCAAATGCTGGCAAATGGGACTTGACTTATTTAGGATATCTGCTCAGCTTGGACAAGTTGGATCAAAAGGTCAATATCCGTGCTGTATATCTCTATGACTATGACTGTATGACATGTTCAAGCTTAAAGTGCAATACTGTCCTATGCCATTAGGAAAATCGTGATAGCTCTTTACCCAAGAGGATGTCAATTAAGCAATTGGTTTTCCCCTTTAAAATATTTTAAACCTAAATAAATAGAGTTCAAAGAAAATCAAATACAGGTACCTGGGCTTTTTAACTGCTCTCATGATCTTTCTTTGTCCTGTTTTGATTTGATGTGGTTTGATTTATTATTCTCACATGTACCTAGATATAGTGAAACATTTTCTTTTGCATGTGGTACAGGCAGATCATACCATACAAATTACATGAGGGTAATAGATGTGTTGCTTGCCCCAGAGTGTAGGAGATTAACCTTTAATTTCCGGAGAATCCAAAACAATTTCTAAAGAGTTAGCTGGTGAGATCAGAAAATCTTCACATGGTCAATCCAAAGCCTGTCAATGTCTGGTGCAATAAATTCAGCTCAATCAGCTGCCTGCTGGATTTTGTCTGTTAACGTTTCAGGGTGAATCAGTTAAACATTGGCCAAATCAGAGCAAAGGATCATTGAATTTCAAGCACATATTTTATTCAGCACAATTAAAATTTCAGTGGAATTTTGCTGTAGTTTAGATAATATTGTATCGGAAGCCAGCCCTGCACATAAAATTGTTGTGCTCAAACATTTATCTATTAATATGGCAAACTACTGTTCATTACATATTTATAGAACTTCAAGAGGATCTTAATATTAAGTATTTTTAGCTGTATAATAAGCACTAATAAGTACTTCTTTAAAATTTTTAAGTACTAAAACGTATTTAATTTAGTAGGAAGGTGACTACTAAATGAAACTGGTAAGTGATTCTGCACATCTTTTAAAATCATTTTCAATTATTTAGAATCAGGTTGCTCACAAGTGATGACTTATTCAATTTTTTTGTGATAAACCCAGTTTCAGCTGTATCAGTAGAGCTGCACCAAGTTATCATTCTTAACTAGAACAAGGAATATTTAATGCAATAAAAATACTGCTTCATTGCAGCGATTCAAGGCTGATTTTATTTTTGGGATTGTGTATATAAATTTTGTGGAAATATGAACCATAAGATCAAATTGGAAAGCCAGAACGATTCACACTCAGATTGCAAATCACAGCCACAGCTGAAATCCTGCCTCTAAAATCAGTGGTCTCTGCATTTGTTATGTAATGCATTCAAAGCCTGGCTAGTGGATGGAGTAATCAAATAGCTTGTGAAGATAAAAAGTGATTTACTTATTTTCAATACACACACTAACCTCAGTAGCAATTTCTTGACAGCATTGAGTTATGTAAGTTTCAAAATAAGTGCCACATTAGTTTAGTTCTCTATCCAAGCATGGGCTACTTTAAAATGTTTAGTATTGCTGTTGTATTTCACCAATAAATGACATTGTATTTTCCACTGATAACAACAGATAATTTTGCCAGACAATGGAATTGCTGGATCAGAAAGTTGCAGACCCCACACAGCTATACATACATTGGATTCTGAACAACCACAAACAGAAAGGTATTTATACAGTTCTCAGAAACATAAATCACTAAGAAAATGCATTCTTTTGCAATAGAAATTCATATGTATCATCAGGATGTTTCCGGACCTGATGCATTTTTGCAGCATTTTACGTTCATACCGCAGATTTTAAACATCGCTAAAAAGGGATAAGAAATAGAAGTTTTTTGTCTTGCACTCATCAGACTAGGATGTAAGAAACATGAATAAAGGGACTCTATTTTGTACAGCATGAGAAGAGGGCCGATTGGTTGAGCCATAATTGGCATAGAGAATTCAGCAAGAACAAGTTACCTTTTGATCTTAATTTGGCAGCAGAGATTAGCTATCCTCATGAACCTTTTATGAAAATGGTTCATTGTATGTGCAAATTCTTTTACCCTACATAAAACTGGATCCTTTGTATTTGTGTATGTAGCTTCCAGCACAAGCAAATACATCACACTGCAAATCCAATAGATGATCATAAGCTAGTTTTCAGTATAACTGGATTGGTTCATAAATGATTTCCAGAATGAGAATTCTGAGGGTTGCAAGCAGCATTGCCTCTACGTTGCGTGGGTGCGCCCCTGCATGTAGCCACTCCAAGGTCAGCATCAGCAGAAACACTGCCATGCATAGACCATGGAGATGTACATAGCCGGAAAGAAAATTACAGGGAATGCTGCTTGCAAGCACAAGCTGAGCATGATCAATATGATGACCACTGTGAATGGTCAGTGAGATATGTTGTTTGATATGGTCTGTCAATTATTGAGGTATTTGGCCTACACACCTAGCTTCACATGGCACTGAAAAGTTACTCATTGTGTGGGAGGTACAACATCTTTTTGCCTTATTGGCTACATTCTATTAATAGGAAAAAACACTTATGGGTTTACTGCATAGTAGCAACATGAGACAAGTTTCACTTGTTCAAATTTTTTGAGGCACCTTCCCCTTTTGGAGTAATCTGAGGCAGACTGGGCATGTTCAGGGCCAAAAGTGGTGGTCAAAGGATGACATATGAGTTTCAGCACCCAATCAATTCTTTCCATGATGTATAAAATGGTGTCTGTTTGTTCAAGTACGTTTCTTATGTTGGAGCTCTGATAAGTGCAAGACTAAAATTAGCACTGTTCAAGTTCTGTGAGTGTATGGATCCTTCTCAGGATGAAGAACAGCAGAGGTCCCTTGCAGGTCTGGAAAAGTATGGCCCTGAGCTGGGACAGGGCTGACTGCAGGGTGTATAGGTGGCGGTGCACAGCTGCGAGCATGGAGCGGAGGATCCAGAGAGAGAACCATTTCTGGATGCTCTGGATTTGTTGTAGGTAGTGGTTGTCCTGGTCAGATCCAAATTGTGATGGTCTGAATGTAGTCTTGAGTCCATGCAAGATAGGCAGGTGTGTAGGCAGGCAGAGGAGACAACCTGGGTGGGGGAGCGGGGGGGGTGGAGTGAGAGAGAAACTCACTGAGATCCTTGTGGAGGGAGGAAGAGAACTTCTTCAAGGTGGGCATCCTTGGAAGAGACTGCACAGTAACGTTACAACAATTTTGAAGAGTTTATGCCCGAAACTCTCCTGTTCCTCAAATGCTGCCTGACCTGCTGTGCTTTTCCAGCGCCACACGTTTCGACTCTGATCTCCAGCATCTGCAGTCCTCACTTTCTCCTACTGCTCAATTTCTGTATAACCAAGCATTATTTTTATTTCAGATTTTCAGAATCCAAAATGTTTTATCTTTGTATTGAAATTGAATGTAGACAGTGCTTAAAGTCTAGATTCTTAAAATGTCCCCTTCAGATCTACACACTGTCTTACCATCTTATGTATAGAGAATTCCAATTGTTTTATTAATTGCATCAATTTTTTTTAACTGGCCATCTATGTATTGATCAAGACTATGGATGTTAATCTTGGAAATTGAACGATTGCTTCCAGTTTTGGGATTTAAGTCAAATTGTTCAGTGAATGCGTGTGAAATGCTTAAAGGGACTAAAGTCCCTTGGGCTAAGATATCTTCCATGCAGAAAAGACTAGCAAGATATTTTGTGTGAACTGATGTGAAGAAATTAACCAGCATTCCTCAATTTTCACTTGGTTGGTGGCAAGAAAATATGTGGCATAACTTTCTACAGTTCACTCAGAGAGTCCAGGTTGCTGTGGTAGCATGCATGTTTTAAGCTGCATGTCACAGTCACTTTCGATAGTGATGGTAGAAACGCCAGCAGCATTCTTTATATTACATGGCCAATCATGACTCTTTTCTGCTCTTACCGTTTGCTATTGGCATATTGTGAAAGAATTTACAGGTTGAAGCACAACTTATTTGTGTTAATGAACCCTGTCCTTGGACATCAAGGGTTAGGTTTCAAATCCAAGCTTCTGGCTTAAAGGCTGACTATACGCACTGCACCACAAGACTTCCCAACCAAGTAATTTTAGTAGCCATCTATTTTGAAAGGAGATAAACTTCGCCAATATTGTGACGATGCTGTGACTTTTAGATGTAATTTGTCCTTTTTTTAAGAGAGATTGAACAAGAGGCAGCACGCTACCTGTAAGAAAGTAAAGAGCCTGTGAACCCTTCCGGTTTTTTTTAAAAGTTGGAACAATTGAGACAGCCTTACTGAGTGTGGCTAGTTTTCACAGATAAAGCTTTCTAGGTTTTTTTTAGTTTTTAGGTTTAGTTTTAAAAAGTTTCTGCTGTGGACTTAATTAAGTAGAAGCTATCTTTCTCCTCTCTCGGTTACAGTAGAAAATAGGATTTCTGTCTGCTGCTTGGTTACTTGTGAGACAGATCAATTTTTCAGAATTTTCCTTTCTGCTAAGAAGTGTATTTATAGGATGTTACTATATTGGATCAGTTAATTAGTAACAGTTACTGTATCTATTATTCAGTTAAGTTTTCCAATAGAGTTGTTATTCTAAGTTCTTCTTTCTTTGGTTTGTATTTTAACTATAGTGTTTAAATAAATTGTGGTTTTGCTTAACATTGAATAGTTTGACCAATCGCATTGCCTCTGGAACAAGGCACAAGCCTTTAAACTAAGAAAAGGTTTTCTTCAAGGCTACATTCTTAAAATATTTTGAGGTGGTCTGGTCTGGTCCATAACAATATCAATATCAGGAAGAGCTTGAAATCATGAAAATCAATTTGAGGAATGAACCTGTTAAGTAACAATTTAATTTTTAAAATGCCAGCTTGAATTTAGAAGTGGAACAATCAGCCTGACAGTCCTCCTTGAATTTTTGAGCACAGAAAGCTTTCAGGAGAGTTCAGATGAAACATTAATTACAAAATGCATAAAGAATCTGGAATGGAAATGGGACTGGATAAAAATGCAGTTGTAAGTCTGGAAACAGATAGTATTTGTGAGTCCCAGGGCAGAATTTTAAAAATTTGTTTTTTGGAATATGACCACTACATTACTGACTAGGTCAGCATTTATTGCCTTCACTAATTGCCCTTGATAAGGTGGTAGTGAGCTACCTTTTAGAACATCTGCAGTCCATGGTGTGTAGATATATACTGTATTGCCTTGGAATTTAATTTGTATGTGGTGGAACTCCTGTGCATCTGCTATGCTTTTTCAGGTCTGAAGAAGTTACAGGTTTGGACAGTACCATTAAAGGATCTTTGACAAGTTGCTATTGTGCATTTTGTGTATGGTACACACTGCTGTCACGGTGCACTGAAGATAGAGGAAGTGAGTTTTTAAGGCAGTGGTTTGGGTGATGAAAAATGGGCTGTTTTGTCCTGGGGTCCTTCTGAGACCAAGAATCATTAGATTAGATTAGATTACTTACAGTGTGGAAGCAGGCCCTTCAGCCCAACAAGTCCACACTGACCCGCTGAAGCCTAACCCACCCAGACCCATTCCCCTACATTTACCCCTTCACCTAACACTACGGCAATTTAGCATGGCCAATTTACCTAACCTGCACATTTTTGGATTGTGGGAGGAAACCAGAGCATCCGGAGGAAACCCACGCAGACATGGGGAGAATGTGCAAACTCCACACAGAGAGTCACCTGAGGCAGGAATTGAACCCAGGTGTCTGGCGCTGTGAGGCAGCAGTGCTAACTACTGTGCCACTGTGCCGCGTGATTGGATAAACTTCTGGGTTCCAAACCAGCACTGTTTTAGAAGAACCCTAGTGCAATGTTTCAATGCCAGACCAATTAGTGTCAATGGGAGACCCTCCAATACTGGCACATCACCCAGCTGAGATCTGCCAATATATGTAGCGGGGGGAGAGAGAGAGAGAGAGAGAACCTCCGTTTTGACAGATTTTTCAGATATTACTTAAAATATGATTCAAAAGAGGCCACAACTGTCAGACCACTCTCATGGTGGGTGAACCCCTCCACTAGGTGGTGTATAGTTAAATTATCCATTGGAGAACTGACATCCTCTTCACTCCAACTTCCCCTCTTCCATCACCAAGTGAGTATGCTGCCAGGAGGCCACATCCTCTCCCTGACCCTGCTCTAGTACCTTAATTGGCCCATTAATTACCATTTTTGGCTACCTGCCATTTATGGAGAGTTAGACATTCTGCCTTAACCTGGTTCTTTAAAAAATGGCTTTAGGGACAGGATTATGCTGGAAAATATGCATTCTGCTTGCCAGTGAGGCATTCCAGCTCTGCTTGTCTCCTGCCCTACCTCCATATGGCTTTGAAAATCTGGCCATTAATTTAAAAAATTTATGAAGAACCTCACTTAGATAATGCTGTAGTAACTCAGTGGCATTTATCCACTTTTGTTCTATCTGCCTGATATCCTTACCCAACAAAAGTCTGTTAATTTCAAATATGAAAATATTAATTTGCTCTATTATTATAGAAGCCTTTTGTAGAAGCACCTTCCAGATTGCCATTATCTTGATTGTTTATGAAAGTTTTCCAAGTGGCTTAGCTCTAATTTTAAGATTACAGTCCTTGTTATGATTGCACCAACAAAGGAAATAGTTAAACTACCTCAACAAACCCCTTTATCATTTGAACCCCTCAATTTGATGATAACTCAGCTTTCTAAACACAATTCAGGTTTACACATCCTACCATCAAATTTTAACCCTTAAATTTTAGTCCTTTATTGTTCAAGTGAATAAGAGCTGTATGCCTTCCGAGGTCAATATATTTTTCCTGAGATTCGGTGAATGAAACTGAGGCTAGTACACTCAATGAGGTCTTTACAATGGCTGTTCTCTAATTCTGAATTCCAATCTTCCTAAGATAAACAACAATATTCAAGACTTCATTTTTGCTTATTTGTACCAGTGCCTATCTTTTGTTTTCTGAGCAACTTTCCTACCACCAAATCATCTTGACTTGGAGTCATGGAGATGTACAGCACGGAAACAGACCCTTCGGTCCAACTCGCCCATGCCCCAGATATCCCAACTAATCTAGTCCCACCTGCCAGCACCTGACACCATATCCCTCCAAACCCTTCCTATTCATACACCCATCCAGATGCCTTTTAAATGTTGCAATTGTACCAGCCTCCACCATCTTCTCTGGCAGCTATTTCCACACACGTACCACCCTCTGCGTGAAAATGTTGCCCCTTAGGTCTCTTTTATATCTTTCCCCTCTCTCCCTAAACCTATGCCGTCTAGCTCTGGACTCCCCCACCCTACAGAAAAGACTTTGTCTGTTTATCCTATCCATGCTCCTCGTGATTTTATAAACCACTCTTAGGTCACCCCTCAGCCTCCGATCCTCCAGGGAAAACAGCCCTAGCCTATTCAACCTCTCCCTATAGCTCAAATCCTCCAACCCTGGCAACATCCTTCTCAATCTTTTCTGAACCTTTTCAAGTTTCACAACATCTTTTTGATAGGTCGGAGACCAGAATTGCATGCAATATTCCAACAGTGGCCTAATCAATGTCCTGTACAGCTGCAACATGACTTCCCAACTCCTGTACTCAATACTCTGACCAATAAAGGAAAGCATACCAAGTGCCTTCTTCACTATTCTATCTACCTGTGACTCCACTTTCAAGGAGCTGTGAACCGGCACTCCAAGGTCCCTTTGTTCAGGAACACTTCCTAGGACCTTACAAATCCTGCTAAGGTTTCCCAAAATGTAGCATATTTATCTAAATTAAACTCTATCTGCCCATTGGCCCATCTCATCAAGATCCCGTTGTAATCTGAAGTAATCCTCTTCGCTGTCCACTACACCTCCAACTTTGGTGTCATTTGCAAACTTACTAACTATACCTCTTATGCTCACATCCAAATCATATAAGTGATGAAAAGTAGTGGACCCAGCACCGATCCTTGTGGCACTCCTCTGGTCATAGCCTCCAGTCTGAAAAACAACCCTCCGTCATCACCCTCTGTCTTCTACCTTTGAGCCAGTTCTGTATCCAAATGGCTAGTTCTCCCTGAGATCTAACCTTGCTAATCAGTCTCCCATGGGGAACCTTGTCGAACGCCTTACTAAAGTCCATGTAGATCACATCTACTGCTCTGCCCTCTTCAAGCCTCTTTGTTACTTCTTCAAAAAACTCAATCAAGTTTGTGAGACATGATTTCCCACGCACAAAGCCATGTTGACTATCCCTAATCAGTCCTTGCCTTTCCAAATATATGTACATCCTGTCCCTCAGGATTCCCTCCAACAACTTTCCCACCACCGACGTCAGGCTCACAGGTCTATAACTCCCTGACTTGTCCTTACCGCCCTTCTTAAACAGTGGCACCAAGTTAGCTAACCTCCAGTCTACCGGCACCTTACCTGTGACTATTGATGATACAAATATCTCAGTAAGAGGCCCAGCAATCACTTCCCTCACTTCCCACAGAGTTCTAGGGACACCTGATCAGGTCCTGGGGATTTATCCACTTTTATGTGTTTCAAGACATCCAGATGTCACCATCTATTTCGCTACTTTCTATATCTTCCATGTCCTTTTCCACAGTAAATACTGATGAAAAATACTCATTTGGTATCTCCCCCATCTCCTGCAGCTCCACACAAAGGCTGCCTTGCTGATTCTCTCCCTAATTACCCTTTTCTCCTTAATCTTGCTGGGTTTTTTTAAATGACTGACCACCACCAGTAATATGCCTGTGGAGCCAATTAGATATTTTACAAGCAAAGCCATTACGGGCAATATGAACCATCAGAAGTGAAGAAGGTAAGGAGAGCAGGAAGGGGCTAAATCACAATTGATTTGGAGGGGAAAATAAGGCATTGTATCCCCTGCCATGTCCAACTCTCCTGAAGGCATCAAGAGCATTGATAGACTGTGTGTGTGCTCCTTCACAAAGGACACCCGAGCATGGACATAACCATGGAGGAGGGGCAGACAGTCATTAGATATGAGTCCCTCTACAGCCTGCTGCCCGGACCTGTTATGCTTATCGCTTCGGGATTTGACTACAAGTGTCATCAGCTTTCTCCAATCCATGCAAATACTGATAAACAGTAAAAAAAAGTACAACAATGATATTTTGTGGATAAATTTAAACATGTTGCCCTTATTGTGAATAAATGAGGTCAAAATTAGTATTTATAATCTTTCAAAGTTTTAAGTGGTTCCGTATTAATTATATGTTAATATACTTTCTTTTGTTAAATTTAATTTTTGAAACTCTTCAGATACTCAAATGTTTGTGAAAATATGCATTCCTGTAAGAGAGGATTACATAATGGAAGCAATGAATCAACCCACACAACTGAAAATATAATGGAAAATGATAACAAAGTAAGGCAGTTACTTCAGATGGCAGATCCATCTGGCTGTACCAATCCATTGAAGTGGCATGAACCCATCATTGGTGTAACAGACTTGTCAGCAGCTGCAGGTAATTAAACAAAATGAGTCTATCGATGAAATCTTATACTATTCTGAGCGATAATGGCTATGGCAAGATTTGTGGTAAATTTGTGTGTGGAATCTGGCAAGGCCCCTCTCAACTTCAAGAGTAAATCACTGGGCCTTTCTTGCACTTAACGAGAGGTAGTGAGTTTCTCGAGGGGCAATGGTGATTTGCCGAATCAGGAGGTTATAGCTTGTGAAACAACTCATCTCATTAATATTCAACTTGCTATCTTATCAAATGTGCCAAACAAACTGAGTGATCACAATTCTCAACATGGAATTCAGAGCAAATACCCAGTGACTTTAGTTGGCCACTACTGCAAAAGATCTTTGGGCACTGGGCACCAACATCTTATGGCACGCTCCATGTACTAGCCCAATGATGTCCATTGACATCAAAATACAATATGTGTCAGCCTCTGGACTTGTTGGGCCAAAGGGCCTGTTTCCACACTGTAGGGAATCTAATCTAATCTCTGAGAACTGTCACAACTCATCTCTAATCCACTTAAAATGTAGTTTGCCACTTCATTGTGCACCGAGGGCTGCAATTATCATTGTAATGCTGCTGCAAGGACACTGTGTGCTCAGGGACACACATCCAGCTCATGGGAATGACCTGGATGCTCACAGCGAGGAGTTATTCCTGGAACAACGCATGATAATATGAGGACAGAATCAAATGAGGGCAACACTATCCTTCAGGGGTTAGGTAGTTAATGAGACAAATTCGATAAGATTTGGCAAGAAATCCTCTGTCTAGAATCCTCCAAAAAACTCAATTTGACTGGCACTTATCGAAATAAATGTAGGATTCAGCCTTATTTCTTTTTAGATAATGGAAGACAAAACTTGGAACATTTAGAGTCATACAGCATGGAAACAGGCCCTTTGGCCCAACCAGTCCATGCCAAACATAATCCCAAAGTAAACTAGTCCAACCTGCCTGATCCTGGCCCATATCCCTCCAAATCTTTCCTATTCATGTACTTCTCCAAATGTCTTTTAAACACTGTAATTTTACTCACAGCCACCACTTCCTTAGGACATTCATTCCACATGTGAACCACCCTCTGTGTAAAACATTGAACCTTATGTCTTTTTTAAATCTCTCTCCTCTCACCTTAAAAATATGCTCCTTATTCTTGAAATCCCCCATCGTAGGGAAAAGACAGCTATTATTAACTTTATCTATACTGCTCATTACTTTATAAACTTCTATAAGGTCATCTCTCAACCTCCTACACTCCAGTGGAAGAGTTCCCAGCCTTTTGAGCCTTTCTTTATAACTCAAACCTTCCATACCCGGCAACATCCTGGTAAATCTCTTCTGAACCTGCTGCAGCATAATAATATCCTTCCTATAACTGAGCGACCAGAACTGGACACAATATTCCAGAAGAGACCTCACCAATGTCTTTTACAACCTCAATATGACTCCAGTTCCTCTACCCAAAGCATGCCAAACACCTTTTTAATCACCCTGTCCCAATGTGACACAAACGTCAAAGAAATGTGTACCTGAAGCACAGATCCTTCTTTTCGGCAATACTACCCAATGCTCTACAATTACTTGTTAAAGCCCTACCCTTGTTTGTTTTATCAAAATGCAATATCTCACATTTATCCAGATTGAGCTTCATCTACCATTTTTCAGCCCATTGACCCATTTGATTAAGATCACTTTGTAATCGTAGAAAATCTTCTTCAGTGTCTACCATGCCACAAATTTTGGTGTCGTCCACAAACTGACTAACCATGCCTTCTACATTCTCATCCAATCATTTTGATTGTCTTTGACATATAGTTTGAATCATTAAAATTGACCTACATATATATTCCAGTCAAAACTGAAAACTATCACAACCTCTGTAGAGTCTGATAAATTATAAAAAGAAATTTGAACTTCCAGTTAATAGCTGAAAGGATAAGACAAGATTTCATGCTTGAAGACTTTTATTGCAACAAAGGACCAAAAGCAGTTTATTTTTTGGATATACTTTACACTGTCCTTTTAATCAACTTTAAACTCTTGGAATCAGTCTAAGATGATTTTTTACTGTCCAGGTTTATTTTATTTTCTATTCTTTTCTTTTCTCAGCCAAGGAACCTCTAATCTCAAAGCTAGTTTTGGCGGTGAGGGTTTTTTCCTCTTTTCAATCCAAACACGATCTCCCACTTATGTTTCTCTGCAGTGAACCACAGCATCTTGATGCCTGAACTGCTCTCTGTCTAGCTGTCTGTCTCTCTCTTTCTTTCTCTTTCTCTCTCTCTGTGTCTCTCTCTCTGTCTGTCTCTCTTTTTCTCTCTCTCTCTCTCTCTGTCTTTCTTTCTCTCTCTCTCTCTGTCTCAGGTGCTGTCAGACTAACTAGGTCTTTGACTTTTCAGAGATTCTTAGACCCTTACCCAAACTCAGTAACAATGTTTGTTAAATGGGCCTTGGATCTAGGTAGGAATGCTGATTAGCTATTCCTGAGACCTCAACTCTCTTTCATTTTGGAAGCAAGTGGACAATTTGAAGAATGACTGTGCACTATCCATCATTGTCAGGCCTTTGAAAACTGACAGTCCATCCACTGTTAGCACAAAGGCTGCTGCTTTAGTCTCGAATTGATAGCACCTTGCAGCTTCTTCCCTTAGGAATGATCTAGCCATCCAATCAGGAACAGCAGATGGGCTCTGGCACTGAATGGCCAGTGATCAGCCCTCCAGCACTTGCAGATCAGCAGCCCCACAAGTGGATTAGTGGAGTGGGTTGGGAGTTACTAATTTGAAATATGGAAAGAAAGAAGGAGGTCAGGTGAGTTCTTGTTTTGTCTTTTAAAGTAGCCACAGTTGGCCTGAGCATAATTCCAGCTGTCCTTACAGGTGCTTGTTGGAAGGGAGTTAGTCTAGTCTTTCCTATGGACACTTGTGCTTTCCCTCACCCTACTTACCTTGAGCCCATCACAATGGTCTGGACATTGTCAGTTAATATAGGCTCCCTACAAAACTAGGAATCCTGCTCATCTTGGAATAGAGGAGAAAGTGAGGGCTGCAGATGCTGGAGATGCAGGACATGCAGGTCCTTGGACTCCTCCATCGCCAGACCATGGCAACACGCTGGTTGGAGGAAGAGCGCCTCATCTTCTGCCTGGGAACCCTCCAACCA
This sequence comes from Chiloscyllium plagiosum, assembly GCF_004010195.1. NCBI lineage: Eukaryota > Metazoa > Chordata > Chondrichthyes > Orectolobiformes > Hemiscylliidae > Chiloscyllium > Chiloscyllium plagiosum. The sequence goes on along the minus strand of NC_057720.1, from coordinate 68,714,048 downwards.
CAAGGGATGAACTCAGATTTCTCCAGTTTCCTCATTTCCCCTCCCCCCACCTTGTCTCAGTCAAATCCCTCGAACTCAGCACTGCCTTCCTAACCTGCAAACTTCTTCCTGACCTCTCCGCCCCCACCCCAGTCCGGCCTATCACCCTCACCTTGACCTCCCTCCACCTATCGCATTTCCAACGCCCCTCCCCTAAGTCCCTCCTCCCTACCTTTTATCTTAGCCTGCTGGACACACTTTCCTCATTCCTGAAGAAGGGTTTATGCCCGAAACGTTGATTCTCCTGTTCCTTGGATGCAGCCCGACCTGCTGCGCTTTTCCAGCAACACATTTTCATCTTGGAATAGAACCTTAATAACTAGTTATTAGATTACTTACAGTGTGTAAACAGGCCCTTCGGCCCAATAAGTCTGCACCGACCCGCAACCCACCCAGACCCATTCTCCTAACACTACGGGCAATTTAGCATGGCCAATTCACCTAACCTGCACATTTTTGGATTGTGGGAGGAAACCGGAGCACCCGGAGGAAACCCACGCAGACACGGGAAGAATGTGCAAACTCCACACAGAGAGTCGCCTGAGGCGGGAATTGAACCCGGGTCTCTGGCGCTGTGAGGCAGCAGTGCTAACCACTGTGCCACCGTGCTGCCCACAAAGGTCTGCCAGTAAGGTCATTACCTCTGAGTCAGGTGATCCCAATCCAGTTCTGTTTCTTTTAAATTTCTTGAGAGACTTCTGGTGCTTTGGTAGTGTCCTTACCTCTGGGCTTGAATCTGACGCTTCTCAGGTTCAAATCCAGCTGCTCCAGAGGTGTGTCACACATCTGATTACATTGATTAAAAATATCAATGTGACATCTCAATGGGTAAAATAAATTGAAATTGCTAAGATCAGGATTTTGGTTGGGAAAAATGGGTTGGCCCACTTCCAATCTCGATCTCAATTTCAATTGACAATTTGGCCGAGAATATCAGCAGGTTTAATTATAAGCTTAATTTGATGATTTCAAGCTATTCTGTTTTGCGACAGTGATATCTTGAAGGAATTTTCTTGGAGATTGTATGCAACAATAGTAATTAATTAAGTAATTAATTTTATTACTTTTAATACTTTATAGGTATAGCAAAATAAATGTGGTTAGTTCATGTTACATAATTTAGTAACTGCAAGTGTTAAGAAAAAGTGTATTGGTGTTATTCTATTCTTTCCTCTGTAATTTACTAAACACTAATTCTTACTGTGCTTGAAAGAACATCTTTTAGTTTTGCACCTTAACAATTAAACTTTGCCACCACGATAAATAAGTAACAAATAAGTCACATCAACTAGAATAGAGTAGGCATAGATTTTAAAATAGATTATCAATCCAGCTATTCAACACAAGAATGGTGCGCAGTGATCAAAAGAGAAATGGAAAAAAGCCCAGAAGTTTCAAAAACATAATTGTCACATATCTTGTTTACTTAACTTTAAGATGGTAATCTGGAGGCATGACGTATCAGCATTATATTAATTCCCAAATTATTATATACAATATTACTATTATCTAGTACTGATATCAAACCTTGCATTTGAAATGATTATTGTAGGAAATTGTTCCCCAGACTTGGACCTTCTCACTGAGAGCTCAGAGGATCATATACCACTACCAATCCCTCAACAGTGTAAATCCAAAACATTGCTACAGCAGACTAATTGTGGTGAAAAAGAAAATGAAGACTTATCTCAATCATGGTCAACAAAAAAGTAAGTGAAAGATTATACATAAGCTTAAAGTAAATTAAGATAAATTATATTTACTTTATGAGCAAATGTTAATTGGATATGAGCCATTTACATTTCAATTGTTATAAGTATTCCAAGGTGAGTGAATCAATAGTTTACTAAGTGCCACTGAGCAAAGGTTGCATTAATTTTAAATATTTAATTAACTAGAAATTTATTTCTGTACAATTGATTCTGAGATCTTTGAAATGCTCAGTCCATGTAAGATGCTTGCATTTAAAATTAATTTGCAAGGTTAAAACATTTTTCTGTTAGATTCACACTTGGTAAAAATGTAATAAAAGTTCTAAATATGAGGCTTAATATTTATTAAAGCATATAAAAGCCATCCATCAAATTACAGTAGATAGATCTCTATCACTTGCTGTTTTTATGTAACAAACCTTACAGAAGAACAAATACAATGTAATATTGCATGTGTAAATTTATTTACGTAATGCTTAAATTATTTTAAAATTCGTTGAAGAAGCTTTGAAATTGGTGGGACATGTTTTGTGTATTACAGTCCAATATCTACATTTGAATATCTAATTTTCTGTCTCTTCCAAAATTAACAACTTTTTAGGAAAGCACAAAAAAATCCCAAAATTTAACTCAGTTTCTAACTAGGACCTCAAACTGCAAGCCCTCTACCCCATGCAATTGCACTGCCAAAAGGTATTTGATAATTTACACTCTAAGATTAATAGGTAAAGCAAGTTTTGAGAAGATTTATAGCTCACGTTGAGGTTCAGGATGCAGGTATGCTCACTGAGCTGGAAGGTTTGTTTTCAGATGTTTTGTCACCATACTCGGTAACATCTTCAGTGAGCCTCCGGGTGAAGCACTAGTGGTGTAGCCCACTTTCTATTTATGTGTTTGGGTTTCCTTGGGTTGATGATGTCATTTCCTGTGGTGATGTCATTTCCTAATCTTTTTCTCAGCGGGTGATAAATGGGATCCAAGTCAATGTGTTTGTTGATTGAGTTCTGATTGGAATACACTGTATAAACTGTATACACCACACACTGCAGCACAGAGGAACTACAAAGAGCAGAGGAAAATCACTTATACAGTATATTCAAAAAGAACGGGTACCCAATGAACACAGTCCACCGGTTTCTCAGCAACAAACCCAAAAAGCAGACAAAACACATCCAGAAACCCTAGCCACTCTCCCCTACATCAAAGACATCTCAGAAATGACTGCCAGACTACTCAGACCCCTTGACATCATGGTAGCCCACAAACCCATCAACACACTAAAACAGCAGCTAATGAACTTGAAAGACCCTATACAGACAAGCAAAACTAATGCCATTTACAAAATACCTTGCAAGAACTGTAACAAACACTACATTGGTCAAACAGGCAGAAAACTAGCCATAAGGATACATGAACATCAACTAGCCACAAAAAGACATGACCCACTCTCACTCGTATCCTTACATACGGATGAGGAAGGACACCACTTCATCTGGGACAACACATCCATCCTAGGACAAGCCAACAGAGACACACATGAGAATTCCTAGAAGCATGGCATACCAACCGGAACTCTATGAGCCAACACATTGACTTGGATCTCATTTACCACCCTCTGAAAAAAAGAACAGGAAATGACATCACCACATGAAATGATGTCACCACAGGAAATGACATCACCAACCCAAGGAAACCCAAACACAAATAGAAAGCAGGCTACATGGAGACTCACTGAAGATGTTACCTAAAATGGTGACGAAATGTCTGAAAACAAACCTTCCAGGTCAGTGAGCAAACCTACATCCATTAATAGATAAACTTAAAACTGTGGAAATTCAGGTCAAAAACACAACAATGGATGAGAAATTTGCTCGAGTGTTGAAAACAGCAGATGAGCCATGCTCAATGGGTGAGTAGTTAGTGGAATATCCCAAGGTTCAAAGTTGAGACCACTACTTTTCAAATAGGCATCAATGACTTAAGAACTGATCGGATTTATAAATTCCACCAAACCAGGGGCTGTAATAGAAATCGACCAGGTAGTCCAGACATTATAGGTTGAGTTAAACAAAATATGTGAGTTCACTGCACAAGCAACTAAAACATGATGCAGATAAACATGAAATTCTGCTCAAAGTGAGAAAAAAGGTAACAAAAAAACTGTACAAATGGTGTACAAATTTATCTATCTTGCACCCTCTCTGATCTTTTTCTGCTTGGCCTTCTGCAGTGTTCCAATTAAGATTAACACAAGTCTAAGGAACTGCACTTAACAGCCTCTGGACTCAATATTGTGTTAAAAAACTATAGACCTTAACCCCTACCCTCATTTTGTTTTGCTGATCTTTTTCTCTCATTTCTTTCTTAAATCCTGTAGTTTGCTTTTGGATGACTTCTATCCTGCCAATTCGTATTTCCCGTATGTGCTCGCCACTGCCGGGATCTTTGGCACACTTTTTTTTACTTGTCCCATTGTTATTCCTTTTGGTTTTTCACCATGAAACCTTTTGTCACTTAATCTCTCCTACCCTCCACTCTATCACAAACTATCCCTTTTATTCTTCTTCCCAACTTTTCCCTTTCATTTGCTCAACTTTAAAGGCTGAATTTTCCCATATTTTGGCTGTGTCATTTTCAATGGGTTTTCTGCCATGGCATATGGCAATTTTTCTCAAACAATCTTTCTCCGTTCAATTCTTTAATTATGTTTCCGGCAACCACAGTGCTCTTCTCATTGAATTATGAAGAGGGAGAAGTGCTCGCCACTGCCGGGATCTTTGGCATAGAGGCTGCAGATGCTACCTTTAAACACTGGCTGTGCACTAGCATGGCAAACCAGGAAATACCATTTAAAGGCAGTTGCTTCACCACTATACTGGAGGAGATGGCTGAGAGAGAGACATTGGAACCTTGAGGGGTAGTCATAACTTGTGCCTGAAAGTCAGGATATCCCCCCACCCCACCCCTGCATGCTTTATGTTGAATTTTATATAGCTGTCCCTGTCAACCCTGCCAAATTTTGAGGCAGTAACATTCCCACCAAGCCTTTTATTTGATAATCAATATCCCCTATTTTCCACTCACCAAAGAAATAGACATTCGGATAATATGACAAAGAAACCAAGCAGATTCAGCTCATCAGTTATTCCAAATGGAGTCCATGTTGGAAATCTGGCACCAAGATCTCATGGCATATTCCATGGGTACTGCCAAATGCACCCCTGCTTCATAGATACTGGTATCCAACATCTGCCAGCTTTATTTCCAATTCATCTTACGGTTCAGCACATCAGTGCAGTGCTGCACCAGTCACTATCATTGTAATGCTCCAATAAGGTCATTGTCAGCATCCAGCTCATGACCTGCTCCAGGTGCATCTCTTCACCAACTGTTTTGAGTTTTGAGTTAATCCAGTGCTCACAGCATTGATGCCTTGCATTGCCTTCCCTTGCTTTTTTGTGAATTTTCCTTTCAGGCTTGTATTACTCTCCTGTCTTGCTGTTCAGTGCAGACTCGAAAAGTGTGGCACTGGAAGAGCACAGCAGGTCAGACAGCATTCAAGGAACAGGAGTGTTGACATTTCGGGCATAAGCCCTTCATCAGGAATGTGAAGGGGGAAGGGGGCTGAGAGATAAATGGGGGAAGGTAGCTGGGAAGGCGATAGGTGAATGCAGGTGGGGGGGTGAAGTAATTGTGAAAGGTCAATGGGATGGTGGAGACAAAGCCTAAAGGTTTGTCACAATTGTCAGCGGGTCTCAGTCCAGACAACGAGGATAGCCTTTGCTTAAGGATTCTAGCACATTACGTTAAGGGCTGCTCAGACACAAGTCCAGGGTATGGTCAGGATGGGCAGAATCAGAATTCTCTCCAAATAAGGGGTGATGGAAACCTTGACTTGACTCTATATGCCCTACCATGATCTGTTTACCTCCTGGAATGAGAAAGAGACAGGGATTAAGCAGATCAAAGTAAGTGGCAAAGCTGTTGATTTTGGTGCAAGTGAGTCCCAAGCAAATGAGCAGGCAGTGCAGAGGACATACAGGTTTAATGCTGTCGGAGTTAGGTGTGAGTGAGAGCAAGTAGGGCAAGATGGTGCAGGTAGTTTTGAGAATGGTAGAACATGAGCTTTGATGGGAGGTGAGTACAAAGGGAGAAATCAAGTGAATGTGAGATATCAGAGAGGAAATGTTAGGTCTTAGACAGCAGAGTTGAGAAAGACATCGATCTCCTTCCTACACTGCTGGAAATTCCTCCATGCAGTTGAGACGGCCTTATTCTGAGTGGCCCCCTCAGACGAAGACCACCACGTGAGTCTGGTGCTGTGACGTCTATTGCTGGTCATGGGGGTTGAGGAAAACCTTCCTGGGCACCATCGCATCCAACAGCACCCTGCCTACAAAGTAGTACATTGAATTCCACTTGCCTGCCATGTCCATGGGCAAATATCAGGAACGATGCACAGCAGATTCATACTGACAGTGTTTGTCTAGGTATACAATGGACTTTTAAAGATTGTGCGGATGAAGAGAGGCCAGCGAATCCTGGGATACCTGCTGACTGGCAAGGTGTTCTAGAAAAAGCATGTGGCAAGATGGCGCAGAAATCAGACATGAGAGACACCTTAGGGTTGCGTAGGTAATTAATGAGGCAGGTTTGGTGAAATAGGGCTAAGAAATCCCGCTGCCTCTTGGCAAGAAAATCTCAAATAAACTCAATGCTATTTAGACTTGGACAAAAAATGTACGATTTAGCCTGATGCTTTTCTCTAGTGAACTGGAAGACTTATTCTAAATGTGTTACTCGTGTTAAATTCTTTTGTGCAGTACACTCTGCCTTTTAATTGTGGATGTGCAGATTTGAGGTGGACAAGTACAAAAGGGAGTCCCAAAAATTTAAAGATTGTAAACTACATACAAAATGTACTTATTACCGTATCCTCAAGATGTAATGCTGTTAATGTACTCGTACAAAGAGATTTATTAATCTACTTATTTCTTTACCAAAGTGAAGAAGTCTTGGAGCTGCAAAATGAAGTCTCAAAACTCAAGCAATCACTAAGGGAAAATCTTTCAAAGTTGTCCAATGTATCTCCATCACAGAGACAAAGATATCGAACCAGATCGTGCCATAGTGAGAAATTTTCATCTACAAGGTAAAATTATTAATAATATTAGAGCGTATTTATGAAAAATGTGGGTCTGTTTATTAAGTTTATGACTATGAATCTTAATGGATAGTAACAGTTTTATTTCAACAGTGTCTGCAGATGAATGCTTTGATTATGGAATTAATTCTCTACACTTATTTTACATTCAACGTATTTTCTTTTAAACAACAGATGTGAGGAGGATGTTAAGTTAACTACGAATTTCTTAAACAGCCTAAAAAGAAGATCCTGTAGTTGGCAAAGAGGAGATAAAGATGCTTCAAATCCAAAACTAAGTGAGTGCTTTAAACTCTTCCATGTTATCTTATGCCCTTGTAGATTTGCCATACAGGTTGTACATTTTCTAACATAAACTATATTGAACCAGATCATGCCATAGTGAGAAATTTTCATCTACAAAGTAAAATTATTAATAATATTAGAGTGTATTTATGAAAAATGTGGGTCTGTTTATTAAGTTTACAGACTATGACCATATGTTTTGCAAAAATGTCTAATTTCATGATTAAGTTTTTAAAAGTAAGATAATGGAGCACCTCGTGGGAAGTTGGTAAACCAACCTAAAGTAATTATAATCCAAAGAGTGGCCTGTGTTTATGTAATAAGGTGAGAGTTAGAAGTGGGAAATACTTTAACAACAGATGGCCCCTTTCTGAGTCTTAGTCAAGATGAGGTATCTTCAGATGTCTTCATAAGTGGTTAATGTAGGACACATGTAGAACCAAAGATATACTTTGGAAGGTGTATTAATTGAAATCTTTATCTGGGACATCTCACGTTTCCAAGTTGCCATAGGGATAGACTGCAGGGGAAGACATGCAGGGTAATGCTAGAGCTAGGACAGCTTGGAAACAGGTAAAGAGAGAAAGCTGGTAGCAGCTAATGCTAGGAAGCAATGAAGACCTGTAAATAGCAAAGGGCTTTTGGAAGTAAGGGTGATGTCTAATTTTGGAGTCAATGAGAAAGAAAGCACTGAGGCCCAGTTTTGAACTTGCTCCGTTACCCATTGATTCCAGTTTTGCAAGTGTCTCTTGATGCCGCACTTGGTCAAATGAGGCCATGATGTCAAGAGCTGTCACTCTCACCTCAGCTTTGGAATTCAGCTCTTTTGTCCATGTTTGAACCAAGGCTGTAATGATGTCAGGAGTGGAGGAGCCCTAGCTGAACCCAAACTGGGCATCAGTAAGCAGTTTATTGCTGAGCAGGTGTTGCTTGATAGCACTCTTGATGACACCTTCCATCACTTTACTGATGATCGAGACTAGACTAATGGTGTGGGAGTTGACCAGGTTGGATTTGACTTGCTTTTTTTTAGACACGACATACCTGGAAAACTTTCCAAACTATCTGGTAGATGCCAATGTTGTTACAGTGATAATTTACTTTGTACTGCAAAGGACATTTTTTGAAAGTTAAGGCAGTATTTTATCCTCCTTAGAGGCAAGTAGAGGAAGTTATAATTAAGCAAGTTGTCCCTAGGCAGAAACTCGTCATCTTTTCACCACCTCATCAATTAATTTTTGAGCAAGATGATCTACCAGGACTTTCTCAACATGCCATCAATAAAGGTTCCTAAGTTGTCAAATTGTGCATTTGGTGGGGTGGGGGGGCCTCAACCTGAAATTTCACAGATAACCTACCTTCCTATTAGATATGAAAAGTGGCTAGATTCCCGACTGTGTAACCAAAGTGATCTGTCAGATTAAGGGAGTGGTCTCCAATTTCCCCAATCTGGGGTAATCAGAGGGAAATTGTATACCCACTGAAACCAACCTGCTTCTTTGCCTTCGACCCCTCCAACTCACCTCCCTGTGAGTCCCATCTGTGAGAAGCAAAAGAAAAGCCACCTTCTTGCCTTTGCATCCTATAAGGAGTAAGCCATGACACATGATCTTTAGGACCAAGAAACCTCTGGCCTCTGTTTAGCGCACAGTCAGTCATATTTTCTCGGAAATTGAGGTGTCAAGTTAGTTGACATTCAATACTACTACCCTCATGAGTCATCTGAAAATGGGAAAATCATGCTGGGGAGTACAAAATACTTTATGAAGCAGTTCTGTTCTAAGGAACTGGAATTGGTAGCATAAGCATATACTGGGACTAAATATTTTAAAATATTTGCTGCAATTCAGGAGAAGTGATTGGGGGATGTAAGCAGTTAGCTGACCCAAAAAATTTGGTTTACCAATTGACTTAAAACTGCCCATGTGAACTCTCAAATCAGGAGGTGATCACAGTCACAATTATGGCACTACAAACATTGGCTGAAGTTATAAGAAGAATGCTCTTCCAGTTGTGCAAAAAAAGGATTCTGCAAGTTGTCTTTTATTACTTGCAGACAGGGAACTCTTTTCCTTCCCAGCTTTGCATTATGGAGCCCCTATATTTTTATAAGGAAGCAGAAGAATAACAGAGGAATGAAGAAACAACACAGTACAAAACTACAACAAATGAAAAAGTCACCAATTAGGAATTATTCTTTCAACAATGTACAGACCAAACCATTCCCTACAGAAAAGACATCAACTATCTGTATCAGTTCTGATTCCTCCAGAATCCTTATGTATTGTAACTTATCCAGTACAAAATTGTTTTCAGAACTATACTCTTTTTCAAGATGAATTTCTCTGGGCTGCTAAGTGTAAATAAGTGAATGGTGGATTGGGTGAGAATGCAGCTGGTTGGATAGATATGGAAAGCAATTTTCATTCGTTCATTCTCTTCTGTTCTCTTTCACCTGAATGGCATCTCACTTTGTATTATCTAAAGGCAAAGAAAATGAAATAAATATAATTTATACAACTACTGTGGTAATTTCTCTTTACCTTTTATTGCTCTCTAATCATATTTCCAGCTACGTTTGCATTCCCAAAACATTGTACAAATGGTACAGATAAATCTGCACTTACCTTTGGCTCTCCTACATCTTCCACAGCGTATTGGGCAACATAGCTTGGTAACAGCACCAGAGTTTTTATTTCATGAGGTATTTTATTGTTTAACTCTTGGTTTGATTATCCCAATGGAAATTTCTGCCTTTTCCTATGAGACATACAAGAATTTGCAAGATACCAGGCTTGCAATTTACAATTCAGAAATGATTCTGCTGAAGCCATCATATTCACAATTTCACCAATGTGACATGTTACTAAATATATAGAAATATATATACCTCTCAATAATTGTAACATGGAAGTTAGTTTCTATAATTCTCAATAGTTTCATCATAAATGAGTAATTTATTTTATTACTGTTTTATTACAGACAACAGAATGGAAGATCTATTTTTTTCTGATACACAAATATCTGTATATGCAAAGCAAGGTTTCTTGGAAAAACCAAGAACAGCTCATCATAGACGAAGTTACTCAGAAGGTCACAAATCAACCAGGACTTGGCTAAAAGGTTCATATAAAGGTAATACTTATTTATACATTACTAATGGTGAGCCTTCACTTGCAAATAGGAACAAAAGATAACAACACAGATTGGAAAAGTATTCAATTTTAATGTTAAAGTATATTTAGTATGTAGAGAAAAAGTGTTATTTTGGTAACTATTTATGGAGAAGCAATTAATTGAGGATCTATTCACTGAATAGATATTTAAGATGTGGAGGTGCCAGTGTTGGACTGGGTTGGACAAGGTTAAAAATCACACAACACTAAGTTATAGTCCCAACAGGTTTATTTGGAAGTACTAGCTTTCAGAGAACTCCTTCATCAGGTTACATGTTGAAGGAGCAGTGCTCTGAAAGCTAGTACTTCCAAATAAACCTGTTGGACTATAACCTGGTGTTGTGTGATTTTTAACTAGATATTTAAGAAAATTCCACTTAATTGATTCATGGAAAAAAATCATTTTGTAAGTGAACAGAACATTTATGGATTCATTAAAATATTCTGGCCAAATATTATTCAGAAAGAAACCATCAAGACAGCAACTACGAGGGAACCTCAATTATCCAAATATCAATTACCTGAATTTCGGGTTATCCGAAGAAGATCTCAAGGTCCCAATAGAAACATTACATCGAAGAGGTGTTTCCAACACTGATCGCGTCTTTTGGTTACAATGATTAAAAATGTACTCGGCTTACTGAAATGCTGCCGTGAACAGTCCTGATCATCGATGAGAGCCCAGGCACCGTCTCCAAATGACTGACCGCCCACTCTCTGTCTCTCCACACCTTCTCTTGAGTTCCACATAGGGGTATACCCTAAGTCCTTCCATCTCCAGATAATCTCTCCAAAGGCAACAGCAGTCTTACTGTTGATGTTCACTCCAGCTGCCCTGGAGAGGGGTTGGGGGAAGGTGGGTGTTGGGCGGGGTCAGACAGTGGGTGTGTTTGGATGGGGTTGGGGGGTGGCAGACGGGGGCTGAGTTGGGTTGGAGGGGGTTGTGGCTCGCACGCTGTGTGCTGCTGCCTAGTCTCCTGAACGGGGAGCGGACTTAGCAAGTGCTCGCTGTGTCAATCCCATTGAACTGATGGCAGGGGGCACTGAGGCTTTAGCAATGCTGCAGGTCCCTTACACACCAGTGTGTGTCTGCTCAGAAACAAACCCTGAGACAGAGAGAGGGAGCAAGGCAGGCAGAGCGAGGAAAAAGGAAACTTCAGAAAGCTCAGAGCCCCAGAGGAGAGACATTGAATCAGTTAACTGAATAATCAATTATCCAAACGAAATAGTGCCCACCCATCTCGATGGGATAATCGAGGTTCCTCTGTATTCCACTAGCATGTCTTACCGCCTGCATGTGGGTTGTTGCTGGTATAGAATTATTGTTGCATTTGCCTAGATAGCAATATCTGCATCCCTGTAATCTGCTTCAACCTTACCACCCACAGAGATATCTATGCAACAGTTCTGACCTGTTGAGTTCCACCACTGGCAGTCATGCTTTCAGCTGCCAAGCATTAAACTTAACAATTTCCTCCCTAGTTCTACACAACTTCCTACCTCAATTTCCTCATTTTGATGGTCCTGAAAACCTACTTCTTTGACCATGTTTTTGGTGAACTATTCTAAAATCTTTTTAAATATGACAATATCAAATTTTGTCTGATGACGTTCCTGCGAAGCATTTTAACAAAATAAAATTCTCCAAAGGCACTATATAAGTAAAAGTTATTGTTGCTGAGTTGGGGAGGGAATTCCAGAGTTTTAGACTGGAGAGATGAAGGTGTGTCTGGGCAATGATGGAGCAATTAAAATTTGGAATGTGCAAGTTATCAGATTGCAGCAAGGAATCATAAGGGATGTAGGGTTAGCAGAGATAGAACAGGGTGAGGGCTTGTTGGAATGAAAGAGTGAGAACTTCAAACTTGGGTCATTACTTGACAGGGAGTCACTATTCATCAGTGAGCAATAGACAATAGACAATAGGTGCAGGAGTAGGTCATTCTGCCCTTCGAGCCAGCACCACCATTCATTATGATCATGACTGATCATCCTCAATCAGTATCCTGTTCCTGCCTTATCCCCATAACCTTTGATTCCACTATCCTTAAGAGCTCTATCCAATTCTTTCTTGAAAGTATCCAGAGACTTGGCCTCCACAGCCTTCTGGGGCAGAGCATTCCAGACACCCATCACTCTCTGGGTGAAGAAGTTTCTCCTCAACTCTGTTCTAAGTGGCCTACCCCTTATTTTTAATGTGTTCTCTGGTTCAGGACTCACCCATCAGCGGAAACATGCTTCCTGCCTCCAGAGTGTCCAATCCTTTAATAATCATATACGTCTCAATCAGATCTCCTCTCAGCCTTCTAAACTCAAG
>NC_057720.1:68628767-68701242 GCF_004010195.1 Chiloscyllium plagiosum | reverse complement strand
GGTACCCCACTGGTCACTGCCTGCCATTCCGAAAGGGAGCTGTTTATCACTACTCTTTGTTTCCTGTCAGCCAACCAATTTGCAATTCATGTCAGTATTTTGCCCCTAATACCATGTGCCCTAATTTTGCTCACTAACCTCCTATGTGGGACTTTATCAAAGGCTTTCTGAAAGTCCAAGTATACTACATCCACTGGATCTTCCTTGTCCATCTTCAGAGTTACTTGCTCAAAAAATTCCAGAAGATTAGTCAAGCATGATTGCCCCTTCATAAATCCATGCTGACTCTGACCTATCCTGTTACTGCTATCCAGATGTGTCGTAATTTCATCCTTTATATTGACTCCAGCATTTTTCCCACCACAAAGTCAGACTAACTGGTCTATAATTCTCTGTTTTCTCTCTCCCTCCTTTCTTAAAACGTGGGACAACATTAGCCACCCTCCAATCCACAGGAACTGATCCGGAATTTATAGAACATTGGAAAATGATCACCAATGCATCCACGATTTCTAGAGCCACCTCCTTTAGTACCCTGGGACGCAGATCATCAGGTCCCGGGGACTTATCAGCCTTCAGACCTAACAGTCTCTCCAACACCATTTCCTGCCTAATATAAATTCCCTTCAGTTCAGGTCCTTCAGCCACTATTACATCTGGGAGATTGCTCGTGTCTTCCCCAGTGAAGATAGATCTAAAGTACCAATTCAACTCTTCTGCCATTTCTTTGTTCCCCGTAATAAATTCACCCGTTTCTGTCTTCAAGGCCCAATTTTAGTCTTAACCATTTTTTTTCTTTTCACATACCTAAAAAAGCCTTTACTATCCTCCTTTATATTTTTGGCCAGTTTACCTTCGTACCTTAATTTTTCTTTGCATATTTCCTTTTTAGTTATCCTCTGTTGTTCTTTAAAAGCTTCCCAATCCTCCGATTTCCCATTCATCTTTGCTATGTTATACTTTTTCCCTTTTGTCTTTATATGGTCCTTAACTTCCCTCGTCAGCCACGACCACTCCTGCCTCCCCTTAGGATCTTTCTTCCTTTTTGGAATGAACTGATCCTGCATTTTCTGCATTATACCCTGAAATACCTGCCAATGTTGTTCCACTGCCATCCCTGCTAGGGTATTGCACCATTGAACTTTGGCCAGCTCCTCCCTCATAGCTCCATAGTTCCCCTTATTCAACTGAAATATTGTCACTTCCGATTCTACCCTTTCCCTTTCAAACTGCAGATTAAAGCATATTGTATTTTGGTCACTACCTCCTAATGGCTCCTTTATTTCAAGGTCCCTGATCAAATCCGGTTCGTTGCACAACACCAGATCCCTGATCAAATCCGGTTCGTTGCACAACACCAGATCCAGAACTGCCTTCTCCCTGGTAGGCTCCAGCACAAGTTGTTCTAAGAATCCATCTCGGAGGCACTCCACAAATTCCCTTTCTTGGGGTCCAGTACCATCCTGATTCTCCCAGTCTACCTGCATGTTGAAATCCCCTATAACAACTGTAGTAATATCTTTGCGAAAGGTCAATTTCAGCTCCTTATTCAACTTACACACTACATCCAGGCTACTGTTTGGGTGCCTGTAGATAACTCCCATTAGAGTCTTTCTACCCTTAGAATTTCTCAACTCTATCCATACTTACCCTACACCATAAACCATCCATCCAACGAGATGAGCTAACCTAATTGTAAACAGCTGAAAAATTGCTTAAAATTGCTTAAATTCAGTTCATTGGGAACACTTTTAGCTGGCAGACAAATGGATTTTCATCCTATCAGAACTAGATACAAACTCAGTTTTTGAAAGATGAAAAGAAAATGTTGCAATCTATTGAAACATTTTACAGCACATTCTCAGATGGTGTGATGATTAATATTTTGTTTAACAAGGCATATTATTCATTTTTTTATATCAACAGGCTTACAGTCATCAACAAATGGACTGAATTTACATAGACCGAAAATGAATAGCTGTTTTTTGTGCAGTAAGAAAACACCTCATAGTGAGAACGAGGAAGAATAATCATTCTAATAAATGAGCGCTATAGATAAGTATAATGTGATGAGTTGCAACTCTGTGACTATTTAGTAGCAGAAGTGACTATTGCTTTTTAACAAATAATATGAATTTGAGGAGCAATCAGATCAGCTGATTCTTGAATCAAATCATCAAATTCTACTAATTCCTTAGATTTGTAAATCCCTTTCTTAAAATGTTTTACCACATTGTCCTTCCACTCTGAGCCTGCTTGAAATATGGAGATATCCCTCCACCAGGAACAGGAATATGAACAGACATGCATTGAATTTTGGGCTGCTGGCCTGCATATCAGTCCCCTCTCTCCATCCTGACCCCAAGCCATTTTTCTTGAAACAGACTGTTAATGGCATCTCAAGATCAATTGTTAGAGGCCACCTGGATTTTCCAATCACTTCCAAGTCCCCATAGTGGTATGAAAGAGTCAGTTTCCTGCAGGTCACCTCCTGATAACAGAATGGGCCAGCACCCCAAGCTGGCTTGTCATGTCTGCCTGTGTTCAGCTCCAGCTGCAAGCCACTCTATGGAGAGATACACCCCTGACAGTGGTAATTGGCTGCAAAGACCATCCTTATTTCAGATTCATAAAGGTTGATGAGAAAGGGTAGACCATTTTGAGATGTCCTCTCCTTCATCCACCTTTAAGGGTATCTTGCTGTTGCCATAAGCATTTTCTCTGAATTATGAAGCTGAGGGGGGAGTGGGGGAGCTCGGTAAAGCAGAATAAAGTAAAATTGTTTCAGTCTAGTCTACTGTATCAGCAGCTCATATTTGTAGTCACCTATACACTGGAGAGACCAAATGCAAACTGGATACTGCTTTGTGAAACACCTCCGCACTGTCCATAGGAATTACACAATCTTCCTGTTGTTTACCATTTCAATAAACCATCTTACTCCTGTGCAAATATTTCTGTTCTGGGCCTTCTACAGTGTTCTAATGAAGATCAATGCAGGCTAGAGAAACCTCAGTTTCTGCTTGGCACTTTATAGACTCTGGGACTCAATATTGAATTCCACAACTTCAGAGCATGAAGAATAATATTCCAATGAAATTTGGTATCTTACATTTACTCAAGACAATGATCAGATCATGGGTGAAACTGGTCTTCAGTGAGAGTGTGAAGTAAGCTAATAAAAATAAAACAGCTCCTTTTACAATTCCCCATTGAAATCAATAGGGATTAGGCAATCAAGCTGCAAATTTATTATCACCTGTTTTCTATCACCACCCAAGATCAATTTCATCCCACCAGTCATACATCAACATCTATATGGTTAGTGTTGAGGAAAAGGAAAGAGAACTATGCATTTTTCCAGTGTGCGGTATGTGTCACTAAAAAAGAATAAATTAATGAAGTGTTTTTGTAGACAGTTTAAAGAGATGTGGAGGTATAATAAAACAATAACGAATTTAGATGGTTTAACTATTTGAAGATAAACTGCGGTAAAAGTAATATATGTGACCAACATTGGGAATTATGTTTAGAGAACATTCAGGAGAAAGTGAGGATTGCAGTTGCTCGAGATCAGAGTCATGAGTGTGGCACTGGAAAAGCACAGCAGGCCAGGCAGCATCCGAGAAGCAGGAAAATCAATGTTTCAGGTATGAGCCCTTCCTGATGAAGGGCTTATGCCCGAAATGTTGATTCTCCTGCTGCTCTGATGCTGCTTAGCCTGCTGTGCTTTTCCAGCATTACACTCTTGACTTAGAAAACATTCAGTCATCTCCCCAGATCAGAAATTTTCCAATCTTCAGGAAAAGAAGCCTGACTTGGTATATTCCTGGGAAAAGGAAGGGGATTTATGCCCCCAAGAGGCCAAGTGGAGCCTCAATTGAATCTCATCTCGAAGATAGTACCTCCAATAGAATTTCTATATTATTGCATTGAAGTATCAGCTTAGATTTTCTGGAGTGGAATCATGACTGGATCATCAATTTAAAAATTTCATTGTGAGAATAAGAAGAGTAGTTGGATGGCATTTTTTTATTATTACAGTATGGATGCTTTACCACAGAATGTAGTTGAAGCAGAGATTATTGCATCTTTAAAGATGAGAGAAGAAAGATATAGCAGTCTGGAAGGAACTAAAATCATAGGATTAGTCTTGAATCAATCTATTAAACAGATGGTATGGACACAATGGGCCAAGCAGCTTTTTTTCCTTGATTATAAATGTTTATGGTTCTTTCACTGATTACGTTGACTTCATTTGTGTTTCTTAAGTAGCATGTAGATTCAAAATAATTGGCTGTCATGTGTAACTGAATGATTACAGTTAGTATTTAGCCAAACTTAGCTTTAATCCACCCTTAAGTTTGAAGTTGTCTTTGAAACATTTGAAATTAATTCAGTTAAGTCTGTAATTTTTTTTAAGCTGTTGTTGGTTTAAATCCCCAGGTCCTGTGATTAGATTTAAAAGGACATTGTTTTTAATCATTCATAGGATGTGGGCATCACTGGCAAGGATTTTTTGCCCATCACTAGTTGCCCTTGAGAAAGGGATGTTGAGCTGCTTTCTTGCTGCAGTCCACTTGGTATAGGCACTCCCACAATGCTGTTAGAATGGGAGTTCCAGGATTTTGACTCAGTGATGCTGAAGGAATGGTGATGCATTTCTAAGTCAGGATGGTGAATCTCTTGGAGGGGAAGTTGTAGTTGGTAATATTGCCAAGAATCTGCTGCCCTTGTCCTTCTAGATGGTAATAGTCATGAGGTTGGAAGGTATTGTCTCAGGACTCATTGTGAATTTCTGTAGTGCATCTTGTGGCGGGCCCACATTACTGCTACAGAATGTCTGTGGTGGAAAAAGTTGGTGTTTGTGGAAGTGGTTGAAAAATGTGGTGCTAGAAAAATACAGCAGGCCAGGCAGCATCCGAGGAGCAGGAGAATCAACGTTTTGGGCACAAACCCTTCTTCAGGAATGAGGCTGGTATGCCAAGCGGGCTGAGATAAAGGGTAGGGGGGAGGGGCGCTGTGAATACGATAGGTGGAAGGAGGTGAGGGTGAGGGTGATAGGCCGGAGAGGGGGTGGGGGCGGAGAGGTCAGGAAGAAGATTGCAGGTCCAGAGGGCGGTGCTGAATCTGGGGATTGGGACTGAGATAAGGTGGGGGGAGGGGAAATGAGGAAGCTGGAGAAATCTACAATGATCTCAGCCCGCTTGGCACACCAGCCTCATTCCTGAAGAAGGGCTTATGCCCGAAACGTCGATTCTCCTGCTCCTCGGATGCTGCCTGGCCAGCTGTGTTTTTCCAGCACCACATTTTTCAACTCTGGTCTCCAGCATCTGTAGTCCTCACTTTCTCCTTTATGGAAGTGGTACCAATTAAGCAACTGCTTTCTCCTAAATGGTATCAAGCTTCCTAAGTGTTACAAGAGCTGCACTTACTCAAATAAAAGGAAGCATTCCATCATACTCCTGACTTGTGCCTTGTAGATGGTGGAAAAGGTTGTTGAGTTCAGGAAGTCAGTTAGACACTTCTGAATTCCTAGCTTCTGACCTACTCTTGTAGCCATATTATTTATATGACTAGTCCAAGTCAGTTTTTGGACAATGGAAATCTGCAGGATGTTGATAGTAAGGGATTCAGCAATAGTAATGTAATTGAATAAATGTGGAGGGCAATGGTTAACTTCTTTTTTGTTGGAGTTGGTCATTGCCTGACACTTTTGTGGTGTGAATATTACTCCCCTCTTATCAGTCCAAGCTGAGATATGGTCTAGGTGTTGCTGCATTTGGACAAATAAAAAAAAGCTTCATTATCTGAAGAATCACAGATGGTGCTGAACTTTGTGCAATCATTGGTGAACATCCCTACACCTCACCTTATGATGGAGGGAAGGTAATTGATGAAGCAGCTGAAAATGCCGGGGTATAGGACACTACTCTGAGAATCTCCTCCAGAAATGTTCTGGAGCTCAGATGAATGACCTCCAACGACTACAACTCTCTTCCTTCGTGCTAGATATGACTCCAAATCACCGAGTCAAACATAAAATATTATGACTTTAATATATTGACATTCACAGAATGTTCTAGTTAAAACATAGAATCCAGGTTCAAAGATGTTTTTTCTGTATGAAGATGCATTTCCCCAAACTCGATTAAATCAATTGTGTAAGAACAAGAATAATTCACAGCTGCTGGAAATCAAAGTAAAAGAGCTAATTTAAAAAAAAACTAGCCACAGAAATTCTCTCTATAGTAACCTGCAGGCATTTTCCATTTTTTTAGCAGCTTAAAATTTCTTTTTAATTCTATTTACAGATGCAATGTATGTTCAGCATTTAAAAATTCCATATTTGATAGTGTAGCTGCTGTTTATGAGGTTATTTGCTCAGTTTGAATTCACAAGGCTTTGTGTGTCAAAATAGCATCCAAATTTAAATTTACACACCAGTGATGTGACTGTCTGATGAGTTAGTAAGAAGTTTCTTCAGATAAATATAAAATGCAATATGTTCTTAAATACAACTGGTGGTATTAATGCCTCTTTACATAATAATGAATAAAAATCCACAAATGAGTCAAATTAAATCTTGAAAGCTGATTTATTTATACATCACCAATATGTCTCTGTTGTTGACCCATGAATAACATGTTATGCAATTTTGCCATTCAGATACAATAAGTATCAGGGACCAGATTTTCCTACCCCAATTAAGAAATGTTGATTTTCCTGAGGATGGTGGGGTAGGTGAGAGCAAGGTTGGTTAGCAAATTGAAGTCACCACTACCCACATGAATTGGATAGCTTGAAGTCATCAGGAGAGCTCATTAAGAATTCATCTCCTGACCTCCTAAGGTAATCATGGATGAAGTAGCTGTAAGGAGCTCTCAGAAGTTAACTAGGTGCAATCTGACAGCAACAGGGGTTGCTAGTCTGGAACAGTTTTAATTAAGGCAAAAATGTGAGCATTTAGACAAAACTTACCAAATGGCAACAGACTGTCTTATCCAACCTTTCCCTGTCCCACCCCAGGACTCTGTCCTGGTCAAGTTGGAAATGAGGATTCTGTCACATGCACAGATGACAACCACATCTGGGCCAGAATGTAGTCACCTCCCTGTTGTTCTGTAACCACTTTAATTACTACCCCACTTCACAATCCCTACCCAACACCAGCCATTAATTGGCAGCAGATCCATATCTGGTATTTTAAGGCCTTATACCTGTGAAAAGCATGTTTCATGCCATGTTGGAAACAGAGCTGTGTTCACAACCTGGAACTGAATCTGTAAACTAATTTCTTTCTCTGAGGAAAATCCACTTAATGAATTAATAGATATTTTGCAATCAAATTACATTTAGACATACTAAAATTAGAGCTAAAGCATATTATATATTAGGACTATTCAAAAAGACAACCATAGATGGCTTCTATTAATTCTGTTGTGTTTGTTTTTTTACTACACAGAAATCCTCTCTGAGGGATCATCAGGGCAAAGTAGGCATGGGCTCACTTCCAGCCTTGGAATTTCAGCTACTGCACCAAATAAATACTCTGAGATATTCGCGTCTATTTCACCATTAAGGTGGGTGTTATTGGATGGTTCACAAACGACTTAATTAATTTTATTTTCATAAATACATTTCAAATTGAAATGCATTCTTAAACTGAAGTAACAAAATGTTTTGAATTATTGTAGGTCTGTTGTATTCCTTTACCACATTTTAAAATTTATTTTCCTCCTTTAGCAAACTTTTCTCCCATACTTTAATAAGTCTTACAATTGGAATTTTATTTCTTGTAGGTATGATACCATTGAGTATCCACCAATATCAAATGGCTCCAGGATTTACTATTCACCTACATGTGAAATAGACAATGTAAGGTCACCAGTTTTACCCAATCAATTTTGTAGCACCAAGTCATTGTTGAGAGGTAACATTGAAAAAAGCAACATTAATGCACAGGTGAGCACTGCACTAACTAGAATGAAAGATGAGATACGGTAGTGCTTTGTAATTAATTACTTTCATCTACTAATTTTTCATTTTATTCATTTTTAAATTTTATTTATTTGAGAGATTTGGGTAGTGCAGGCTGGGCCAGCATTTATTGGAGTCTGTAGTTGCCCTTGAGAAGGTGGTGGCCAGCTGTCTCCTTGAACTTCTGCAGTTCACTTGTTGTAGGTTGACCCACAATGCCATTAGAGAGGGAATTCCAGCATTTTGGCCCAGGGACAGTGATGGAACACTGATATATTTCCAAGTCAGGATGGCGAGTGGCTTGGAGGGGAACTTGAAGTGGTGCTGTTCCCATATGTCTGCTGTCCTTGTCCATCTAGATGGAAGTGGCCATGGGTTTGGAAGGTGCTGTCTGAAGATCTTTGGTGAATTTCTGCAGTTCATCTTGTAGATAGTACACACTGCTGCTACTGAGTGTCAGTGGTGGAGGGGAGTGGATGCTTATGGATGCAGTGTCAATCAAGCAGGCTGTTTTGTCCTGAATGGTATTAAGCATCTGGAGTGTTGTTGGAGCTGCACTCATCCAGGCAAGTGGGAGATATTCCATCACACTCCTGATTTGTGCCTTATAGGTGGTGGACATTATCTCAGATATAAAATTAACAATTGATCTAGCATCCACTGCCAAAGAGAACAGGAAGAGTGCAATAGTCAGCAGCATGTACTTAGAAAGAGTCTAAGACACTAGGAAGTTTAACTGCAGAATAAGATGTATTTGAAGGATTAATTCTGTGGCACTAACTGGAAGAATATCCTCAGTTGGAGAGAGGGTGAGTGCTGTAAGTTAACAAGATCAATAGGGTTTAAAATAATTTGGATTCTAATCTTTCATATTATTAATTTGTAATTAGAAATGAAATAGTGCCAATAAATAATATTCTACTTGCTTAACTTTACTTAAGAAGGGTCAGTGGTGTTGTAGTAGTCACTTAGGCAAATATTGTAGAGGTTAGTTTAATGCTCTCGACACATGGGTTCAAATTTCATCATGGTGAATGATGAAATTTAAATTCAATTAGTAAATCTGGAATGTAAAGCTAGACTCAATATTGGCAACCATGACAACAATTGTTTTAAAAATTCATCTTGTTAAGTAATTCCCTTTAAAAATGGAAATCTACCTGGTTTGGCCTACAGGTGACTCCAAGACCCACAGCAATGTGATTTACTCTTGGGCAATGTTTGTTGACACCAGTAACTGTGGGAAGCTACGGATGCATGGTTCCAAGCACCAATGTCATCATGTACATTTTATGTGACAAGGAGGGCCAAGACCCAGGACAGGATATTGCAAGGATTGCTCAGGAGCCAGGCAGTCCTCTCCCCAAATGTTTCCCTTCTGTGCTCCCCTTGGTTCTACCTCACCATCAAACTCCAAAAGCCCAACTCAGTTTTCTCCCCACACCCCTCTCTCTCTTCCTGGGTCTTCCTAGTCTCTCCCACAACCCCATCCTGATCTGTTGCCCCACCTCCCAATCTTCTTCCCCACCAACATCTACCCTCCCCTCCCCTACCCAATCCAGGCTGTGATTCCCTTTATTCTCCCCCCTCCCCTCCCTACTGCAACCCCCCCACGCTACCCCAGCCCATCTCACCACCACTATGAAATCTGGTGCAGATCTGGCCAATTTAAAGCCGCACATAGCAAACATACATCAGTGTCAGCGAATGCAGCCTTACTCTGAACTGCCCTATGAAATGGGCAATTAGAGACATGCAACAAATGCTGGCCTTGCCAGTGATGGCTATATCTCGTGAAAGAATGAAAAGGTATCAAAAACAAACTCAAAATAATGATTTGCCTACACCAAATCAGTTAGAATGGTCAAACATGGTCTTACACTAAATCAATCAGAAAGCTCTAGCATAAGACAAAACAAAAACCTATTGGAAATACAAACAAAAAGAGATATGCAGTTACCTAGTAGACAAACTTCTCCAAGTGTTTCATCGACTATGTTTTGGTGTCTACACTGAGGAATTTTACTCATAAACAATGTGTCCCTTGTTGCCTTTTCACCTCATTCAGACTTCTTTTGCCCAAGCAAGATTACCCTCTTCATAAATACATCACCACACTCTTACCTGTACAGAATTTCATTTTCCAATTATATATTTTGCAAACATATTAATTGCCCAAATGTTGCTGTAATAATAACAGCAAAACTATCATGGTTTACTGTTATTACAGTATAAATCTGGCAGTGGTAACATTTGCAACTAAATAAAGAAATCCAGAGGCAAGTGTTAGATCTCTTACTCTTCCACAAGGTGTGATGTTGCAGTCTTCACTCATAGACTTGGCATTGAAATCACTATAATGATATGAAGTCATGATGCTTACCCACTAATTCTGCACTAAAGACAGCTGGAACAAATGGGTGACTAAGTGATCATTGTTGATGAACAACTTCCCAAATAAAAAGTTTACAAATAGCAGGCTAGATGTTGTTGATTGCCAGCAAGTCCCATGGGGAGATCAAAAGTGGAAGATGACCCCTTTTAAGCAGTGAAATAATGCAGGTCACAGCCAATTAACAGACCTTCCCTGGAGCCACCATACCATTAAGAATGGCAGCCTGCCCTCAAGACCTGCTTGCTCAGTCATAAGGATTTGCAGCTCAGTAGCCTCAGCTGTGCGATTATGTGCAGTGCTCAATGCTGAGGCTTAAGTTCTAGGAGGAGGATACCACGATGGTCAGACACTCTTGATGTACACTAATGTTAATTAAGGAGAAGGGGTAAGACAAGGCTAGGCCATTGGTGTGGTAGAGTTATTGCAATTACTGATAATGCCATTGTTGCAAGGTAGTCATTGGCACTGAAAAAGGATATCAAGTGAGGAACTAACTACCTACATTCATTCTCTGAAATAGTGATCGCATACCAAATACAGAACAACCTCGATTATCCTAATGTCAATTAGCCGTATTTCAGATTATCCGAACAAAATCTTAAGGTCCCGTAAAAATATTATCCATTATCCAAACAATCAGTTATCTGAACAGTCAGTTATCTGAACAAAATACTCCCTGCCTGTCTCATTTGGATAATCGAGGTTGTTCCGTATACTGCTTCATTTTTGTCATATAACACATGAGATCCAGGGAGAACTTGCCAATTGGCTACAATATTGGCTTGATGGTAGGAGACAGAGGGTGGTGGTAGAGGGTTTAATTTCAGATTGGGGACCTGCAACCAGTGGTTTTCCCCAAGGATTGGTGTGGGGTCCACTTTTGTTTGTCATGCATATAAACAATATAGATGAGAGTACAGGAGACTTGGTTAGTACGTTTGCAGATGACATCAAAATTAGTGGTATAATAGACAGTGAAGAAGTTTATCTAAGAGTACAATTGAATCTTGATCAGCTGGATCAA
Source organism: Chiloscyllium plagiosum (assembly GCF_004010195.1). Classification (NCBI taxonomy): domain Eukaryota; kingdom Metazoa; phylum Chordata; class Chondrichthyes; order Orectolobiformes; family Hemiscylliidae; genus Chiloscyllium; species Chiloscyllium plagiosum. The sequence continues at coordinate 68,689,843 of NC_057720.1, read as the reverse complement.
TGGCAGACAGAGTTAGAAAAAGGCGAGGTGTTGTATTTTGGTAAGACAAACTAGGGCAGGGTTTACACAGTTAATGGTGGGGCTCTGGGGGATGTTGTCAAACAGAAAGACCTAGGGGTTCAGGTACACAATTCCTTCAAAGTGGCATCACAAGTAGACAGGATGGTGAAGAAGGCATTTGGCATGCTTGCCTTGATTCATCAGAGCAATGAGTACCAGACTTGGGACGTTGTATTACAGCTGCACAAGACGTTGCTAAGGCCATATTTGGACTACCGATTAGAATTCTGGCCACCTTCCTTAAGGAAGTATATTATTAAACTGGAAAGGTGCAAGAAAGATTTACAAGAATGATGTAACTGAAACTGGAAGGTTTGAGTTATAAGGAGAGACGGGTGGTTGGGACTTCTTTCACTGGAACACAGGAGGTTGAGGGGTGGCCTTAAAGAGGTTTATAAAATCATGAGAGGCATAGATAAGGTGAATGGCTGAGGCTTTCTCCCTAGGGTAGAGGAGTCCAAAACTAGAAGGCATCGGTTTAAAGTGAGAGGGGAAAAGTTTAGAAGTGACTTGAGGAACAACGTTTTCTCATACTGAGTGGTGTATATATGGAATGAACTGCCAGAGGAAGTGGTAAAGGTGGGTACAAATACTACATTTCAATGATATTTGGCTACATGAATAGGAAAGGTTTAGAGGGACATGTGCCAAACAAAGGAAATGGGAATATTTCAGTTTAGGAAACCTGGTTGGTATGACTGTATGGCTGTAGTGCTGCTCTTGCAAAGGGAGAGATCTTAAAAAAGACATGGATTCAAAGCAATCCTAAAAGGGATTATATTTTTATCAATTCATTTTGTTCATTTGAAAAATGAGAGACTCCAGCTAGAGAAATTCTAACTTGTCCTGCACATTAAGAAATTTGTTAAAGTATTTTTAAATATATTAATTTTCAAAAGTAGAAATTACATATTGAGCATTGATTTGTAAAGTGTACCTAAATTTAGAAATATGATTGTTTCAAACAATTCATTTATACATTCTGTTTCTAAACTGGGAATGTTTTCTAAAAGGAAATTTTACATTTAAACACCACGTTGGACAGAGCAATTGAGACTGCAAACAACATGAAGAAAACCACCAGGAGGATGATTAAGATTTTGTCTGCTGACTTGGCCAAAGCTGAGTACTATAAATATTTGTATGATTTCTAATTTTCTGATACTGTAAATGAACCCAGTGTGATGGGTGGTGTAATATTAAATATAATAGTGCAAAATGGAATATGAATTTGGTACTTTTTTCTCAAACAGTACATTGATTTGAAATATTAAGGGCTACAGTTAGATAATTATTACAGATTTTGGGTCCTAGCTCTAAACCTCTTATATCTAGGATAGTTTCAATGTATAATTTCAGTTACATCACACTGCAAATTTTTGCTATAAATTCTGTGTTACGATCGAGCCCTCCACTATCACCTGATGAAGGAGCGTCGCACTGAAAGCTAGTGTGCTTCCAATTAAACCTGTTGGACTATAACCTGGTGTTGTGTGATTTTTAACTATATCTAGGATGTCATTGATCACTAGTAATCAGAAGTGACTCATTTTTGCGCAGATGTACAAATAATTTGCTGGTGCTCAGGTTTCTATCTATTCCATAGTTCAAAAGAGCTGTCTTGATTAATGACCCTGAGTAACTGTAATTGGACAGAATGTTCCTTCTTGTCCTCCTCAACCTCTTTGCTTTAGTTAATCGACATGTAAGTTTCTCTATCCTTGCTTTTCAGTGTATTACTGTTGTAGCCACTCACTTGATTCTAGTCCTTGCATCTCCTTCAATGGCTTTTCACGTAGACACTTTGAAAGGGTCTAACCAAAGTAATAAGTAATTCAAAACTGTACAAAATCATGTAACCATGTGATTATGTTGTACTCCATGTGACCCCACCACATTTCTGTATCTGTAAAATCTTACTTAATGACCTGTTTTGACATAATCTCTCTACCTTAATTAGTTTGTACAGTTTTAAATTACTTATTATTTTGGTTAGACCCTTGGCATGTAACTCTTATACCTATCATGTTATTGCAGACATTTAGTCTATCTCCAGCACCATCTTATTTTTAATTTTTTAAATTATCTCTCTGCCTCACTTAATCGGATTATAGGTCATCCCTGTCACTGGTTATTAAGCTGTTGACACTTTACTCACTATCTAACACTCTTGGTCACCTGCAGAGACTAATTATCTGACACTCCACTCACATCAGCTGTATGATTCTTTGATCTCTCTGCCCTTGATCCCTCTGCCTATAAACTCTGTGGCTGTGTGCTCTTCTCTCTCACTACACCTGACAAAGGGCTGTGCTCCAAAGCTTGTGATTTCAAATAAACCTGTTGGACTATAACCTAGTGTCATGTGACTTCTGACTTTGTCCACCCCAGGTCAACACCAGCACTTCCATATCACGACTCTTTAAAAAAAGGTTCAGAGATTCCCAACAGCTAAAGCATTGATAACTAGAATGCAAACATTTAATGTGATTGTCGAAGAATCACAGTCAACAAGTGGTTAGGATTTGGAAGGTACATTTTAATTGGGTAGCAAACAAAGATTCAACAGTAGCCTTTAAATTTTGGATAAATGCTTGCAGGATTGCAGAGAGATTAGAATAAGCAGGGCAGTAAGTCTAACTGTATTGTTCTTCAAAATATGCCAAATATCTTTTGTGTTGAACATTTCAATGAAGCTATGAAGTCAGACATTGAAAAACATACTTGCTGGTGAAGATTGAAAAACATGAGTAGACGTTAAAAGCACAAAGTATGGATTGCCCACTCGCATTTGAAAAAGTAGTGCTGCAGTTACAAATACGCAACAGTGGATGGTGCAACAATTCTTCTCAGCATCTCTCAAGCATCAGACATTTATTAAATCTTATTGAAATGATTTTTTCTCATTTTAATTTGCTATTTATGCAGGTAATAAACCCCAAATATAAGAGTGAGCTAATAGAAAAACCTAATCTCCAAATATGTGTGAGCCAGTAGATAAACACAGAGAAAAGTTTTATTACTTTTTATAAAGCTGCAGAAAGCACAAGAATCATTATCAAATATTTCAAAATATCCTAAATTAAAATAAACCTATTATTTAAACAAGAACAGTATCAAAATTCAGATTGATTAAATTACAGATCATCTTATCTCACCCAAAGAGCCTTGAGGAACCTTTGTAACTAAATCTTAACTTCCAACAATAGTTTGTAGTAGATGAATAATAGTACCTGTAATTACATTACATTTAAGTACTTCCTTCAGTTAAATCAACACAGTATTTTTGAGTTATTAAATCTGGCAATACTTATCAGATTACTGTTCATTTTAAGATGTCTATCATTAAAATAATACATTTATTCATGAGACTAATAGTTCTGTCGATAATGGTTTGTATACTGACCAAGCCAGTCCACTCAATGGATTTTGAAACAACTAGGTCAGCTGTAAAGTTCCCCTGTTATTGCTCCTGAAGTCTGATATTTCATCTCCCAGCCAACAGGACTCATTGAACATTTAATTATACACCATAAATATTCAAAAAGTGAACCATTTTCCAGTGTCATCATACACTGTGTATTACATACTGGATTACAAAAAGATAATAGAATGTAGCCAGGTCATGGTTTCACAAGAAATACAAGCATCTAGTTTTCTGAGAGATTCTGTTTCAAGCAAATGATTGAAGTTAATCTAAATATGTTATTACAACATTTCAGTGTATCATACATGGTTAATTTTACAGAATATTGAATGAGATCACTGAGGTAAATCAACATTCCTTGTCCTTCTTGACCAGCCTGCAGCCTTTGACATGGTTTAACTAAACCATCTTCCTCCACCATCTGCCATTGGAACCACTCTCATTCTTATTTTATCTAATTACAACCATATCATCACTTTATGAGTTATTTATTGTCACATATTTATGGGAGATACAGTGCCACAATCTGATGCCATTTTGAGTTACAAAAAGAATAAAAAGCAATTACATAAATAGAGTTCATCTTCTGTAAAAGGGGTCTTTAAATATAGTTCCTGGGCTTCTGCCAGGTCTCCACAAGGTGGCCTGGACCTCAAGGAGTTCCTGTGCTTCAGGCCTACTACAGCCAGGAGCTGACAATCTGCCAAGCACCAACGAGACGATGACCCATCGAGTTCACTTCTCAGGCCTACCGCAGCCAGGTGTCCTGACACCAGGCACTGCCACTGTTGCAGCCACAAACCCGAAGACTCCCTGAGTACACACTCACGGCCTATTATAGCTAGAAATCCTCACTCCAGGCACCACAGCCAACAACCCTCCGAGCACCGCTCCAGCTTCCCACTTGTAATGAGTTAACTCCATGTTCCACTACTATTACCTGTGGTGTCCCCTCCCATTTCTCAAAACTGCTGTATCTCTCTCTCACTGAGATCATGCTCATCCAGGTCTTTTTCAGCATAAATCTATGGATCAAAAGTAATCTTTTTTTTTGACAGCTTTCCACAAACTCTTTTCCTGGATGTATCAAGTATGACAGTGAATGTGACGAATGAATCCGGCGAGAGTCCAAAAATCAGAGTCATAGAATCCCAACAGTCAGATAGAGATTATTAGGTCCATTGAGTCTGTATAACTTTCTGAAGAGCATCCCACCCAGATCTACACCCCACTCTATTCATATAACCGACATTTCCCATGGCTAACCCATCTAGTCTGCCACATCCCTAGCCACTATGGGCAATTTAGCATGGCCAATCCACGTAACCAGAACAATTTTGAACTGTAGGAGGAAATCCACTGCCAGATTGCTGTCATCAAGTCAAACCTTCACAATTAGGTTCTCGTCATCAGTTGTTGAGAAGCCTATATACATGCATTTGGATCTCAGGAATCATTACTGGAATGAACTTCCCTTTCCCAATCAATTTCTGCCCAATAGAGATACATCCTGCTCAGGAAACGTGACTATATAAACCAAGCATATACCTGGTGATGTTGCTTCTCGGCTTCCAATCCAGTGAGTACACCATTTTAGCTGCCTCTACCAAACCTAATCATTGGACTTTGTCTTTGTTTTTACTGTAACCTCTGCAATTGCAGGCACCTCATTGGCAATTAGGCAGAATGTGTCCCTGGATTGTCACAGCTGAAGAACTGCAATGCACTGCCCTTCAAGTAGCACTTTAGCAGACAGAGTCATGCAGCAGATTTTGTGGAACTTTCACATTGAAAGCCAAACAGACAACCTATGGTTCACAGACTGTTTTTAGTGCACAAGATAAGGGCAAGAGCATGTCACCTTAAGGTAGAATTCTAGAAAGCTAGGATTAGTGGCTGTCATCAGGAAGCTGGTGCTCATGAATCCACACATCCATCAAAATGGTTTTAAGTGGCTGTGGAAGTAGAGGACTCAAGCTGCTGGAATGAGCAAACTGAATAGCTGAGGAATGGGCTGGATGATCCTGCATGACTTGGCATATTGTGCATCTGTTCATGTTCAATGGCTAACAAAGGCATCCATAGCCTCCCAAAACCCTGGCATTTGGCCCAGATGGCATTGAGGCAAGCAACGGATACCTATCTGAACTCATTCCTGTTTAGGCAGAATTTCACATTGGCCCCAGGCCCAGAAATCTCCCTTGAGAATACAGCCTACAATTGGAGTTGACTCATCGAAATAGCCTCCATACCATTTTGTTTGGCAATGAATTGTTTCCTGTACGGGCTGCTTCTGCACACTTTCCACACATTCACCCCTTTCAGCTCTCTGCACAATCATGGTGTTCCATCCTGCCACCTCTAAGTGGGGTAGGGACCATGGTAGCAGGCTTCCTATCTGGGAGTACTCCCCCCTTGCTTCAGAGAATTGGTGTGAAGGATGATGCATGCAGCAGTCTCGTGCAGTGGAAGGTTAAGTGGCTCACTGCTTCCACTGGATGTGATAAATTGCAGCCCCCCTCTCACTTCCTGAGGGGGTTGCTACTCAAGTTTCATTTGCACTTTAATTCCTGTTCCTAATCTTTGGCCATCCAGTGCTGAAGGATTGAGAAAATCAGAGGACCTACTCATGTGTCTAATCAAAGAGGCAGGATTCGAATTTGGAAGTCTAACTTGCGATTTTGAACTTAGTTACAGTGCCCATTTAATGGCTGTCAATTTTATTAATTTGTTTCCTCTATTTTTAAAATATATCATTGCATCTTATTCTGATCTAATCTCAATACGCTGCATGAGAGTGCATTGAGGTTTGACTGGCATCTTGTGATCTCTCAGCTCAGAGTCAATGGAGCATGGCACATTGAAGAGAAATCTCATCTTCCCCATTGGCCAAGGCAGACAGTCACTTGGACTATAAGCCGTCACATTGTGTATCATGCCAGATCTTCATACATGAGCACAAGTGTGCTCAGAGAGATAGTGGGCGCCTGGGAGCTGCTCCATACCAAGACCATATTAACACTGGGTTAGCCCCTGAGGTGATTGTCTCTGTGCTTACAGAATATAAGGAAAGCACCTTGCCAGCGCATCCTCTAAGGGCTCACACACTGCTTCTTCAAAGATTTAATGGAGATAGCTGACAAGATAATGGAGGCGTTAGTGGTGATCTTTCAGGAATTGCTAGAAAATTACAGGCCGATTAGCATACCCTCAGTCATGGGTAAGTTCCTGGAATCCATTGTGAAGGATGAGATTTCTGAATACTTGGAAGTGTACGGTAAAATGGGGCAAAGTCAGTATGGTTTCATCAAGAGGAGGTTATGCCTGACAAATCTGCTCAAATTCTTTGAGGAAGTAATGAACAGGTTAGACCAAGGAGAGCCAATGGATATTATCTACCTGGACCTCAAGAAGGCCTTTGACAAGGTGCCGCACAGGAGCCTACTGAGTAAGATAAGGACCCATGGTGTCAGAAGCAAGATGCTAGCATAGATAGAAGCTTGGATGTCTGGAGAAAGCAGAGAGTGGGGATAAAAGGGTGCCTTCTCAGGATGGCAGCCAGTGACAAGTGGTGTTCTGCAAGGCTGTTTTGAGACCACAACTTTTCACTTTATACATTAACAATCTAGATGAAGGAACTGAGAGCATTCTGGCTAAGTTTGCAGACAATACAAGGTAGAGGGTTGGTAGCATTGAGGAGGTGGGGAGACTGCAGATGGATTTGGACAGGTCAGGAGAGTGGGCAAAGAAGTGGCAAATGGAGTACAACGTGAGAAAGTGTAAGGTCATGCACTTTGGTAGGAAGAATGGAGGTGTGAACTATTTTCTAAATGGGGAGAAAAGTCAGAAGTCTGAAGTGCAAAGAGACTTGAGAGTTCTATTCCAGGATTCTTTCAAGGTAAACTTGCAGGTTGAGTTAGTAGTTAGGAAGGCATTGCATTAATGGCATTTATTTTGAAAGGACTTGAGTATAAAAATAGTGATGTACTTTTGAGGCTCTATAAGGCTCTGGTCAAACCACATTTGGAGTATTCTGTGCAGTTTTAGGCACAATATCTCAGGAGGGATGTACTGGCCCTGGAATGTGTTCAGCGGAGGTTCATGAGAATGGTCCAGGAATGTAAAGTGTAACAAATGAGGAATGTCTGAGGACTCTGGGTCTATACTTGATGGAGCTTAGAAGGATGCGATGGGATCTATTTGAAACATACAGAATACTGAATGGCCTGGGCACAGTAGATGTTGGAGAGATGTTTCCATTGGTAGGAGGGACCAGGACCTGAGGGCATAGCCTTAGAGTAATGGGAAGACCTTTTAGAACAGAGATAAGGAGAAACATATTCACCAGTGAGTAGTGAATCTATGGAATTCATTGCCACACAAGGCGGTGGAGGTCATGTCATTGAGTATATTTAAGACTGAAATAGATAGGTTCTTGAGTATCAAGGGGATCAAGGGTTTGGGGAGAAAGTGGGAGAATGGGGTTGAGAAACTTATCACCCACGATTGAATGGTGCAGCAGACTTGATGGGCCGAGCGGCCTGATTTTTGCTCCTATGTCTTATACTGCTGAGCAGAGGGACTAAGGCTGTGGCTTCTCATGCCAGGTGGTGCTGGTGCCTATAGAACAGAAAGTATTATTTGCTGAAGATGCAGAATAATGTATGCAAATTCGTTATTTGCTTTGGTACTCATCAGAGTAAAGCAGAGCAGCATGTTGTTCACCGGGTTGCTTCCCATCACTACAAAAACCGTAAGAGAAGTTAACAAATTCACAAACAGCAACATGAAGAGGCTTCATTGTAAAGAAAATGGGAAGAGCTGTAGATAAGACATTCAAAAAAAGCTGGGGAAAAAGGACCTTCCGGAAGCAGAGATTACCAGATCTGTAGGAGACGCTTCTACTAAAGACGCTGGCAGTGTTTGAAAAATAAATCAAATAAATCAAAAAGTCACATCATCAAAAAACTGGAAGTTCATTGGTTGGAGAGAAACTGCTGATAGGGAATGGCATTAAATAGCTGAAAATTATCTACCTTTTTAAAACCAAATACATTTTTAAATTTGTATTTCAATAAGGAACACAAGTAACAGGAAAGTAAAGTCAAAGTCAGGTGAAGTAAAGTATAAATAAACCAGTGTAAATAAAGCTTGCATAAATGCAATTAAGACATGGCAGGACAGCTCAGTCATGTGAAATGTGGTTCCTGTAATATATAATGAGAACTCATGGACACTCACAGTGACCTTGATGGCCCAATGTATAAGAAGTCTCACTAGCTGCAGAAGTTGGAGCTCAAGATGCTGAGGACTACCTGAATAGCACATTCGGACAGTTGGTCCCACTACAGGATTCATTTTTGGATATTGGTGAGGGAGTTGAATTCACAGAAGAGTGCAGTCAGAGTCAGGTTCTTGGCACTAAAGACAGCTCAACTACGCAGGAGGGGAGGAAGCAGAAAGATCAGTAGTGATAGGGGATTTGTTATTTTGGAAAACAGACAGGCATCTCTGTGTTAGTAGATGCAACTCTATGATGATATATTATCACCCAGGTACCAAGGTCAAAGATTTCATGGAGCAGTTGCAGGACATTGGTGGATAGGATGAACAGCCAGATGTTGTGGTCCACTCATATCAGTGACATAGATATGAAAGGGGATAAGGTCCTGAAAGCAGATTTTAGGAAGCTAGACAGGAGACTGAAAAGCAATACCACTAAAGCAGTAATCAAGGGGTTTCTCCCTGTCCTGTATACTAGTGACTGTAAAACTGGGAGAATTGAGAGAAGCTGGAATCTTTACAAGTCTACACCAGTACAGAATCGGGATGTACATCCTCACATTGAGATTTGCCAGGACCATTAGGTTCAGTATAAATTAGATTGACCAAGGGATATGGGGACTTGAGGGTAGATTCAGATTGGACAAATTCAGAGCAGGGAGACAGAAAATTCGCAAGTGATTCTGAAAAGGCAAAAAAAAAGCAAATACGAAAAGGAAACATCACAGGTATTTGGCAGTTTAGAAGGTATATATGTAAACACATAGAACTATAGCAAACAATGCTGATGAGCTGAACGCACAGAGACACATGGCAACATAATAATATTGTTATAAAATAAACTTGGCTTAAAAAGGGGCAAGGAAGGCAGTTCAACTTCCCTGAATACAGAATTTTCAGGTGAATAAAAGGGTGGGGATATAGAATAGGTTATGGAATCAATTACAGCTGAGAAAGTGGATGATATACACAATTATTTATGTCCACAAAATGGACTGACACAGCTACTTAAAGGAGAATCAGTGACAAGGCTTTTTTAAAAAAGCAAGATTCGAAAGGCACAGGTAGGTCCCCACAAAGTAAAGAAGGTGGTTCTGTCATATCTGGAGATCCATGATATCCAAAACGTACAGGGCAAGATGAACCAAAAAAGCAGGCTTATGACAGTAACATAATTTAAAAAAACCTTAATACTGTAGAAAGCCTAAAGGAGCACTGAAAGTACAGTGAAGAAGTAAAAGTAGAAATTAGGAAATCACAGCAGATATAAAATATAATTGGCACGGAAAAATCAAGAAACACTCAAAGATGTTTTATGATAAGCAAGAGGATAACTGAGGAAATGTGAGAGCCATTTCGTGATATACAGGTAATTAATGCATGAATTCAGATAATACGGGCAGGGCTCTTATTGATCACTTTGTCTCTCTCTTCACAAAAGGAATGAAGATTATGCAGGCATTCTAGTTAAAGAGGAGTGGTGTGAAATATTACCCCATATTATGTTAATTGTATGTAAGTAGTAGAAGGACTGATATCCTTGAAAGTAAATACATCACCAATTCTGAATGAATTGTATCACAGGTTGAGATATGTCTCTTGATTAAACTTAAAATATAAGCCATAGCTATTAATTTAACCTGGGGCAGTGTTTTGTAAAGGAATAAGATGGTGTTATTTTCTGGATCTGTAGATTGTGAAGGAGCAAAAATGGCTTTTAGTACAGTGTGATATGCGTTTCTTGTCATATGTGGGAGTTTAAAGAGAGTTTAAGGGTTGCTGTGGATTATATCTGCAATAAATGGTGTTAGTTGCGAATCTTATCAGATTGAATGGATCAGTTGGAGAGACAGTTAGAAGCAATGAGGAATTTGCAACAGCAACAGTATGTGATGGAATGCAGTTATAGGAAGGGGGTAAGTCGTAGATACACTCACATAGATGGGGTATCTACAGGAGAGGTAAGAGAGGTAGGCAGCTAGTGCAGGAGCCTTCTGTGGCTATACCCATTTCAAACAAGTATGCTGTTTTGGAAATTGTAGGGAGTGATGGATTCTCAGGGGAACGAACCATGAGTAGCCAAGTTTCTGGTATTGAGACTGGCTCTAATTCACCGAGGGGTACGTCAAGTTCCAAGAGATCAATTGTGTTAGGGGACTCTCCAGTCCGAGGTATAGACAGACATTTCTGTGGCCAGCAACGAAAAATCAGAATGGTGTGTTGCTTTCCTGGTGCCAGGATCAAGGATGTTTCAGACAGGGTGCAGAATGTTCTTAAGGGGGAGAGGGGCCAGCAAGAGGTCATTGTCCACATTGGAACCAACGACATAGGAAGGGAAAAGGTTGAGATTCTGAAGGGAGAATACAGACAGTTAGGCAGGAATTTAAAAAGGAAGTCCTCAAGAGTAGTAATATCTGGAATACTCCCAGTGCTACAAGCTAGTGAGGGCAGGAATAGGAGGATAGAGCAGATGAATGCATGGCTGAGGAGCTGGTGTATGGGAGAAGGATTCATCATTGGACCATTGGAATCTCTTTTGGGGTAGAAGTGACCTGTAAAAGAAGGACAGTTTGCGCCCAAATTGGAAGGGGACTAATATACTGGCAGGGAGATTTGTTAGAGCTGCTCAGGAGGATTTAAACTAGTAAGGTGGGGGTGGGAGCCAGAGAGATAGTGAGGAAAGAGATCAATCTGAGACGGGTACAGTTGAGAACAGAAGCGAGTCAAACAGTCAGGGCAGGCAGGGACAAGGTAGGACTAATAAATTAAACTGCATTTATTTCAATGCAAGGGGCCTAACAGGGAAGGCAGATGAACTCAGGACATGGTTAGGAACATGGGAGTAGGATATCATAGCAATAACAGAGACATTGCTCAGGGATGGGCAGGAATGGCAGCTTAAATGTTCCAGGATATAAATACTACAGGAAGGATAGAAAGGGAGGCAAGAGAGGAGGGGGAGTGGTGTTTTTGATAAGGGCTAGCATTACAGCTGTGCTGAGGGAGGATATTCCTGGAAATACATCTAGGGAAGTTATTTGGGTGGAACTGAGAAATAAGAAAGGGATGATCACCTTATTGGGATTGTTGAGAAACAAACTTATAAGGAGATCTCAGCTATCTGTAAGAATAATAGGGTGATTATGATCGGGGATTTTAGCTTCCCAGACATAGACTGGGACTGCCATAGTGTTAAGGGTTTAGATGGAGAGGATTTTGTTAAGTGTGTATACAAGACAATTTTCTGATTCAGTATGTGGATGTACCTACTCGAGAAGGTGCAAAACTTGACCTACTCTTGGAAAATAAGGCAGGGCAGGTGACTGAAGTGTCAGTGGGGGAACACTTTGGGGCCAGCCACCATAATTCCACTAGATTTAAAATTTTGATGGAAAAGGATAAACCAGATCTAAAAGTTGAAGTTCTAAATTGGAGAAAGGCCAATTTTGAAGGTATTAGGCAAGAACTTTCAAAAGCTGATTGGGGCAGATGTTCGCAGGTAAAGGGACGGCTGGAAAATGGGAAGTCTTCAGAAATGAGATAACGAGAATCCAGAGAAAGTATATTTCTGTTAGGATGAAAGGAAAGGCTGGTAGGTATAGGGAATGCTGGATGACTAAAGAAATTGAGGGTTTTGTTAAGAAAAAGAAGGAAACATATGTAAGGTATAGACAGGATAGATCGAGTGAATTCTTCGAAGAGTATAAAGGCAGTAGGAGTATACTTAAGAGGGAAATCAGGAGGGCAAAAAGGGGACATGAGATAGCTCTGGCAAATAGAATTAAGGAGAATCCAAAGGGTTTTTACAAATACATTAAGGACAAAAGGGTAACTAGGGAGAGAATAGGGCCCCTCAAAGATTAGTAAGACGGCCTTTGTGTGGAGCCACAGAAAACAGGAGAGACACTATGAGTATTTTGCATCAGTATTTACTGTGGAAAAGGATATGGAAGATATAGAAAGTAGCGAAATAGATGGTGACACCTGCAATATGTCCAGATTACAGAGGAGGAAGTGCTGGATGTCTTGAAACGCATAAAGGTGGATAAATCCCCAGGACCTGAGCAGGTGTACCCTAGAACTCTGTGGGAAGCTAGGGAAGTGATTGCTGGGCCTCTTGCTGAGATATTTGTATCATCGATAGTTACAGGTGTGGTGCCAGAAGACAGGAGGTTGGCTAACGTGATGCCATTCTTTAAAAAGAGTAGTAAGGACAAGCCAGGGAACTATAGACCAGAGAGCCTGACGTCGGTGGTGGGAAAGTTGTTGGAGGGAATCCTGAGGGACAGGATGTACAAGTATTGGGAAAGGCAAGGACTGATTAGGGATAGTCAACATGGCTTTGTGCATGGGAAATCATGTCTCACAAACTTGATTGAGTTTTTTGAGGAAGTAACAAAGAGGATTGATGAGGGCAGAGTGATAGATGTGATCTATATGGACTTCAGTAAGAAGGTTCCCCATGGGAGACTGGTTAGCAAGGTTAGATCTCACTGAATACAAGGAGAACTCGCCATTTGGATACAGAACTGGCTAACAGGTAGAAGACAGAGGGTGGTGGTGGAGGGTTTTTTTCAGACTGGAGGCCTGTGACCAGTTGAGTGCCACAAGGATTGGTGCTGGGTCCTCTACTTTTTGTCATTTACATAAGTGATTTGGATGCGAGCATAAGAGGTACAATTAGTAAGTTTGCAGATGACACCAAAATTGGAGGTGTAGTGGACAGCAAAGAAAGTTACTTCCGATTACAACAGGATCTTGACCAGATGGGCCAATGGGCTGAGAAGTTGCAGATGGAGTTTAATTCAGACAAATGCCAGGTGCTGCATTTTGGGAAAGGAAATCTTTTAAGCACTTATAGCCTTAATGTTAAGGTCCTAGAGAGTGTGGCTGAACAAAGAGACCTTGGAGTGCAAGTTCATAGATCCTTGAAAGTGGAGTCACAGGTAGCTAGGATAGTGAAGGCGGCATTTGGTATGCTTTCTTTTATTTGTCAGAGTATTGAGTACAGGAGTTGGGAGGTCATGTTACGGTTGTACAGGACATATCACCTCCATCCCCACCCCCATTCACCTATTGTACTCTATGCTACTTTCTCCCCACCCCCACCCCCCCTCATTTATCTCTCCACCCTACAAGCTCCCTGCCTCTATTCCTGATGAAGGGCTTTTACCCAAAATGTCGATTCTTCTGCTGCTCAGATGCTACCTGACCTGCTGTGCTTTTCCAGCACCACTCTAATCTAGACTCAGGACATTGGTTAGGACACTGTTGGATATTGCGTGCAATTCTGATCTCCTTCCTATCGGAAAGATGTTGTGAAACTTGAAAGGGTTCAGAAAAGATGTACAAGGATGTTGCCAGAGTTGGAGGATTTGAGCTATAGGGAGAGGCTGAACAGGCTGAGGCGGTTTTCCCTGGAGCGTCAGACTAGAGGGCACAGGTTTAGGGTGAGAGAGGAAAGATATAAAAGGGACCTAAGGGGCAACTTTTTCACGCAGAGGGTGGTACGTGTATGGAATGAGCTGCCAGAGGAAATGGTGGAGGCTGGTACAATTGTAACATTTAAAAGGCATTTGGATGGGCATATGAATAGGAAGGGTTTGGAGGGATATGGGCCAGGTGCTAGCAGGTGGGACTAGATTGGGTTGGGATATCTGGTCGGCCTGGACGGGTTGGACCGAAGAGTGTGTTTCCATGCTATACATCTCTATGACTCTATAAACTGTCACTTAGAAAGGCAGATGAATCAGGGACAGCAGTACAGGTATATTTCTGGCAATGGAGTGTCATGTCTTGCTAACTTAATTGAATTGTTTGAGAATGTAAAAAAGAAAATTGACGAAGGCAGTGCTATGGGTATTGCGTACTTGGATTTTAGTAAGGCATCTGACAAAGTCCTACATGGCAAACCGATCAGAAAAATAAAAGTTAATGGTGTACAGGGGAACGTAATGAGTTGGATCAAAAATTGACTGACAGAAAACAAAGGGTAATGGACAATGGATATTTTTGTGAATGGAAAGCAGTTTCCGATAGCATTCCACTGTTCACAGCATTGAGCCCTATGTTGTTTGTGGTATACACGTTGAATCTTTATTGCTGGAACAGCACAGCAGGTCAGGCAGCAATGGATATTTTTGTGAATGGAAAGCAGTTTCCGATAGCATTCCACTGTTCACAGCATTGAGCCCTATGTTGTTTGTGGTATACACGTCAATGATTTAAACTTAGATGTGGGAGGCACGGTTGAGAAAATTGCAGATGACACTACATAGAATCCAAAAACAGGGATGTGATTCTGGAATGGTATGAAATGCTATCCACAGCTGGAATTTGGTGTACAGTCAAAGTACAAAGAACATTACAGCACAGGAACAGGCCCTTCAGCCCTCCAAGCCTGCGTGGATCCAGATCCTCTATCCAAATGTGTCACCTATTTTCCAAAGATCTGTACCCTTCTGCTGCCTGCCCATTCATGTATCTGTGTAGATACATTTTACATGACGCTATCATGCCTGTCTGTACCACCTCTGCTGACAAAGAGGATGGTAGGTACCTGGACCGCAGAGTAAAGAACTTCCCATGCATATCTCCCTTAATCTTTTCCCCTCACACCTTGAACTTATGACCCCTAGTAATCAAGTCCCCCCTTTTGGGAAAAAACTTCTTGCTATGCACCCTGTCTGTGCTTCTCATGATTTTGTAGACCTCAATAAGATCTCCCCTCAATCTCCATCTTTCTAATGAAAATAATCCTAATCTACTCAACCTCGCTTCATAGCTAGCATCCTCTATACAAGGCAACATCCTGGTGAACCTCCTCTACACCTTCTCCAAAGCATCGCTCCAGTAATGTGACAACCAGAATCATACAGACTATTCCAAATGTGGCTGAACCCAAGTCTTACACAACTGTAACATGGCCTACCAACCCTTGTACTCAATACACTGTCCGATGAAGGAAAGCATATGCCTTCTTGACTACTGTATCGACCTGCATTGCCACCTTCAGGGAACAACGGACCGGAACACCCTAATCCCTCTGTACATCATTTTCGCCAGAGCTTTTTCATTTGCCGTATAGTTCGCTCTAGAGTTGGATCTTCCAAAATGCATCACCTCTCATTTACTCGGATGGAACTTAATTTGCCATTTCTCCGCTCAACTGTCCAATCTATCTATATTCTGCTGTATTCTGACAGTCCCCTTCACTATCTGCTACTCCACCAATCTTAGTGTCATCTGTAAATTTGCTCATCAGACTACCTATACCTTCCTGCAGATCATTTATGTATATCACAAGCAATCGTCGACCCAGCATGGATCCTTGGGAAACACTACTGGTCACAGTTCTCCATTTTGAGAAACTCCCTTCCACTGCTATTCTCTGTCTCCTGTTGTCCAGCCTGTTCTCTAGCCATCTAGCTAGTACAGGTATACAATCCTTTATCCAAAAAGCTTGGGACCACCTGGTTTTCAGAATATGGAATTTTTTGACTTAATTGAGGTGTACAAAATAATGAGAGGAGCTAGATAAAGACGACAGGAAAGACTGATTTCCCCAACAAAGGGGTCAATAACCAGGGGATGATTTAAGGTAATTGGTAGAAGGATTAGAGGGGGCATTTTTTTTCATCCATAGAATGGTGTCTGGTTTGATGACGGAAGCGGAAACCCTCAACACCTTTAAAAGATCTGCACCTGAAGTGCTATAACCTGCAAGGCTGTGGATCAGGTGCTGGAAGGTGGGATTGGAATGTAGTACTAGTTTTATTAGCAGACACAATGGAATGAATGACATCTTTTTATGCCATGACTTTTTAATAGTTTCTAAGGCATGTGATTGGAATGCTTTAATAAAAAGTCAGGATCAATAAGCTGAATGGCCACTTCTTTAATTGCGTACAGTTTTAAGATTTAACATGTATAACTAGAGAACAAGCTGTGCACGAACTGTGTTAGATACAATACACTTCTGTTCAGATTGCAATAAGACCATTTCGGTAGTGCCATAACCTAAAACAAGCCATTTATTATGCATGCGTGGAATCATGATTCTTGTATTTCAGAATAATTACTTGTGATTAAAGATTACAAAAAACAGAATTTGTTCAAATAGTTCATGCTCCTCAATATTCCATGACAAGTAGACTTGAAAAAGCAGTGGAGGCTGGGGCAGAGAGTCTATTCAAGATTGAGACAGAGCTAAGAGTTATGACAGGCAGACTAGAAAGTGGAACTGAGACCACAATCAAATCAGCCATAATCTTATTGAATAGCAGAGCTGGTTTACAGGGCTGAATGCTGAGTCTTACATTCCTAAATCATCTTCATACTTTCCAATGGTAGCACCACCTTTTAATTCTTGGCTAAATGCACAGCAGTATGCAATGCCCCCGTCACTATGTAGCCAACCATATTGCATGTAATTCTTTCAGGACCACCAGATATCCAAAATTTTACAGCTACCAAAAACTGCTCAAGTAAAGTCACAAGTATAATGTAGGAAACTTGACAGCTAAACTGCACATTGCAAACTTCTTCAAACAAGTTTGCAGCAAATGTGATAACGGTCAATCTATTTATTGATTGAATACTAACTATTGGCCAGGACACAAGGGCTAATTCCATTGCATTTGTTCAAATTCACGTTCATTTTCAAGACAGCACCTCTGACAACACGGGATTCCCCAGAAATGGAGTTTCAAAGTAGATCTCGGGATGTGAACCCACAACCTTCTGATTCCAAGCTATGACTGACAGAACCAAGCATATGCCTCTAAAATACAGGTGTAACATTAAAAACCAGCCTCTTAAGCAATGCAGTTGCTTGCAACAAGGTGAATAACACACTTTGTGCATTTTTAACCCTTCCATTGCTGGTTCAAAACAAACAAAGACAGATGGGGCAGCACAGTGGCTCAGCGGTTAGCACTGCTGCCTCTTAGCGCCAGAGACCCGTGTTTAACTCCAGCCTCAGGCGATTGTCTGGGTGGAGTTTGCACATTCTCCCCATGTCTGTTTGGGTCTCCTCCGGGTGCTCCAGTTTCCTTGCACAATCCAAAGATATGCAAGCCATGCTAAATTCCCATAGTGATCAGGGATGTGGAGGTCAGATGCATTAGTCAGGGGTAAATATAGGGTAGGGTGATGGGTCGGGGTTGGTCTTCGGAGGGTCAGTGTGGACTTGTTGGGTTGAAAGATCTGTTTCCACACTGTTGGGATTCTGTGATCTTCCAGGATCTACGATTTGTCTTTGTAAAGATCTTGTGTACATGTCTGTAAATTTATCTTTTCCATCTTTGAAAAGAGTTCCACTTCCCAACTTTCACAAACACTACTGAGATTAAGGACTGAGTGTGCAGGAATTAAAGTCACAAATCCATGTCAAATAACTCTGTGGAACAGTGTATTAGTTCACTGGAATTGCTCAACTAAGATTTCCATCAACAGAAATTCAACCTTTCTAAACGTCTCAATAGGGAGTTTAAAGTAGACATTACACATTCTATTTGATTCACTAAATGTGACCATGTCATGAAAGTACCACACACACACCTCAGTATAGTTGTTAGTTTAATAGCTAGGCAGAAGATAGAACAAATTCAAAACAATTTATAACTTTGTCAGATGTTCAGCACTTTCCAAAAAATATTGACGTGCACTCTCCTTTATAGCATTTAATGGATAAACAAAATAAAGCAGTGAGAATTAGCCTATGCAAATAGTTACAAGACTCACAAGAAGAATTCTACCCCTCCTACCCTCACTGACCTTTACCGTCACATCATATGCATACTAGAATTGCATTGGCACCCCAAAAAAAATACAATGCACTTTCTGGGTGGATTATGCCTCAAGGCTGACAAATGTGTTGCATTTTAACTATACATGTGAGTATAACGGAATTTCCAGGAACATCCTGCACATTTTCATTATTCTAATACTGTGCTGAAATCACATTACAGATTGCACCAGTTCTAAATTTGTTTTCTTTGTTTATAGAAGTGCATAGTTTTACCTGTTTGGAAAATTAAAGAACATTGATTTCACATAATAAAGCCCTAGCTTTGACAAAGTTTTACGGAGTTTGTCAAAAGCATTTACATTGTAACATTCATTACACAGATATTTTTCTTTTACAACTGGAAATTGTAAATTTAACAATTTTATTTAAGACCCATGTTAGACATAAATATATACTTTAGACAATATATTCAAAATGCTGTTTATAAAATATACAAGGACTACAATCAACATAAATCTCTGAAAATACACCCATATAGTTATTGCTTTTATAAAATACATGCAATAGTAGTGACACCCGAATTATAAACTACAGTCTGGCATTCTTGTGTATACAACTGTTTTAGGCAGTAGATCTAAAGGGAAAATCCTTTGTCAATGGAACTCTGCTGGAGCCATAATTTACAGTATTTTAATTACATTACTTTAGGCACTTTACACTAGTCAACACATTTGTGAATTCCAAATCATCAAAATATTTAGGTAAATAAGATTAACCATACAAAACCTTATCTTTCGTATTTGCTGAAATCTATATGTGACTGGTTTAATTCAAACATTTCGCTTTCATTTGTTCAGGTTCTGCAGATCATCTAGTAGTCTTGTGGGTGTAAGAATATGAGTTGACCCTGCAGAATAAACCTGTGTGTCAGTTTGGCAATTTGCAACTGCATGACATTATCCATGTGCACATTGGCTTAAAGCTTAATCTACTTCTCCCAAAACCAGGTTAGTTTCTCACTCTTGCATAAATATTCACCATGTTGTGATGATGCTGCTCCTTGAATAAGGTTATGCTGTTCTTGTTTTTTTTTCCCCCAGAGGGGTCGGAAAAGACACAAGTTCCAATAAGTTTGGGTTTCAATGTGTTTTAGGGCAAGTTTGATAATAGCTAACAGATTCTGCCTCAGGCAAAAGGCTTTAGCATTTAAAAAAAAACACTGGTACAATGAAAGGGGAGTGACCAGTTTTCCCAGCTCAGCATGTCTATGGTTTAGTCTGGCTATTCACTGAAAGCAGTCAGGCAGGTGAAAAAGCTGCTGGAACCATGGAAGCAGGTCCAGGCTGATCCTCCTCTCTCGCTGACATCTCTCTTCGAAGACCCTAATTTTGATTTTACCTTTTGTGCCAAGGAGTGTTTATGGGGTTTGTTGCAAATATTCGGAACAGTATCCTTAAGTTGGGATGATCTATTGGGTTTTCGGATAGGTTACATTATTCTGTATTTTGTTCTCTTCTGTTTGTGTTTCATTCAGTAATCTTGTAAATTCATTCTGTCTTATTTGAAACTGAGTGGTTTGACCAGCTGTATCCTATCTGGAATATCCACATTATACCTGCTTAAAACAACTAGAAAAACTAGGGTCTGGGCCATTTTCTTGAAATGTTTTATGGGGGGGCTGGCCTGGTCCATAAAAATGTGCTTCCTTTAAACTTGAATTAGATCACACAGGGTCAAACAAAAGAGCTAAAATCTTACTCTCAACATTAAAGCCTAAATACACAAAGGCAAAACTATTAACAAAGAGATTTTAGAAGTACTTACCAACAATCACTTCACAATGCTTAACATTGCTCTGAGAAACTTCATATGCAGAACGCATTTCCGAGTAAGTGACACCTCCTATTATGAATATGATTAGTTTCACACCTCTACGGTCATCTTGAATATTGCTTTTGTTCCCCTGACGAGCACTAAACAGGAAAAGACATAATTAGTTAATATACAGTCATAGAGATGTACTGCACGGAAAGAGAGCCTTCGGTCCAACTCGTCCATGCCGAGCAGATATCCCAACCCAATCTAGTCCACCTGCCGGACACAGCCCATATCCCTCCAAACCCTGTGGAATTTCTTTCATTTTCTCTGTAGCCTAACAGTTGCATATAAATTTCCTAATTTCTTCAAACAGACATTTAATGGAGGAGAAATTGCATGGATATAGAAAAAGAATGGGGCAGTGAAATGAACTAGATTTCTCTTTGCAAGAGCTATTGTCAGCTGTATGGGTCAAAAGAGGCTCTTTCTCTGCTCCTGGTTCTGAAGTATGACGTTCTTTTAGGTACTCCTCATTAAATAGTGTCTACCTCCTGAGGTCAATCAAATCAAAATACACGTTATCCTTGTAAGACGACAGTCTTTCTGGATATTTCCCTTAGAAAAGTATTAGAAAAACTGGAAATTCAACATTATGAAATCAGGAATGCCAAAGTAAAAGATGCACTTTACTAAGAGGTTCCATTAACCAATTCCTAGACATGAGCTCAACACTACATTTGAAACATTTCCATCTCTGCTCACTACAATCAATGGACACGTTCTGTCAAAAGGTGATCACAACAGCAATGGTCCATTGGAAATACCAAGAATTTTGTTTTAATCCACAAATTATAAGTCTTGCATTACTGAATTGTACAATTTTACCTTTTACCCCAAAAAATATCAAAACGAATCCATTCAAGGTTCTTTGACAAAATACTAATTCTCCTTTCATTAAGAAAAACACAAACAAAATAGTCAATCCACTGCTATTGTACAACAACCTATGAAATCTCTACAGGTACATCTGAAACAGTAACATATGATCTAATTAAAAGTTGGGACACAAACTGTTTTATAATGTTTTCTTTGTATTCAATTGGTCAGTAAAAAGTTAAAGTCTATATTCATAATTAACAATTTTGTCCTTTTCAAACTTCTATTAACTTTACTGAAGTTGCAGAAAAAGTTTCACAACTGCTTAATAGTTAAAGAAAATTCATACCTTACAGCTCCAGAGTCATTCCGAGCAGAACTACAGCCTGAGCACTGAGGCCATTCCAGGGAATTAAGCTTGTTTGCAATGGAATCCTGTACAAAACAAAATCGTCACATTTATAAACCATAGTGTTCAATGTTCTGAGGTTTCAAACAGACAGTAGAATGTGTAATAGGAGACAGTAGAATGTATAGATAAAGCAATAGCAATGACAATAGCATTGATTAGGACTACTGTTTAAAACACAACTTTATCATAAAATCTGGCTAACAACAAGGAACAAAAAACCCGGAATAATACCTGCATGTCAGTTAATTAACCAGAGCAGCTCTTTATTTCATTTTAATCTGTTCCTTTGCTATTCTCCATATCCTTTAAAACTTTTCTTTCTTAAAAAATACTATCACACTCAAACACTATAGCGCATTCAGCATCTATGGTCCATTGGTAGCGCATTCCACATTTTCACAACGTTTGTCTGATATTCTTTGTTTTAAGTTGTTCAGCAGTTGAGGACTCTGGGTCTTTAATAGATGGAGTTAAGAAGGATGGGGGGGTGGGAATCTCACTGAAATTCACAGAATACTGAGAGGCCTTGATAGGGTGGACGTGGAGAAGATGGCTCCACTAGAAGAAACTGGGATCCAAGGGCAAAGCCTCAGAGCGAAGCAACAACCCTATAGACCTAAGATGAGGAGGAATTTCTTCAGCCTGAAGTTGGCAAATCTGTGGAAGTCATGGCCTCAACAGCCTTCTGATGCAAAATTATTGAGTGTAATTAAGACAGAGATAGATAGGTTCTTGATTTAGTAAGGAGATTGAAGGTCACAGGGAGGAAGAATGGGACTGAGAAATATACAAGCCATGACGAATGGCATAGCAGACTTGGTGGGCCAAATGGCCTAATTCTTTTCCTATTCCTTATGGTCTTACTTTAATCAGGATTGGCCTTTTAACCAGCTTTGTTTTCTGTATAAAATTGCATTCCCTCTTGTGCGAGATCCCCCTTCTTATCTGGTTAGGCAATCTTCTCATTATTTCAAACTATACAGATTCGTGACAGACTAAAAGCTGATGGTCAATTTCTCCAATTCTACCCCCATAGAATCAACTCTCTAAGCCAGTGTGTTAATTCTGATGATAGGGAAGATCAGACTTCTTTTGCTCTTACTTACATTAGTCTAGAATCTGCAGTCTAAACATTCTGCAGGTGATTACAAAACCTCATCTTTGGCATTCATTCCATTTTCTGGAAATCTAGATATCTCACAACAAAATAGACACAGTTCAGGGAAAAACCTTGTCCTAGTCAACTTTCTGTACTTTATCAAACAGCAGAATACAATTAACATCCACTTGAACAGGAAAGAGGGGACTATTATTTAATGAAAGGAAGGCATCATTTTCACAATGCAAGACTACTCCAGTTCTGCACAGGGGCACTGGTGTCGAAGCTCCAATCCCACCCAATCCAATCATTAGGAAAGAAAATAGGAAAGCAAATAAAAATTTCACATAAACTATACAAATAAATACTATGCCACAAGTGATATGGCAAATGCTCAAAATTATTCAGTCCTGCCCAAACATTATTGCTCAAGTATGTTATGTTGACAAATGACATAGGACATGAGCAGGGACAGGAATGGTTATTGCAGGTTCCGGGATTTAGATGTTTCAGTAAAAACAGGGAAAATAGTAAAAGAAGGGGTGGTGTGGCACTGTTAGTCAAGGGCAGTGTTACGGTGGCAGAAAGGACATTTGAGGACTCGTCTACTGAGGTAGTATGGGCTGAGATTAGACACAAGAAAAGGAGAGGAGCTTACCCTGTCGGGAATTTTCTATAAGCCTCTAAATAGTTCCAGAGATGTAGAGGATAGGATAGTCAAGATAATCCTTGATAGGAGCCAGAGTGACTGGGTAGTTGTTATGGGGACTTTTAACTTTCCAAATATTAACTGGGAATACTATAGTTCAAGTACTGTTAGATGGGTCAGTTTTTGTCCAATGTATGCAGGAGGGCTTCCTGACATAGTATGATATAATTCCTGAAGAAGGGCTTATGCCCGAAACGTCGATTCTCCTGTTCCCTGGATGCTGCCTGACCTGCTGCGCTTTTCCAGCAACACATTTTCAGCTCTGACATAGTATGTAGACAGACCAACAAAGGGTGAGGCGCCACATTAGATTTGGTATTGGGTAATGAACCTGGTCAGATGTTAGATTTGGAGGTAGGTGAGTACTTTGGTGACAGTGACCACAATTTGGTTATGTTTACTTTTGCGATGGAAAGGGATAGGTATATACTGCAGGGCAAAGAGTTATAGCTGGGGGAAAGGCAATTATAATGCGATGAGGCAAGATTTAGGATGGGGAAGGAAACTGCAAGAGATGGGCACATTATAAATGTGGAGCTTATTCAAGGACCAGCTTCTGTGGGTCCTTGATAAGTATGTACCAGACAGGCAGGGAGAAGGTTTTCGAGAGTGGGAGCTGTGGTTTACTAAGGAAGCTGAATCACTTGTCAAGAGGAAGAAGGGGGCTAATATTAGGAGGTGGTGTGATGGCTCAGTTAGGGTGCTTGAGAGTTACAAGTTAGCCAGTAAAGACTTAAAGAGAGAGCTAAGAAGAGCCAGGGGAGGACATGAGAAATCATAGGCGAACAGGATAAAGGAAAACCCTAAGGCTTTCTAAAGGACATCAGGAATAAAAGGATGACTAGAGTAAGATTAGGGCATGGAGTCAAGAGTAAGATTAGGGCATGGAGTCAGAGGAGATGGGGAAGCGCTAAATGAATACTTTCTGTCAGTATTCACACTAGAAAAAGACAATGCAGTCAAGGAAAATGCTGAGATATAGGCTACTAAATTAGATGGGATTGAGGTTCATAAGGAGGAGGTGTTAGCAATTCTGGAAAGGGTAAAAATAGATAAGTCCCCTGGGCTGGATGGAATTTATCCTAGGATTCTCTGGAAAGCCAGGAAAGAGATTGCTGAGCCTTTGGCTTTGATCTCTTTGTTGTCATTGTCTACAGGAATAGTGCCAGAAAACTGGAGGATAGCAGATGTTGTTCCCTTGTTCAAGAAGGTGAGTAGAGACAACCCTGGAAATTATAGACCTGTGAGCCTTACTTCGGTTGTAGGTAAAGTGTTGGAAAGGGTTATAAGAGATAGGATTTATAATCATGTAGAAAAGAATAAGTTGATTCGGGATAGTCAACACAGTTTTGTGAAGGCTAGGTTGCGCCTCACAAACCTTATTGAGTTCTTTGAGAAGGTTACCAAACAGGTGGATGGGTGGAAAGCAATTGATGTGGTGTACATGGATTTTAGTAAGGTGTTTGGTAAGGTTCCCCACCGTGGACTATTGCACAAAATACAGAGGCATGTGATTGAGGGTGATTTAGAGGTTGGATCAGAAATTGGCTTGCTGAAAGAAGATATAGGGTGGTGGTTGATGGGAAATGTTCCTCCTGGAGTTCAGTTACTAGTTGGCTTCTGCAAGGCTGTGTTTTGGGTCCACTGTTGTTTGTCATTTTTATAAATGACCCGGATGAGGGCATAGAAGGATGGGTTAGTAAATTTGTGGATGAGTTGTGGTCGGTAGAGTTGTGGATAGTGCCGAAGGATGTTGTAGGTTACAGAGAAATATAGATAAGCTGCAGTGCTGGGTTGAGAGGTGGCAAATGGAGTTTAATGTGGAAAAATGTGAGGTCATTCACAGGGCTAATGGTAAGATTCTTGGTAGTGTAGAAGAGCAGAGAGATCTCTGTGCCCAGGTACATAGATCCTTGAAAGTTAACACCCAGGTTGATAGGATTGTTAAGAAGGCATATGGTGTGTTAGCTTTTATTGGTAGAGGAATTGAGTTTTGGAGCCATGAAGTTATGCTACAGCTGTACAAAACTCTGGTGTGGCCACAGTTGCAGTATTGCAGTATTGCGTACAGTTCTGGTCACTGCATTATAGAAAGGATGTGGAAGCTTTGGAAAGGGTTCAGAGGAGATTTACGAGGATGTTGCCTGGTATGGAGGAAAGGTCATACGAGGAAGGGCTGAGAGACTTGAGGCTGTTTTCATTAGACAGGAGAAGGTTGAGAGGTAACGATAATCAGAGGGTTAGGTAGGTTGAACAGTGAGAACCTTTTCCCTCGGATGGCGACGACTAGCACAGCGGGACATAGCTTTAAATTGAGGGGTGACAGATATAGGACAGATGTCAGAGGTAGTTTCTTTACTCAGAGTAGTTGGGGCATGGAATGCACTGCCTACAACAGTAGTACACTTACCAACTTTAAGGGCATGTAAATGGTCATTGAGTAGGCATATTGGATGAGGATGGAATAGTGTAGGTTAGATGGGCTTCAGACTAGTTTCACAGGTCAGCGCGACATCAAGGGCCAAAGGGCCTGTACTGCGCTATAATGTTTTATGTAGAGTTCTGAATGGGCTAATTCATGAAAATGTACAAATGGTAAATGAAGCACTTTATACAGGTTGATTCAAATAACTCCTTTTCAGCATGTACACCACCTCAATTCTTAATGACAATAATATCAGAGATGCATCAAAATAGTTTAAGACATTTCATTCAACATAAATACCATTTCACAGGCCAATAACATCATGCATCAAGAGTATCTATTTTATTTCCTGGAAACATTATCCCAAATTGCAAGTGAACAGATTAAATTGATGTAAATTTCAGATTGAGTCAACAGTTAGTATTGTTCCAGGATCAAGTGCTATAAATTTCAAGGTGCTAAATTGCTTAGTCACATTTTTACCATTCACTCATCATTTTGGAACAGCTTAGCAAATGCGATTATCAATTGTCAAAGTAACTGTTTATTAAACTAATTATCTGAAGTGTCTTGATTTTTGAAAAAAGAAATACTTCTAAGATGTGCGGCCCTGTTACTCAAAGAATTACAGATAAACAGAGAAAATAGGGGATGTAGGCCATTCAGCCCTTCAAGCCTGCTCCACCATTCAATACAATCATGTCTCAACAGGTTTCTCCTTCTCCCAGTTCTGAAAGGCCTCCCCATATCCTTAAACTATCACCTCTGTTTCTGGATGTCCCCATCACTGTAAGCACCTTTTCTGCATCTATCCTGTCTAACCTTGTTAGAATTTTATAGGTTTCGCCGAGATTCCCCCCTCATTCTTTAAACTCCAGCGAATACAGTCCTACCTGATCCAGTCTCTCTTACAGAAGAGCAACTTGTGGCCAGTTATAAAACAGGACATCTATCTATCTTCTTGGCCAATAACGGTGTGACACAAATAAAGAACAAGATACTAGAGAATAAACTCTCAAAAAAAAAAGAAACATTCATTTGAAGGAAGATAGCCAAATCTTTTAATTAAAATCTTTGTGAACATCTATCCCTCAGAGTAGATGCACTAGCCTACTATCCTCTTTCTATAAGATAAATGTGCCACTAGTAGACTGCAGCTTGAAAATGCTTATGTTAATCTGGTTATGCGTAAACTTGCAGGAATGTTGGGTATTGCTCTGGCCAAACATTCTCCTACAGGAAAAGTAGTTCAAATGCAGGAAACAGGGTATTATCACCAATCTCTAGTATCCAGTCCTGGAACAATGCTTTTAGCATTTTGAATTCTAAGCAAGAGTTAGAACTTGAATATACTCTCTTTCAGTTACTCCCAATTTTGTTTTCCTTGGAAACAGCCGGAAGGTCACATAGTGGGCTACAAGTTGGCTGTGGGACAGCATAAAGTTATTCACTATGGCAGCAAGTATAGAACTTTTTTTTTAAAGGATTGAGACGTTGATGTTCAGAGGGACTTGCGTATCCTTGTACAAAAACATAAGGTTGAGATGCTTATACAACAGACAACTAGGAAGGCATTTTGCTCACTGCCCTTTACTGCAAAGAGATTTTAGGACAAGAATGGAAAAGTGTTGCTACATTTGCATAGGTGTTGGTTTCCGTGTTTAAAAAAGATATACTTGTACTGGAGACCGTGTAGTAAAGGTTCACTAGATTGCTAACCAAGACGATTGAGTTGTTCTAGGAGTCCTATCTAAGTCTCAGGAAATTTCACTTGGAGTGAGAGTATGAGAGATCTCGTTGAAGAATGCAAGACTCTCCAGGGACTTGACTGGGTAAGCACACAGTTTCTTCTATGTAGCTGGAGAATCTCGAACACAGTTTTAGGACAAGGGGGTGACCATTTATGACAGATAGGAGGAGAATTTCCTTCACTAAAGGACTTCTGCAACTTTGGAATTCACTACCCCACACTTTTGAGAGTGTCCAATGAATATATTTAAGATAAAGACAGTTTTTTGGTCTCTCAGGGCTTCATGTGGTGTAGACAGAAATGTGAAATTGAGAATAAATGTGATATTGAATGTTGGAGGATCTAATTATACTTCTGATCTCAATCCTTATGTTTTGTTCTTACTTTCCAATTAATGACCTTAAATCTGAACTTCATAATGCTACTGACGTTGCTACTAAATCTCAGATTATTTTTAGAAAGCTTATCATTTGGTCTCTCTCACCAAAATCACGTTCATGATTATCTAGATTTCTCTAAAATCAGAAATCACACATCACCAGGTTATAGTCCAACAGGTTTAATTGGAAGCACTAGCTTTCGGAGCACTGCTGTTGAAGGAGCAGCGCTCCAAAAGCTGGTGCTTCCAATTAAACCTGTTGGACTATAACCTGGTATTGTAAGATTTTTAACTTTGTACACCCCAGTCCAACACTGGCATCTCCAAATCATCTCTAAAATCAGTCTCTGATGTGTGGCTGAGATGTTTATGTTTCACTAATCTTAGAGTTTCCAAATGGTATTCATCTCTCCAAGGAGTTCACTGACATTAGGAATGATCAGCCATTCAATTTTATACACTTGCTGAAAATTCATTAACTTTCAGATCAGCAGCCCTAACTACACACAAGCTCCTATTCCATGGATTTATTTATTGGGCTAACAGTCCATCCTATTGCTTTGGAGTTGGTCGGACTGTCAAAATATATAAATTGCAAACAAGCTCAATTCAAAGTTGAGTTTTGACAAAACTGAACTCTCTAATTCTTGAGATGTTCCTAAGTCTCCTAATGAAGCTAAGTTTCAAGCCGTGTTTGGTCCTCCTCAATAATTATTTAAAGACTGCTGCTTGGATTTTAATATTAGAGTTGATGTATCTCTACACCTTCCCTGTAGCCGTAACACTATATTCTGCATTCTGTTATATTACCCTGATGTAGAACATAGAACTTTACAGTACAGGAACGGGTTCTTTGGTGTTGTGCAGAACATGACGCCAAATTAAACTCATCCCTTCCGCCTGCCCTTAGTCCATATCCCTCCTTTCCTTGCTCATTCATGTACTTATCTCAAGGTCCCTTAAACTCCCCTACCGTATCTGCCTCCACCACCACCACCACATTCCAGACTCCTACTACATTGTGTTAAAAAAAACTTGCCTCTCATCTCCTTTGAACTTTTCCCCCCTCATTTTAAATGCATGCCCCCTAGTTTTAGGCATTTTAACTCTGGGAAAAATATTCTGAACATGAACCCTATCTGTGCAACTCTCAATTTTATGGATTTAAAACAAGTCTCTCCTCAGCCTCCGCCGCTCCAGACAAAATAATGTGTTTTTTCCAGCCTCTCTTTATAGCTCATACCATTTTATCAAGGCAGCATCCTTTTCTGGACCCCCTCCAAAGCCTCCACATCTTTCCTATCACGTGGCAACCAGAACTGAATGTAATACTATAAGTGTGGCATAACCAAAGTCTTATAAAGCTGCAACATGACATCCTGACTCTTATACTTAATTCCCCAACCAGTAAAGACAAACATGCCATATGTCTTCTTTCTCACCTTATCTACTTGCATGGCCACTTTCAGGGAGCTATGGACTTGAACCCTAAGATTCCACAGTACACCAGTGCTGTTCAGGGTCCTGCCATTAACTGTATACTTTTCCTTAACATTTGATGTTCAAAAGTGCAGCACCTCAAACTTATCCGGATTAAACTCCATTGGCCATTTCTCCGCCCATAACTGCAACTGATCTATATCCCGTTGTATCCTTTGACAACCTTCTACACTATCCACAACTCCACCAATCTCCACATGGTCCGCAAACTTACTAACCCACCCATCTATATTTGCATCCAAATCTATTTCCACCCCATTTCTCCACCTTCTCCCCCCTACCCTTAATCAAGCAAGAGGCTTGAGGGTGGAAATTCCTCCCATCCTCAACTCATCCCACTTAAGGACCTCACCCTGCCACTACTTGAATGAGGAACTTGGAATCCAGCCCATCTTCTAGCTAACAGATTTGTCCATAGTTTTCTGGCAGGAAGGAGGTCCCTTGTACTCAGACACAGCACCCAAGCAAGGGACCCAGCATCAGGAAAGGAGGTCCTTTGTGGGAAGGCACCCCCTCCCCGATCTGTAAACCCTTATCTGCAAGCCCCACTCATTGCTGCACCCTCTATTCCCTCCAGAGATACAGTGTCAACCCGAGTACAATACCAGCAGTGGCCACCCACTCCCAGTGACACTGTCAGTATTGGACAGCAGCTGCCTCATTCATTTAACTGAGAGCATGTTGCTGTCTCGGCAAGCACCAGATTTCCTCTTACATCCTGCCTTTACTTTATTAATTAATTTAATTAAGGCAAACAAAATAAATCAGATACAATGTTGCTCTCTCTGTTGAAGGAAATCAGAAAAGCAGTCTGTTGTTGACACAAATTTTAAAGATTGTGAGTGGGGGAGGGGGAAATGGGAAGAAAGAAAAAGAAAGTGAAAAAACTTTAATTCATATTGCGCCTTTAATGATAAAAGATGTCTCAGGGTAATATAAAACTAAGTATGACAATAAGCCATGTACAGAAATGCAAGATCAGACGAAGCAAAGCTTGGTCAAACAACAGGTTTTAAAGGAATGTCTCAAAGGAAGGAAGTGCAGTAGAGGGTCGAGGGGAAGAGAGGTGTAGTTACTATGCTCCAGAGCTCAGTGCTTTAGGTTACTGAAAACATGGCACCCAATGACAGAAGCATTAAGTTTGGGGATGAGTAAGAGGCCAGAATTAGAGAAACAGAGGGTACACAGTGGCTCAGTGGTTAGTACTGCTGTCTCACAGCACCAGAGACCCGGGCTCAATTCCAGTCTCAGGTGACTGGAGTTTGCGTGGGCTTTCTGAGTGCTCCGGTTTCCTCCCACAATCCAAAAACGTGCAGATTAGGTGGATTGACCATGCTAAATTGCCCCATAGTGTCCAGGGATGTGCAGGCGAGGTGGATTAGCCATGGGAAATGCAGGGTTACATGGATAGGGTAGGGGGTGGGTTTGAGTGGGATGCTTTTTGGAGTGTCGATGTGGACTCAATGGGTCAAATAGCCTGCTTCCACACTGTAGGGATTCTATGATTCTATGAATGTGGGACTGGAGAAGACTACAGAGACAGGTAAGGGTGAGGCCATGGAGGGATTTGCAAACAAGTCTGAGGTTTTTAAAATTAAGACATTATTTGACACAGCAGCCAAGACACAGTAGGTCAGAACGTACAGTGACAGTTACAGTCATAGGGAATGACAATGGAAAAGACAAGTTAATACCTGCAAAACTATTAAAAATATAGATTTAAGTTATAATTATGGAGTTTCAAATTAGAGCAACACACTATTGAAGTAAATGTAATTGGGAGCTGCTTGACTATATTCCAGGAACTATTTGTAATAGCAATGTTTGCAACTAAATTATGTTGTTATCATTATGAACAAACATTTTTAAAATATTCTAATGACTTTAATGCTATAAAACATAACAATGTATTCAAATAAAGAGAAGTATTGTGTATTTATACTTCAGATAATGTTACCTCCATGATATCTTTAATGAATGGTGTCCATCTGGAAAGCTGGTAGCTCTCCTCGTCACTGCGATCCTTCCGAGAAAGTTTATGGTTCTGACCATCAGCCTGGCAAAAGGCATGCATTAGTAGGGAAACATTTTAAGCAAATGCTAACAATATCATTGTCAGACATGATTCGGAGATGCCGGTGTTGGACTGGGGTGTACAAAGTTAAAAATCACACAACACCAGGTTATAGTCCAACAGGTTTAATTGGAAGCACACTAGCTTTCGGAGCGACAAACACCTGATGAAGGAGCGTTGCTCCGAAAGCTAGTGTGCTTCCAATTAAACCTGTTGGACTATAACCTGGTGTTGTGTGATTTTTAACATTGTCAGACATGATTATGTTCACACTTTTCAGTTAAATAAATTATTGGCCCTTCTGTGCAAAAGGGAAAGAAAAAATCTAAGAGGAGCTGACAGTAAAATTCATCTGTCGGTTTAAATTTGTCAATCAACACATTTCCTCCAAAGGTGATAAAATAGCTCCCATGGTTTTTAAAAATTCACTTCTGCCTCACTTCCAGTGTGAAGTCCAACCAAAACCAAATATAAAAATATGAAGTCATTTAATAACTGGTCTGATGGTTTAACTTACAGAGAAAATGGGTACGTCAAGAAACTTCCAATTTTCAATAATATTATGGTACTCTGTAACCTTTCCATGCTGGATAAGCTTTCTCAGGTTCTCCTCTGTAGTACCTTTAACGGAAAGCGAAAGCAAATAAGCAGTGATCATCTTATAACAGAATCCCATCAAATTTGTTTTACAAACACATGATCCATGTCACACGTAAACACTTGTTTCTAACTTCCAACAATACAATATGCATATGAATATGCCTGATAAGCCATTGACAGAGTCTTAGTGTGTGCCTGGCTATGAAGCTGGATAGAAACATACTATTTCATGGTAGGCAGTTCTAGGGTGGGGTCAGGGAAGGGCAAGAATAGATGTTCCAGATTCACCCAGTATTTCTCATGCTTATTTTGCAGAAACCAAGTTATTTCAGGCTTACACCTAATGCACCATAAATATCACTTTGTGTGGGAACAGAGTATAACAAGGCCAGAGTGCAATGAGGTACAAGTGCTAACTTGGAAACTGGGTGTAGCCTCCAGACGCTGGCGGGTGTTCAAGGCTTCAATTAAGAGGGCAGATAGATAACTGGCGAGTTTTTAAGGTTATATCCATCAAAACACAGTATTTGAACCAGTACAGGGGAGATAGAAGTATTGAATTAGATTTATAGTTTAACTTGCTAAACTACTTTGGTATAAGTGCTTTGGTACAGTCGATTGAAATTTTTTAAATGGAAACATAATAAGTTAAAGTACAACACAATAAAGCTGACAGGGCAAGTGATGTATTGGAACTGTAGCTGGGAGGCACCTGTGTGATCCATGTCAACCACATCTGCATTAAATATCTTAAGGAACTCCAGCTCAAATTTGAAGAACTGGAATCTAATCTTTAGATAATCAGGGAGGGGGTAAGAGTTACTTGGACTCCTATTCCTAAAGGCAGTCAAAGCCCTTCGACTAGGTACTTCAGATTTGGTCTATGGTTAGGACACAGGAGGGCGTGACTGCAAGTGAGGCAGACATGGAAATCCAGAAGGCAGCAGTGAATGAGCATAATCCTTCATTATTGTTCAACAGGTTCAACCTGTGTGCATAAAGGAAGCTAGGGCTGCCAGGAGGAAGAGTAAACAGACCATATTACTGGTACAGGAAGCCAGTTAATTGTGGGGAGCAAACTAGAAAAGTAGCAGTAGTGAGGGACAACATAGTCACATGGACAGATACTGTTCTCTAAAAGCTATTTGCCTGTCCAGTGCCAGGGGTGAGGATATTGCTTCAGGCTGGAACTTGGGAGTACAAGGGCAAAGGTCTGGTTGTGTTGGTCCACGTCAGTACAAACAATATGGATAGGACCATGGAGGAGTATCAGCTGAAGGAGTATGAGCAGCTAGCGGCTAAATAATAAACCTGAACCACAAAGGTAATAACCTCAGGGCTATTACCTGAACCTCGAGCAAATTTGCATAGGCTAAATAAGATTAGAGAGATGATGCAAGGCACAAAGGTTGGTGTGGGGAAAAACAGGTTTTGATTCACTGCTTACTGACTCCAGTTCTGGAGAAAAAGGGAGTTCATCCTTTAGGACTGCGACTACATTCACCTGAACTACATTGGGACAAATGGGGACAGAGAGGACACGCAAAGGGAGTCTTGGAAGGTTGAGAGAGAAAAGTCAAGGCAATAGTTCAGGGTAGCAATGTGGGTAATACTTACCAGAGTGACACAGGAAGGGTCAAAACGTGCAAACATAAGAGAGCACCAGCAAGTACGATCAGAGTAGGAAAAAAGGGCGAAAAGGTTCTTTACCAGAACATACACTGCATTTCTTACAAGATGGATAAATTGTTTGAACAAATAGCAATACAAGTACATGATATGATAGCCATTACAAAGGCACCATTGCAAGGTGACTAAATACGTATGGTTACTTGATATTTCTGAAAGGACAGGATAAAAAGGCAAAGAGCTGGAATGGCTCTTCTAATAAAGAATGTGATCATTAGTGAGCAATGACCCTGCTTCAGGGGATCAAAATGTAAAGTCAGTTCAGTGGAGATAAATGTAATAGCAAAGGAAAGTCGTCACTAATGGTTTATCAGGCCCCTGACAGTAGCTACACTGTAGGACAGAGTGTAAATCAAAAAAAATACAATAATTGTGGGAAATTCTAATCTTCAATTAAATTTAACTAATCAAAAATTGGCAAAAGTAGCCTAGATGATGAGTTCTTAAGGTGTATTCGAGGTAGTTTTTTTCTAAACAATACATTTAGGAACCAACCAGGAAGCAGCTTAAATATGGACCTGGTAGTGTGCACATAGACAGGATTAAAGAATGATCTCATAGCAGTACATCCTCTATGTTAACAGCGATCAGAACATGACGAATTTCACACTCAGTTCGAGATGGAAAAACTTTCATCTATTTTCATGCTATTGTATTAAAATTAAAAAAAGGCAATGAGAAGGGTATAAAGACACAGTTGGCTCAAGTGGAATGGGACAATTGTTAAAAAGGTACGGCAATAGAAGAGGAGTAACATACATTTAAGGAGCTATTTACTAACTCTCAACAATGCATTCCACTAGAAAGAAAGATGCAATGAGAAAGATGTTTCATCCATACGTAACTCAGGAAGTCGAGGATGGTATAAAATTGAAAGTACAATTCTGCAAACAGGAGTTTAGGAATTGCTTTAGAAACATGCAAAGTACGACCATAAAAAAACTAAATTGGAGTACAGTTGAAAACTAGTAAGAAATATAAAAATAGATTACAAGAGCTTTGACATAAAGGAAGGAAACTTACCTAAAGCAAGTGTTTGAGCATTTGAGGTTTAGACTGGAGAATTAATAAAACAAGGAAATGGCAGGAGCTTTGAACAAGTTTTTTTTAAATTGTTCTCACAATAGGAGGGACAGAAAGCATTCCAAGAATAATTGAAAATCAAGAAGCACGAAGGGAGGGAGGAACTTAAAATAATCATGATCAATAACAAAGGAAGTACCATGAAAACTAATGTGGCTAAAAGGTTGTCAAGTCCCCTGGACCTGACGGCCTGCATTTTAAAGACCGGAAGTGCATGCAGGTAGAGTGGATACGTTGGTTATAATTTTCCACAATTCCCCATTTTCTGGAGAAGTCCTAACTGATTGAAAACCACAAATACTTAACATCACTATTCAAGAAAGAAGGGAGATATTAAGCTGGAAATGTTTAAAGATTCACCAAGCAGAATAAATAAAAAGTGGAATCAGGAGATACCAATGTATCTTCCCATTCCACTTTAGCAAAGCCTGTCTTCATACTCTTGTCATTTTGCCTTTATTTAATTTTTAAGGCAGTAGCTTTAAACATCAATTTTTCACACTCACACTGAATGTGAAATTCTATCACATTATGCCCATTCTTATCTTTAATACAGCTGTGCTCAATGGTTAGCACTGCTGCCTCACAGGACCAGGGGTGTGGGTTCAATGCTATTCTTGGGAACCATCTGAAAGGAGTTTGCATATTCTCCCTATGTCTGCGTGGGTTTCTGCCAGGTGCTCCAGTTTCCTCCCACAATTCAAAGATGTGCAGGTTAGGAAGACTGGACATGCTATCAGGGAACCATGCTAAGTGGATTAGCTATGGTAAATACAGGGATAGGGTTAGGAGGGTGGGTCTGGATGGGATGCTCCTCAGAGGGTTGCTGTGGACTCAATAGGCCTAATGGCCTATTTCAACAACGTAGGGATTCTGAGTGTCATATGAGGTCATTAATTAGTCTTACATCTGTTACTGTGAAAATGCCAAAATCTATTATTTATATGGTAATAGCAGGACATTTAGAAATCATAATACAATTAATCATGCAGAGTCATCATAGCTATCAAAAATCACATAAGACAAAGTTATCATTTTTTGATCAGCACATGTTGTTGGAATCGATAGAGGTTTGGCTAACAAGCAGCTATGAACAGAAGCTAGATAGGCTCAGGTTGTTTTCTTTGGAGTAGAGAAGGCTGAGGGGAGAACCTGATAGAGGTGTTTCAGATTATATGGGCATATCCAGGGTGAATAGAAAGCAGCAGTTCCCCTTAGTCAAATGGCCAAATACAAGGGGGCATAATTTTAAAGTGAATAGAGGAGGTTTGGGGGATGTGAGAAAAAGCTTTTTCACCCAGAGGTTGGCGGAGACCTGGATTGCACTGTGTTGGAGGGTAGTTGAGGCAGGGAACCTCACAACCTTTAAGAAGTACTTAGATGATCACTTGAATTAATTTTCATAACATTCAAGGTTATAGGCCTAGTGCAGGGAAGTCCGATTGTATAGATTGTAGTAGTTTTGGCGATACAAACACAATGGGTCAAGATGCCTCTTCTGTACTGTATAATTCTATGATTCAGAGAACAGAGATTCAGGGATAATGAGTCATTTTCAAATTGGCAAAGTGTAATTAGTGGAGTGCCAAAGAGATCAGATTTGGGGCCTTACTTATAATGACTCAGATGACTGTATTGTAAACAAATTTGCTGATGACACAAAAATAGGTAAAAAAGCAATTTATGAGGATGCAAAGAGTTTGTAAAGAAATAAAAACGGGTTAAATAAATGGGTAGAAAACGAGCAGTTTGAGTATAATGTGGGAAGATACAATGTCCCTTTGGCAGAAATAACAGAAATTTAGCATATTATTTAATTGGAGAGAGACTGCAGAACGCTGCAGTATTGAAGGATCTGGGCAGGCATTTTTTTACATGAATCACAAAAAGTCAGAATCCAAGTACATCAAGTGACTAGGAAACCAAATAGGTGCTGGCCTTCATTGCTAAAGATAGAGTACAAGAGTAAACAAGTCTTACTCCAGTTTTACAGGGCATTGTTGAGACCACACCTGGATTGCTGGGTAGAGTTTTGGTCTCCTTATTAAAAGGAGGGGCATTTTGCAATGGAAGCAATTGAGAGAAGGTTCACCAAGCCAATTCCTGATGGAAAGTTTTTTTTTTAAATCTTGAGGAAATGATGAACAGGTTAGGCCTATACTCATCGCAGTTTACAAATTTGAGAGGTAATGCTGTGCAAACATACAAGATTCTGAGGGGCATTTGACAGAGAAGAGGCTAAAATGAAGTTTCCTTTTTTGTGAAAAATTCTGAAACTAGGGGTCATTATTTAAAAATAAGGGGTCTCCCAATTATGATGGAGATGGAAGGAATTCCATCTCTCAAATTTGTTAGTCATAAGAATTATCTTTCACAAAAACCAATGGAATAAATTCAAGGCCAAGTTAGGCTGATGTTTGATTGACAAGGGTGTTTGGGGTTATGAAGGATAGGTGGGAAAGTAGAGTTAAATCCACAACCAGATCTGTCCTGGCCATACTTAATGAAGAAGCCAATTTGATCTGCCAAGTGGCCTATGCCTGCCCCTATTTGTTATGGTTGCCAGGCCATTATTATCTACACAGCATAAACAATTAATTTGGCATTTCAGACTTGAAAAAAATGGGAATATCTAAGGAAATTCAGAACTTTAATGATTTAGGACTCATACCACAAGGACAGAAAGTGAAAGTTAAAGATCCTTGTTGCGTTGTTTTGGTAGCTTTCCCCAACTATCTTAGAAGTAGCTGCTTCAAGGCAGAGTAGAATTAATTCAAATTTTCAATGTCATCAGTTATAGTATTAATTTTTGGCTTCTTCTGAACTGTAACAAATCTGTGATTCTGGGAACATAACCATTGGGCGAGATTCAAACCAGTTTACAAGCTCTTTTTCAATAACTGGGTGGCATCTTTAAAAACAAAATCAAAGGTGTAAGGTAATTAACATAATATCGTTTTCATGACATAGGATTATAGACACAGCAAAACATGATATCATTTTATACATTCAAATTAGTTGAAAATTTACACTCAAGTACATCACTTAATAAAATAATTCTTCAGTATCTCAGGCTAACTGTATCTGCTTTACAATGAAAAGCTCCAGGAAATTCTGCACATTACAGGGGAAAGTACGTCCAATAATGGCACAGGAAGACCAATAAAGAAAGTCAACAAAATCTTCTGGTGTGTCTCAATGCAAAATGCAGAGCTCAAAATAAGGAATCCAAAATTTCCTATGGCTATCTAACAGATCTTAATTTCAATCAACTTGGAATCAATGCAACAACATTTCTGCTCCTTAAGCAAGAATTGTCTGGAAGATTGTCTTGCAAGATCAGGAAAACACTCACAAAAGTGTTGCCTTTTATTCCACTAATACTATAGATTTAAATAATATCTATATTCAAAATGATTAGAGCACCAGTTGCCACAACAAAAATCAAATCAATTAAACAACTAAAATATTATTGTAGATTAGATTAGATTCCCTACAGTATGGAAACAGGTCCTTTGGCCCAAGTCCACACCGACCCTCCAAAGACCCATTCCTCTCACCTATATTTACCCCAGACTAATGCACCTAACACTATGGGCAATTTAGCATAACCAATGCACCTGACCTGCACATCTTTGGACTGTGGGAGGAAACCAGTG
Source organism: Chiloscyllium plagiosum (assembly GCF_004010195.1). Taxonomy (NCBI): domain Eukaryota; kingdom Metazoa; phylum Chordata; class Chondrichthyes; order Orectolobiformes; family Hemiscylliidae; genus Chiloscyllium; species Chiloscyllium plagiosum. The sequence continues at coordinate 68,651,249 of NC_057720.1, read as the reverse complement.
CACCCTAGGAAACACACGCAGACACGGGGAGAATGTGCAAACATCCCATCAACAGTTGCCTGAGGCTGGAATCAAACCCAGGTCCCTGGCGGTGTGAGGCAGCAGTGCTAACCACTGAGCCACCATGCTGCCGAATAAATGTAATAAATGCAAATTATGGCAATTGCTGAATTTGTGAAACAAAAACAGAAAGTGCTGGAGAAACAAAGCAGGTCTGGCAGTGACTGTAGAGAGAGAAACAGAGTCATGGTTTTGAGCTCAATACAACTTTTCTTTAGAACCTGGTCTGAGAATCAGATTATCATCTTGGTTTCGTGTGAAATGATGGTAAATCGCAACCCATCACTACTATGAAAAACAAAGCTAATGAGTTGATGCCATTCCTGTGAATCCATTTATAAAATGTATTTTAATTTGTAAAATTGCTGACTTTTCACATCACTGAATTCATAAATAAACAAAACAAACCCTAGATTCCGAACCAATGTCACATTTACTATACCATTCATGTGGAAGATATAGAGCAAGATGATCCTTAATTTGTCATAACTTTTGATGGACTTATCCAGCAAAATGGGTAGAATGATTCTCATTGGATCCTTAATTTTTTGCCGTTGTGCATCAGCTCCCATGGCAAGGTCCTTAAGGAAAGAACACTTCCTTATTAATAATGGATGTCAACAAATTTTTGAACAAGTTTCTTATTTAGATAAATTTTACCAAAACCATGTTCAATCTTTTAATTACAAAATACCATTCATGAAACTATCATTTGTTTTGCAAAATTGTAATTTCCAGTGTTCAGAAGCTTAAGAATAACAGTTACCTGCTCAGCCTTGCAGAGTTTTTCTACTGTTCCATGGAAGTGCCCCATGCAATCTTCAGCCAAGTTCAGGTGAACTGTTTGCTATAGTGGGAGAAAGCAAGATAAAGCAAATATGTTTTCTTTAACTTCAATCAGATTTAAACAAAAAGCCCAAGTAAGTCCAAACTTAACGATCAAATTCTCTGAATTGAGGCAAAAAACTGCCCTTCGAGAAAAATACTGTCCTTCACCTATTATTGACAGAATTATAGCTCATTGAATCAATGAGGCACATATTTTATTGGTCCATTGTGCCATTTAATTTACATGACAATAAAAAGTAGTATTTAAATCTATAGTATTAGTGGAATAAAAGGCAACACTTTTGTGAGTGTTTTCCTGATCTTGCAAGACAATCTTCCAGACAATTCTTGCTTAAGGAGCAGAAATGTTGTTGCATTGATTCCAAGTTGATTGAAATTAAGATCTGTGAGAATGTGATTGCACTTGATATCAAGACACAGTTGACAGAGTTTTGGCTCACTGGTTGGAGTCATACCTAGAAAGAGGTCTAAGGACATCTCTGTAGGAATTCCTCATGGGCATGTCCTCAGCCTATTTCACCAATGACCTTCCCTCGATCATTAGGTCAGAAGTGGGGACGTTAACTGATGATTGCACCATGACTAAGCACCATTCCTGCACTAAAGCAGTCCATGTCCAAATGCAGCAAGACCTTGGCAATATTCAAATATGGGCTGACAAGTGGAAAGTAACATTCCCACCAGGCAATGACCACCTTCAACAAGGGAGAATCTAACCATCATCCACTGACAATAAATGGTGTTACCATTGCAGAATTTTACATTTTTTTAAAAATTCATTCAAGGGATGAGGGCATTGCTGGCTAGGTCAGCATTTATTGCTCATCCCTAATTGTCTACAGGGCAGTTAAGAGTTAACCATATTGCTCCGGGTTTGGAGTCACATGTAGGTCAGACCAGGTAAGGATGGCAGTTTCCTTCCCTGAAGGACATAAATGAACCAGATAATTGACAATTGACAATGAATCCATGGTCATCAATTGACTCTTAATTCCAGATTTTTATTGAATTCACAATCCACCATCTGCTGTGGTGGGATTCGAATCTGGGTGCCAGAAGATCACCTGAGTCTCTGGAATAACAATCCAGGGGTTATACCATGAGGCCATTGCTTCCACTGAATCTACCATGATCACCATCCCGTGGGCTAGAAACTAAACTGTACTAGCTAGCTAAATGTATAGAAGGCCAAAGGTTAGGAATACTGCAGCAAGTAACTCATCTTCTCACTCCACCCCTGTTAGAACCTGTAATCTAGAAAACCACCTATTTGATCATTATCATCACCTCTCCCAATCCCTGCTTGGTGCCCAAATGTGTCCATATTTCTGTTTATTCGGGGATGTGTGATTTTCTGGTTCACCCCCAATCCTAATTACCCATGAGAAGGCTGTAATATATATTTCATTAAAACAAAATGCTCAAAACCTTTTCCCTTAAAATGTATCTAATTTATCACTATGAAAATGATTTATTTTCAGACTTCTATTCTCAGGTAAGATTACTCTAAATATGAGCAGATGTGAATACATTCATTCTGAAGAGTTATTACAATGCATTACACAAAATATGGAATTCAATTCAATGCAGTTTATTTTGTACCTTGGTCTTTTGCTTTCGGTAGTGGGGCAACTTTTTCATCATTTGTGATAAAGAGCTGAGAGTGACCTGCAAGACAAAAAGATTGCCAGAAAAAAAAATTAAAGGCAAGCATAACATAATGAGGCTCCACTTACAGACACTGACATTCAGTTTTGTTAATGTACATCTTGCTGCTGCAATTGTTTTGGAGATTTATGACAACAGTAAAATTAAGCAGTTGGTATAAAGGAATTGTTATTTCACAAGAGAATTACGGATCAGGGAGGTGTTTCAGCCATCTTAGTTAATCCATTCATATTAAAATCTCCATTCAGCAGCTCATTATTTTCTTGAAATACTCCAGGACTTTTCACTTGGATCTCTTTACATGTGACATGATCAAATATTCCATATTTAATTTTTTCACTTCCTTTTCTAGCTTATGTATCACAAAGACCATTTCTGAAATGTCTCCTTCACAGGCTGAAAAGCCTCTTCAGTTTGTCTTTCTGTTTAAGGTGCAACACAATGAGGAGTCAGCTTTGCAGCACTTCAGTGCATTATTTCCAGCATTTCAAAGTCTCTCTTATAACTTGGCAAATTGGAACTGGACACAGAACTCAAGATGTATTCTGACTGGAGTACTACATCAGTGTCTATACGTTCCATTGACTTGCACTCTACTGTTTAAGCAATGTCCTTCAATATATGTTGTCATGGTTTACTGTACTCAGCATTAATGGGTTTGTTGAGCATTGAGCTGATTAAAGATACTTGGATTTTTTTTCATTTGTTTAGTTTCAACACAACCATTCTTAGGAGTAGGTATCGCTCTTATGTTCCCAACCTATGTGAATTACTGTGCACTTTTCCCACGTTTAATTAACCTGCTGTTGGTTGATTCACTCATAGCATTTACAAGGATCAATTTGAAATTCCTCTATTGTCCCCATTTTGACATCATATGCAAATTTGCCAGCTTTCACCAAATTGCTGGTTGTAGATATTTATTGCCCATGCTTATGGATCACTAAGAACTAGGGCACAGTTCAAAACATGAACCAAAAAGTGCGTATAGCAGAGATTCACCACAATTAAATCCATGATTGAACAGGTAAAGTAGTAGCACAGGATGCAGAAAGTTGGTTTGTACACCTTCAAGTTTAGGAGATTGATGGATGATCAATTTTAGGCATTTAAAATCATTATGGAATTCACTAAGATAAATAGAGAGAAACATCTTCACTGATGTAGGAAATCTGAACAAGATGGTGGTGGGGGGGGGCGTTAATTTTAAAATTGGAACAAAACTATTTAAGAGAGAGTACTGAAATAGTTAGAATCTACAAACGTTGCTGAGGTATTTCTTCCTCTGCCGAGTAACAGCTAAACCAAGAAACTCCATGCTTAAATAGGAGGGATAATTGTTTGGAAACAGATGAAGAAATTGCCACCAAACCTTTTAGGCTAACGTGGAGGCAAGGCTAGCAACCCAGAATTTACAATTATTGTAATTCAGGTTTTATAACTGTCATGTCAGTCAAGTTGACAAATGTGAGCAACTGAAATTGTTGCTCATGACCAGATTTCAATACTGACCATATATACACTTTGGGAAATCAACGTAAAGTTCATGGAATGCTAGTTATACAAAATGTGCATAAATATTTACCTTTCCTTCAGTAGTCTGATGGCTTTTGGAAAGTTCCTTTACCAACTTGGGAATTTTTCTATTTAAAAATAAAGTGAATAAAATGCTTATTTTTAAGTCAAAATAATTCATGTCATTGGCTTTTCCCCTGCTGTAAACCCCCAAGTTATTGGCAATGACTGAATTATTGGTCAATACCTCCATAAACTCTCTTTCAGAGCTGCAGTGCAACTGCAGTTTGAGGTTTAATAGGTCTAAATCAAAATCTTGGAACACTTCAGATCAACAGTTAATAGACAATTTAATCTAAAGCAACAACTGTAGTTGCTTCAGAAGTTTGACAATGACAAGTCATTATAATACTGACCAAAACAAATTACAGTAGTTTATTATAGCCTATTAATCAGCTAGTGAGGTAAATATTCTCATAATTAGAGTGACGCAGAATATATGGTTTAACTGAAATATTTCATCAGCTCTTGTATTTAGAAGAATCGAATCCCTACAGTGTAGAAACAGGCCCTTCGACCCAACAAGTCCACACCGACCCTCTAAAGAATAACCAACCCAGATCCATTCCCCTACCCTACTACTCTACATTTTACTCCTGACTAATGCCCTTAATCTAAACATCCCTGAACACTATGGGCAATTTAGTATGGCCAATCCACTTAACCTGCACATCTTTGGATTGTGGGAGGAAACCGGAGCACCCAGGGGAAACCCATGCAAACACAGCACTATTGTTTTGCAAAAATTATTGGAACTGATGCTTCTTCCCCGATTGTGTAATCTAAAGTGGAGGAGTGCCTAAAGAAAACAGGCTGATTGAATTCTTTTCCTCCTGAAACACAACTAGGCATTTGTGGCGAAGTCCAGAAGCTCAGAAACAAAGGCGAAAGAAGAATTTATATTTCTTTCCACCCTCCCATAAAACATAAATGCCCCACTGCAAGGATGCTGGATTTAAAATGCAAAAGTAATTTTGCCCCACTCAACTATACAGGACAGCATTTAGAAACCTGTCCAGTCCACAAGTGAAATCAGCTCCAGACCCTTTACCAATTGCAGATTTTATTTACCCTAAAATACGTAACTATCTGTTTACGTATCTGAAAAACTGTCTATTTCCCACTTGCTGAAAATGTGTTGCTGGAAAAGCGCAGCAGGTCAGGCAGCATCCAAGGAGCAGGAGAAGGGCTCATGCCCGAAACGTCGATTCTCCTGCTCCTTGGATGCTGCCTGACCTGCTGCGCTTTTCCAGCAACACATTTTCAGCTCTGATCTCCAGCATCTGCAGTCCTCACTTTCTCCTTTGACCAACTACAGTAATTGGGTTGTCACAATATGAACATTCATAATTTAAAAAACACAACTTTCATGTTCCTGCCTATTTTGATGGATTTTAAAAGATTATTGGAAATCCTGTGACATTGCACAAAGATAACATGCTATTTTAAAAGCTGAATACCAAGGATGCTGGAAGACAGCAGTTAAAAGAGAAAACACTGTAAATATACACCAAGTCAGTCAGCAACTATGAAGAATGAATCAGAGCTAAAATGTTGAATTAAAAACCAAAAGAACTGCGGATGCTGTAACTCACAAACAAAAACAGAAATTGCTGGAAAAGCTGAACAACTCTGGCAACATCTGTTGAGAGAAACCAGAATTAATGCTTTGGGTTGGGAGACCCTTCCTCAGGATGGTCTGAAGAAGGGTCACTGGACCAGAAGCATTAACTTACATTTCCCGGGAGAGAGAAGATAAATCGTGTAACAGAAGGAGTTTATACATACTCGCTAACTTCGGCAATATGTAAATGCCGCAATTTTACCCAGAGTTCGTCATCGTCATCCAAAAGGGCCTCTTTGGTTGTACTTTCATCCTTTATTTGGTATCTATTAAAATTACAAAAAAAGGACTTAATGTCCTGTCAATAAACACTGATGGCATTGCAATTCAGACTACCACATTCTGCCAATCTTTCAACAAGTTTATGTCTATCACAGACCTGCATATTTCAGACGCAAGGGTGAGGGAGGAATCAGACTCCCTTCTTATATCCTGTACGACCAAGGATGACACAAAATGAGCCTTGTGGTTTTATGCTTTAAAACCCCCATAATCACACACAAGCCTACAAAACTAAGTCCAAAATGCACAGCACTACTAACCCAAAAACTTTAATATTCACAATCTGCAACTTTTCAATGACACAAAAAGTACTTCATCTTTTTTGATAACTGTCTGTGTCCACACATTTGGGTGGAATGTGTTTGAATTTTATTTTTATTTTAATGCTAGTATTACGAGCATTAAATATGGATCTATTGCATGCATTACATAGAAGTTCTCAGGGGCAGGAATGGTTTCTGGATGTTCCAGGGTTTAGAGCATTTAAAAAGAATAGGGACGGGGGAAAAAAAGAGGAGGGGGTGTAGCACTACTAATCAGAGAGGGTAGCACAGCTACAGAAGCTTCCATTGTTGAGGAAGATCTGCCTACCAAGTCAGTATGGGTGGAAATTAGGAACAGCAAGAGAGCAGTCACCTCATTAGGGGTTTACTACAGGCCCCCCAATAGCAGCAGGGAGATGGAAGAAAGCATAGGTTGGCAGATTTTGGAAAAATGTGGACGTAGTAGGGTTGTTGTAATGGGTGACTTTAACTTTCCCAATATTGATTGGAACCTCCTTCGAGCAGAAGGTTTGAATGGAGCTGTTTTTGTAATGTAAGGTGGGTTCAGGAGGGTACTAACTCAGTACATCGACAGGCCGCGAGGGGAGAGGTCATTCTAGACTTGGTGCTCAGAAACGAGCCGGGACCGGTATCTGATCTTGTGGTGGGAGAGCATTTTGGAGATAGTGACTGCAACTGCCTCACATTCTACATAGCTATGGAGAAGGAGAGGATTAGGCAAAATGGGAGGATATTTAATTGGGGAAGAGGAAACTATGATGCGATTAGACATGAGTTAGGAAGCATGGATTGGGAGCAATTGTTCCATGGTAAAGGCACTATAGACATGTGGAGACTGTTTAAGGAACAGTTGTTGCAAGTGATGAATAAATATGTCCCTCTGAGACAGGCAAGAAGTGGTAAGATAAAGGAACCTTGGATGACGAGAGCAGTGGAACTTCTCGTCAAAAGGAAAAAGGTAGCTTACATAACGCGGAGGTAGCTAGGGTCAAGCTCAGCTTTAGAGGATTACAGACAGGCGAGGAAGGAGCTCAAAAATGGTCTGAGGAGAGCCAGGAGGGGGCACGAGAAAGGCTTGGCAGAACGGATTAGGGAGAACACAAAGGCATTTTACACTTATGTGAGGAACAAGAGAATGGTGAAAGAAAGAGTAGGGCTGATCAGAGATAGCATAGGGAATTTGTGTGTGGAGTCTGAGGAGGTAGGGGAAGCCCTAAATGAGTTTTTTGCTTCTGTCTTTACAAAAGAAATGAACTTTGTAGTGAATGAAATCTTTGAAGAGCAGGTGTGCATGCTGGAATGGATAGAGATAGAGGAAACTGATGTGCTGAAAATTTTGTCAAACATTAAGATTGACAAGTCGCCAGGCCCGGTCCAGATTTGTCCTCGGCTGCTTTGGGAAACGAGAAATGCAATTGCTTCGCCACTTGCGAAGATCTTTGCATCCTCACTCTCCACTGGAGTCGTACCTGAGGACTGGAGAAAGGCAATGTAATTCCTCTCTTCAAGAAAGGAAATAGGGAAATCCCCGGCAATTACAGACCAGTAAGTCTCACGTCTGTCGTCTGCAAGGTGTTAGAAAGGATTCTGAGGGATAGGATTTATGACCATCTGGAAGAGCATGGCTTGATTAAATGCAGTCAACATGGCTTTGTGAGGGGCAGGTCATGCCTCACAAACCTTATCGAGTTCTTTGAGGATGTGACTAGAAAAGTTGATGAGGGTCGAGCTGTGGATGTGGTGTATATGGACTTCAGCAAGGCATTTGATAAGGTTCCCCATGGTAGGCTCATTCAGAAGGTCAGGAGGAATGGGATACAGGGGAACTTAGCTGTCTGGATACAGAATTGGCTGGCCAACAGAAGACAGCGAGTGGTAGTAGAAGGAAAATATTCTGCCTGGAAGTCTGTGGTGAGTGGTGTTCCGCAGGGCTACTGTTTGTAATTTTTATTAATGACTTGGATGAGGGGATTGAAGGATGGGTCAGCACGTTTGCAGACGACGCAAAGGTTGGAGGTGTCGTTGACCATATAGAGGGCTGCTGTAGGCTGCAGCGAGACATTGACAGGATGCAGAGATGGGTTGAGAGGTGGCAGATGGAGTTCAACCTGGATAAATGCAAGGTGTGCATTTTGGAAGGTCAAATTTGAAAGCTGAGTACAGGATTAAGGATAGGATTCTTGGCAGTGTGGAGGAACAGAGGGATCTTGGTGTGCAGGTATATAGATCCCTTAAAATGGCCACCCAAGTGGACAGGGTTGTTAAGAAAGATTATGGTGTTTTGGCTTTCATTAACAGGGGGATTGAGTTTAAGAGTCATGAGATCTTGTTGCAGCTCTATAAAACTTTGGTTAGACCGCACTTGGAATACTGCGTCCAGTTCTGGTCACCCTATTATAGAAAAGATGTGGATGCTTTGGAGAGGGTTCAGAGGAGGTTTACTAGAATGCTGCCTGGACTGGAGGGCTTATCTTATGAAAAGAGGTTGACTGAGCTCGGACTTTTTTCGTTGGAGAAAAGGAGGGGAGAGGGGACCTAATTGAGGTGTACAAGATAATGAGAGGCATAGATAGAGTCGATAGCTAGAGACTATTTCCTAAGGCAGAAATGACTAACACGAGGGGTCATAGTTTTAAACTGGTTGGAGGAAAGTATAGAGGGGATGTCAGAGGCAGGTTCTTTACACAGCGTTGTGAGAGCATGGAATGCAGTGCCAGCAGTAGTTGTGGAAGCAAGATCATTGGGGGCCTTTAAGAGACTACTGGACATGTATATGGTCAAAGAAATTTGAGGGTGCATACATGAGGATCAGTGGTCGGCACAACATCGTGGGCTGAAGGGCCTGTTCTGTGCTGTACGGTTCTATGTTCTAAGTAGTAAACATGTTTTTTTTAAACAGGGGGAGAGAGTTAAGGACGAAACCAGTGCCAGTTCCATCAAACATTATAGATATTTGGCTTACTGCTGAATTTGTTTAAACTATTTCCCTATGATTAAATCTGATCCTGACAATTAAAACTTACATTTTAAGTTTGATCAGGCTAAATTTCTGAATGGAATTGATGATAAAATAAAATTCAAACTAGCTGCAACATTGGCATAAAGACACAAAAAAGACATAACAATTCTAGAGATCATGTCCAACAAAGGTCAACACACTGAGGAAGTGAACCAGCAACATTTGTCATTTCTGCAAATTTTCTGCCAATGGAATTGAGCAAAATAGTGATTTACACCAGAACTGTCAATGCTTGGGTTTTGGAAATCTTTCACGCTGGTTCAAAAATGCATTTACTTGAGGAGGTGCCCAATCATAAAGGCCAGTGACACTTTTCTTTCCTTAAATTGCACCTTTTCAGGGATGTACAATACATTCCATTCAAATGTGTGGACACAGATATCTGTGACTACATTAGTCCATTGATGATGAGCTGCTGCTGCAGAGAGTGGTAGTCAATTGAAATCTCACTAAAGACCTGTTTCTCCTTTTGATGTTTTAAATACTTTAAAATTAGTTTAACCAAATCCAAATTCAGTTCATTGATCTTCCTTTTCATCAGAAGACCAATGGTCAGACAAGTTCCTGTTTTGATAGACAAGGGAATCAAGGGTAATATTCCCTCTAATTAGGGGCTCTTATGGCATTGTGGTAGTGTCCCTACCTCTAGTCCAGGAGACCCAGGTTCAAGGCCCCATCTGTCCCAGGGATGTTTAATAACAGCTCCAAACAGGTTGGTTGTAAAGTACCTTCCCCCTAATTATGTTTTCTGCTGCATAAACACCTGAAGTCCATGCACGGCAGTGGCTTCCAAAACTGAAAGTCCAATGCTGAAAATGGTGTTGGTGTGCCCACTGGGGTACACAGAACTGCAGAGTGGCTGAACTACTGGCAAAGGTTTAGACAGGGAAGTGGACCTGTGACCAGAGTCAGATTAGCCTTGATCAAACAGCTCAAAAGGGCCGAATGGCCTCCTCCAAGCCCAAAGTTCCTATAATTCTAAGTGAGACCACAGTCTGATCTGTTGTTGCAGCAACAATATTAAATGCAATAATTTTAAAGCCATTTTCAATCAACAATCAAATCACAATTAACGATTCTACTCAATAGCACTAGTTCTTAAAGATTTTACTCTCTCATTCATGCAAATGATTGAATGGAAATTTTGATTCACCTCAGCAAACCTGTTGTAGGGTCCACTGCATTCTGGATGCATTTCCCAATCGTAGTCCTCTCATAAACTCCAAGCCGTAATATTTCCCAACAATTACAATCTCCTCAAAAGCAGATATTGTTACTGAATTAAAAAGGCTTTCCAATGCTTACCTATAAATATTATTCTCAATTGTAACCAGGTCATATGCCATTGCTTGGAAGGTTAGCTCGTGCAATATCGTTGATACTGGGTCAAATCCACGGTCAACAATCAAAAGCTGTGACTGTGTTTTTCCCTGAAATGTTCCACACCAAAGTTCAGTTATTAACATACAATTCAAATGCACAGTCAGGTATAAAGTCATCGGCTCATCACCACACTCCCCCACAAACTGCAATTTTAAGCTAGCTTTCTAAAGGACTAATGTGTGCATTATATACCACCCAGGCTCCTGTCTTAATCAGCTTGATTATATTTTGGCCTATGTCACACCAGCACAACCAAATTAGATGCAAGTCTTGCAGGTCTGGGGACATGCCAATTTTTCAACATCAAAAAGGGATTATAATGAGGAAAAAGCATGGGAAACAGTGTTCGGAATGATTTGAAAAATGACAAACAGAGCCCAAGCAACACTAAAGCTGTGATAGCCCAGCACTGGGTGGTAATCTGAGCATCAAAAGCCTATCTGATCTCAAGCTGCAACAATGACACCAAACTGCATAACTGCATGCCAAGGGGACTGACATGTCACAAAAAACACATCCATCAACAACAAGCTTGCTTCCACGGTCTAACATCGAACCGAACGCATTGCAATTGAATCAGAATTTATCAGAATTTACACTTTTCTTACCTTCATATTGTTTTGCTGATCTAGTTTGTAATATTCTGCCAACTTTTCCTCTACCATGTTTGCAAGACATTCTGCATTATTTTCAGTAGCCCTGGACACAATCACAAAAACATCAGAATAGAAATAAAATTTTGATCCAGTTCATCTTCCTGCTGTGACAGAAGGGAGTCAGGAATTAGAAGTCACCACAGAAGCTTCTGTATTTTTGGGATCAATTACTGGAGTTTGACATCATAAAAACCTGTTCTTGCTGGGCAAATATCTCTGCAACCACATTTTGTTCATTTCTTAAAGATCAAAATAATATTAACACATTAAAAAATAGAACTGCTGCAGAAGACAATAGATGAAACAAGGATTTGAGAAATCAAACAATGTTGAAACAATAAACAAAAACAAAATTTTCTTACAATGGACAGCAAGTCAGCAAGATAGTGTTTTGTGTGTATTCTTTTGTATGTAATATTCTGCTCAATTATAGCTGATGCAGTATGTGTACTTAGCAATACAGCCACACTTTACTTCAGCACTGGGGGTGTGAAGTTTGCTTTGACTATATCTTTTCAATCTTTGCATTTTTATTATACCTTTCACAACCTGCACAACTTTACAACCAATTACGTACTTTTCATAACTAATCCTGTTGTTCTGTAGGAACAGCAGCTATCTATGTGCATGCAGCAAATGTCCACAAAACAGTCACATAAGTGGCATGATAATCTGACATTGAGATGGCGACTGAGGGTCAAATACCGGCCAGAACACTTCAGCAAAAACAATGTTATGGGATCCACTTCAGAGGGCAGATAGAGCCGTGCTTTGTACAGGCATTTGAAAAAGACAGGGCTCCCAGCAGTTCAGCTGACCCTCAGTATTACACTCAATTTCGATCTTTGAGCTCAAGTTTCTGATATGAAACTGAAACTCATACTTCAGATTCAGTGCTATTGACAACGCTGTGGCTAATATGAAAACAGAAAGTGATGGAAAATGCTCAGCAGTATCTGTGGAGAGAAAAACTGAACTAATGTTACAAATCCAGTATGACTCTTCTTCAGAACTGGCGAGGAGGTAGAACTGTGACAGGTTTCAGATATCTGTAATTAACCTGTTCAGAGATGATGTGACACACCTCTGGAGTAAGTGGGACCTTAAACTAGGTCTTCTGGCTCAGAGATAGAGACATTATCACTGAACCACAAGAGGCCTGTGATGGTTTTTATACCGTTGAAAAAGGGCGGGCCAGATGGAACAATAGCGAGGGTAAGGGACAGGTTAGTGGATGGAGATACTAAATAGGAAAAATATATCAGGGAGATGGCCAACAACCTTTAGTCACTCGTTTTCACTTGGTGATTTCCAGTCTGACAAAATGCATAACTTGCTCCAAGACTCCAGATATTACACTTGAGCTATTTGCTGAGTGTGTAGGTAGCATGGGTAGGTAACCTATGCACAGAGTTTCCCCTATCTCTATGGGAAAGGGCAGAAAATAAAGAATATTTTCCCTAACTGTCCAAACAGTCAGCATCTTAAGAAGCAGACGTATGTTGTAGAAGCCGGACCATGTACTGCGCCTGGTACTAATAACTATTCTTCATGTGAACCTTGTCAGGGAACATTCACAGGAAACCTTAGCCTGTCTTTAACCATCATCCTTCCAGGCAAGAATTCCACGAGGAAAATCTATCAGGAGCAGGCACCTTGTTGCTTTATCCCATACTAGGCCAGGAAGTGCTGAAGCAAATGCTTGCCTACTTGAGGAGAGCTAAAAGCATGAAGGCTAAATAAAACCATGGACATTCTTTACATAATCCAAGAAATCTATTCAGAGCTATTGAGAATCAGAGAAATAAAGTGAACTCTAATAAACTAAACACCATCATCTGAATCAAACAGTTGCTATAGAAACTGCTGGTTTCAGGTTATGCAAATTAAACAGGTAACGATAGAAACACTGTGGAATTCCGATTGTACACAAAACACTAGATACCAAATTCTTTGATAATTCATTTTATGCCACTGCCATTCAAAGAAAACAGCAAGCTCATCTCTTTTTTCTGGTAATAAAAGTGTCAAAACAGACCTGTAGTTATTTTCACGCTCCAGTCTGTATCGCACTCCAGGATTTTCATCCAAAGTTGCACATAGTGTCACAATTTTATCAGCCACCATCCCCAACGTGGTCATTTTATCTGTTGTTTCTGGACTATAGATGGAGTGAAATGCATTGGGAATGTCAAAGGTGAACACCTGATTGAAGATAGAAGAAAGGTTTATGAAGAAAAATCACCCTTCTGCCCAGGATTTTGATATGACACATTCATAAATATCCAACAGATGGTTTAAAAAAGTCCAAATTTGGATGTTACAAATATGGGGAAGCTAAGTGTTAACCATCAATATGAAGGTCTCTGCCAATAGTTAAATATACTACTCAATTGGAATTGAGTAGTATATTTGGCAGATACTTTACAATAAAGACGATGAAACCAGGAGTAGACCACAGTTACCACATGGAGATGAGAACAATAAACTTCTAACAATTATATCACTCACTTGATACTGAAAAGCATCCCATTCCTGAAACCCAAAGTTTTTAAATCTCTAGTGTTTGACTTCCTTTAAAATGAAACCTTCTAGTCAGACACAAGAAAAACCCCGAATCATCTTCCTTTAGCTGTCATTATATCTGTGAACTCAGAACCCTTTTGCTGAAATAAATGTAACTTTTCAAAATCAGCCAAGCCTTCAAAGTGACATGGCAATAGCTCTTGGTGAGATCTTTATAGAGACCTCTGTGGAAACTGCACAGCAGATGACTAACTGCCCCCAAATGTTCAGGATTTTGAGAATTAGCATGATACCCTGTGTCTACTACATCCCAGCATTGACTTCACAGGATGACATTTGTCCCAGAATTCTCAGATGGTGAGTGTGTAAATGTGTACGGCCTCCTTTTGCCATTACCCAGGAATCTTTGGAGCCTGTGTAAACACACAGTGCTGCTCTGCATGTGTAATCCAGAACTGGAGCAGTGTATGCAGCAGACACAGCCACAAGGCAGCGGCAAAACAAGTGCTCAGCACCATTCTCCCCCAGGATATGACAAAGAGTAGGGTAGTGGGTAGTGCTCTAACCTGATGGAAGTGGTACTTATGCTTAAGTCAAAGGGGTCAAGGAAGAGACCAGAGGAGGGGAATGATAACATGGTTGCCCAAGAGGAAGGGGGTTCTGTGTTGGGGAAGGAGCAGTCAGATAAGAGTAAAGGGGAAGTAAGCTGGGATGCAGGATGATTTTGGAATCTATACAGATCAGCTCCAGTTGGAGATTGTGTTCATTTTCCAACACCACACTTTAGGAAAGACATGACAGTTTTGGTAAGGCTGCAGAAGAGATTCACAAGAATAATTCCAATGAAGAAGGATTGCAGTTAGGTGGATAGACAAAAGAAACTGGATTGTTGTCCTTAGAATGAAATAGCTAAATGGAAATTTGACAGCGGTTATGTATGAAGGATTTAGATGAAGTAACTAAAGAAAATAACAATAATCTTTTTGGTCATGCTTGGATGCTTTATTTTGCTCATGCTTTTTTGCTAGACCTGGACTGTTTCTTTAGAACAGGGAAGACTGAGGAGGGACATAATTGAAGTGTATTACATTATGAGGGGCATGAACAGGGAGAGAGAGGAGTCTTTCCTCGGGTTGAGGGGTAATCACGGCGGGACATAGTTTAATACGCAGGAGATTCGGAGAGGATTTGAGGGGGAAAAAAACCTTTTCATTCAGAGGGCGGTGGGAATCTGGGACACACTGCCTGGGAAGGTACTGGAGACCGGAAACATTGCAACCTTTCAAAAATATATGGATGATCACTTGAAATATACCATTTAACAATATGAGACAAATGTAGGAAACTGGGATTAGCGCACCTTTAGTGATAATTATTGTCGGTGGACAAATCCAGTGGATCAGAAGGACCTTTTCTGTAAATCTAAGATGTAATTCTGAAGACACAACAAAGCTCCTTTATAATGTCCTGCAGTGGGCTCCAACTTGTGTACAAATCAACTTGCCTTCACATTCCAGAATGAAACTCATTCACAACCCAGGGACTGCCTGTATGTAGAAAAGAGTGTGTTGCCATAGCAATTCAGACTATGTTGTGGCCAGTTGGCTGGACAGCGAATACGGCTCAGATTGGTGCTGTTCAATCCTTGTTCTGTTTGGATTTGGATTCTTCCTAAAAAGAATGACATTCAACTCAAACATTTCTTTCCCTCTCCAGAAATGCTGAGCTTTTCAGTACTTCCCCTAGTTAATTTGAAAAGAAACCAATGGGTTTGCTACATTATTTGGCTTGACTGATCACTTCTAACAAGTTGGGGGAGGAATTTTAAACACAGAATTCCTTTATCGATTACAGATCTCATCTTTTTTTCTTTCCTAAGGAATATCAGGAAGGACTAGTTCATTGGGATGAGATTCAATAACAAAAGCTATGAACCAGACTTTCAGCATCCTGGATCACAAAGCAGCAAGAATCAGAGCTATCCTAGTTGCCAAACAGTAACACCATCGACATTAGCAGGCAGCAGTTAATAGATTTGATTATATTAGCATATTTACTTTGCTATGTTTTGTGCACAGGAAGCAAATATCATGGCACTATTAAATAACCTTAAAAGTAACAGCTGTAGCGTTACTTAACTAGCACAGTGACCAAGGAATGCTGGGACAGAGTCACAAGGCCTGTCTTGTGATCAACTAGATGAACTAGTGGCCCATAGAGTCTTGAATGAAGCATCATATAAATTAGAATCTTCATGTTTCTCTAATTAAGAGCAACTAATTGCTGGTTTTGCCAAATATGATGCACTTCCAAATGTATTCTCAAGCTAAACAAACAGCTAGAATTAAAAATAATTAACAAAAACAGAAGGTTTTAATTGAAATTTGAGAAACACAACTGCAGATGCTTTAATGCAATCCTGTAATTAGATTTTCATAATGTTGTATGAAATCTTGCTGCTCACTTGGGTAAAAAGTGGAAAGTTTAACAATATTCCATCCAAACAGCTAAAAGAATGCAGATTATTTGATATGAAGCAAGAAACACAACATTTGAACATTGAAGCTACTGCGCACACAAATTACATTTAGCAGAAAAATGCTTATAAAGTACCTTAGATTCATATGCAAGAAAGGAAATGTTCACTTCTTTACAACATTTTATGGCTTTGGTACATGTGGTCTTTAGTTGACTGAAGAGGTTATCAGGACAATCTAGAATTTCAAAAAAAGTTATTTCAACAAAACTGACCCTCTGTTTTTACTTACATATTCAATAAATGTATCACTTAATACAAACAGGATTAAACCGGGAACACTAATATATCGAGGCAATGACTCAATATGCGTCTGTATCCACACTGTAGAGCTTTAACACTATTTTTCTTTGGATTTCAGATAGTCCACTATCTGACATCAACATATTAATTCAGTAGATAGAAAGATGCCAAAGATATGGTACAGTCATATCCTAAGAATGATTAAGTGGCTGCCTTTTTTGCGAAGCTATGGGTACAAACTTCTTGATAATTTAACTTTAGAAAAACTGCCCTCACAGTTGATGATTTCCTAAAACTTTGATTAAACATGGTTCAGATGAAACCACAGGGCTAGCACATGACCAAAGCACCATCATGCACATCAACATAGGTCAGACATACCACTGGTTCCAGGATTCCCAGCGTTTACTGCTGTGTAAGATGTAACAGGTCTACTGTACAAACTGTTATTGGTCTCACTGCAATAAGTTATCTAGCTTTCAAGTTGCACTTGAACAAAGAAACCCACTCTACTTGGAGCCCCAAAATAATTGACTGCCTCTTGGTTCTGTTCATGCACCAACACTTTTCAACCCTGTCACAAATATTCATCCCAAAAACACGAACAGTCATTTTATTTACGGAGGTGACATCTGTCTGCCAGACAGGGTCATGATTTCAGTCACCACCAGCAAGTCCTAAATGCTGACACTTATGAGACAGTCCACTGTAGCAAAAAAATGGAGACTTAAAATGCATGCCAAAATGACAATTTCCTGTTTCTATATAAACCACAAAATTCTCAACATATTCATGACTAAACAAGACTGATGCCTGTGTCTCCATTTAAAACACTGGAGCACACGTTACTTCCCAAGGAACAGCAAGTGCTCATTGTAGGTAAAAATCAGAATAACTGAATCAGCATACTAACTGGCTTATTGCAGAAACTTCAAACATACACTTCAAAGCTCTGGGATCACCTGTTGTTATTTTGCAACACAGTATTCTTTCCTCACGTGTTTCATTTCTTCTCACAAAAAAATATTCAGCTCAAAGACACCATGTGTATAATCACAGATAGTTTGAAAGATGGCCTGGTAGCTGAACCCCATCCAACATTGGCCTTGACACCAGGTAATGGGCTGCCTTGCAGAATGTGCTCCTTAAAAAGGTACAGGCTTATCCAATGTCTAATTAACCCACCAAACTTTTGCCTCAGTTCAGGGTACCATGTTGGAAATTTTCTTCGGGATACCAGGCATCATATTAAATTCTGTATTAGGTGGCGAGCAAGCTTCAAAATATACGGTATGCCTATCTAATGACAGTCCAGCTTCCTAATTTTGATGAGAAATGGTCAGATATTCTACAAATGATCACAAGACAGGCCTTGTGACTGTGTCCCAGCATTCCTTGGTCACTGTGCCAGTTAAGGATTGCAGACCACAAACTTAAAAAAAAATGCAACAGCTGCCTTGCTCCCTAAAGGATTGCAGAGATTTTTTTGCAGTATCAAAATAAGGTCCAATTTCCCAACCTGTGCAACTATTTATCAAAGCTTGGCGCAACTGACTCAATACATTTATATCCCAACAATGAGCTTAAATGGAGTTCAGAGCAAGACCTTTCTTAGTGTTAGAACTTTATAGTCAGAATCATAGAGATGTTTAGATACACAACATTTATCATAAAGACAATCAAAACATTAATTTTCATTTATTGTTGGCTCAAGTCACTAAATGCACCAGCTAACCATCGAGTGCCAGTTTTCCATGAAAAAAAATGTATTAAAATATTTCTGGTCATCTCAACTTCCTGCTAAAATAATTATTCCCTCCAAAAACTTTATGTTCCCAAACACAAGCTTTTACAATGCACTATGTTTTAGCTTCATTGGACAATGATCTCCAAAGATTCAAACACCAGAAGTGCATTGGGACTTTTCATTTTAAAGTAAATGCCCATACAGTATTCGGATAGTCACTTTAAAAGGAAAAATTTGCACAAACCCATGCAGGTACTTCCGAGTTGCTGCGTGATTGATCAGCTTAGAGAGGATTCGGATCAGCTGAATATTTAAATTCATCCAAAATATTATTCAATAGAATTAAATTCAAAAACGTCACCTATTCCAGTGTTTCCTCCATATTTAGGTCAACCTATTTATTCTAAAAAAAAATCAGATTTGTTCAGATAACTTTGGCAGCAAAAGTAGCTGATTGGGGATAAATGTTTGCTTTACGATAAAAGTAAAATTTGGTTGTCAACTTGGAGTAATTGCTAAACTTTAATAAAGATGGAAAGTCTTAGCTGTGTGGGGTCGTACAGATCAAATGTCAAGGCTGATTAACAATTCATTTACGAAAACAATACTTTTCTTTTAAACATTTGGAACATAGAAAATACACCACAATTCCAAAACAAACTTGACTGTTCCTTTGACACTAGCAAAGCAGAACGCACTGGAGTTAGGGAAGAGAGCTCAAAGTTCAACTCTTGGAACTGAATAGATGGCTGCCATGGAATCAAAGGGCTAAGCATAAAATTTAAATCCACACTCCTGCTTCTCTGCATATGTATCTCAAATTACTGGCACCACTGAATTTTTGAGGTCTGATTTATGAATTATCGCCTAACAAGCAATAACATAAAGAACAGCCCTTCTCAAGCATCAAAATGTCACCAACAAACTCATACTAATGGACACAGGCTCAGAGGCCACGGATATTGCTATGGATAACAAAGATACCCATGTCAGACTCCTGCTAATTAACTGCAGCTCCACCTTCAACACCCCATTATCCCCTCCAGATTGACCTCAAAATTCCGTGATCTTGGTCTCGGCTCCACCCTCTGCAACTGGATCCTCAGCTTTCTGACTCACCGACCGCAAATCAGAGAAGACTGACTACTGTACCTCCTCCATGGTAAACACTCAATACTGGAGCCCCCCCCATCCCCAGGATGATTCCTCAACCCCCTACTGTACTTCCTGTACACGCATTACTGCGTTGCCAAATTCCAAAAGAATGGCATCTGACAACACCAACGTAGAAATAGATATCTAGCAACGGCAAGTCACAATACAGAAGGGATATAGAGAGCTTGCTGATGTCCTGCAATGAGCACAACCTCTCTCTTGCATCTGCAAAACTGAAGAACTGATCATTGACTTCAGAAAGAAAGCTGGAGAACATGTCCCCATCTACTTCAGCAGAATGGAGGTTGAGAATGTGGAGAACACGGAGAACGCCAAGTGACAACCTGTCCTGGATTGCCTACATAGATGTAATGGTCAAGAAGGCACAAAGACACCTCTTCTTGCTCTGACCGCTCAGGAAGTTTGGCATGCCCATAAGGACTCTCACCAACTTCTACAGATGCACCATTGAAAGCTTACTGTCCGGGTACATAATGGCCTGGTATGGCAACTGCCCTGCCCAGGACTGCAAGAAACTATAGAAGGTGGTGTGCACAGCCCTGACCATCACGGAAGCCAACCTTCCAGCCATGGACTCCATTTACACAGCTCGCTGCTGCAGGAAGGCTGCCAACATCAAAGACTCTCACACCCCTGTAATATCTCCTCCAACCTCTTCCATCAGGCAGAACTTACAGAAGCCTGAACACATGCACCAGCAGGTTCAAGAACAGCTTCTTCCTGACTGATATTAAATTGATGAATGAACTCTCTAGCTTCAAATAATACTGATTTTACTAACATTGTACAGGGCATGTGCTAGGCGAGATCAATGTAACCTGTATGCCTCTGTCTAAGTCTTTTTGACCTGTACATCTTTGTTTACTATGATCTGCCTGTACTGTTCATAAACAAAGCTTTTTACTGTTCTTTGCTACACATGACAATAAATTAATTAATAAATCAAGTTGGAGTTATCGGCAAGCCCGGGAAAAGACGCATACTCTATAGCGCAGCGCCACAATTATTTTAGAATGGAAACACATTGGATAACAATAAAGGTACTTACAATCAGTGAAGTAAATGTAGGCTGCCTTATACTTGTAGGAATGCTTCTTTTTGAAGTCATTTATTAGTGCACTGACTGACTGCAAAGTAAAAGAATAGATGGTGATGCAAAGGTTGCCTCCCAAACACAAATAGTTGAACACACATTTTCTTCCAAAGGGAGAACAACCATTTCACTTCTGAAGTTAGAACAAGGTCTTAAGAAAAGCTTTTCTTCACATGTATTTTAGGAGACAGGATTATCTCTACAAGTAAGTCATGTGTCTTCCATGCATCCAGGTGTGACACAAAGCTAATGAAGTGAGCTGCAGAGGCTGGAGTGAAAAAACCCGTTAGAGAAACCCTTCATGAAACTCTGAGATTGGCACTTAGCTGGTTTTTGGTAAAATTCAATCTAGACTTAACCTTTCAGTCAAATATGACTTATTCAGAAGTCAGTTATCTCTGGGTTTTGTTTCAAAGCCATTTTACAAGATCCTGTCAGTATCAAAAAAATCAAAACAATTCTTTCATGCAAACCTGCCTAACTCCTTTCAGTGGATATGTTCAAAACAATCAGCAAAAATTACAAAGAAAAACTGTGACACATAGTACCCTATAAGCGAAAAAAATAACTTTAGTTAGTGATCAAGGAAGCTTTATAGAAGTGGAAAATTCAAAATTATTTTCATGCCTTCATAAAACAGAAATCCAGGAAAAATATTTGTTAAGAGCTGGCAATGTGCAAGTGCTCTCAAAATTCCCCATGGAGCAAGTCCTTTACCCTACTACCTGGAGAGGTGCGAAGCTCCCAAAGAGTGTCAGCTAAGGAGAAGCACAACATTCACATCCTGCATCCCACCTCCTAGGCAGCTTGTTACAGACAATCAGAGATTAGAGTATAGGAGAATACAATCATTGATGGTAGATTTATAATGGCGCACTATTCAACCAGTAATTACATTTCCATCATACACAGCTTGTAAACCCGCAACGTGGTCAGAAGATAGAGAGCGAGAGCGAGAGGGAGAGAGCGAGAGCGCGAGAGCGAGAGGGCGAGAGGGCGAGGGCGAGAGCGAGAGGGAGAGCGAGAGCGAGAGAGCGAGAAGCCCGGCGGGGTGGGGGCTGTTAGAGTGATGAGTAAGTAAGGGCTACTTTGGTTGGAGATATTGGAAATGTTAAATCAGGTCGGCATGGGTGGCATCACACTGGTGGAGGGTTCATAGTTACCCAGACGTTAAAGAAAACCAGAAAAACTGCAGACATTGCAAATCAGAAACAAGTTCCAAGGAATGGTGACTCAGCCCGAAACATTAACTCTGATCTCGCTGCACAGAATGCTGCCAGATCTGATGAGCTTTTCCAGTAATTTCTGGTTTTGATTTTATTCCCTTTAACTTTTCCTGAGTAACTACTTAAGCAACTTAGTCAGAACTCTCCAAGTCACTGACTGTAACTCAAGACTTGGAGAACATTTAGAAGGGGAAATTACCAGACACAGAGTAATTACCCACAGGAAGTTGAAACTTATCCTTAGAGATCAGTCAGAGTATTGAATACAGGAGAAACTGAGGTCTGCAGATGCTGGAGATCAGAGCTGAAAATGTGTTGCTGGAAAAGCGCATCATCCAGGGAACAGGAGAATCGACGTTTCGGGCATAAGCCCTTCTTCAGGAATGAGGAAAGTTTGTCCAGCAGGCTAAGATAAAAGGTAGGGAGGAGGGACTTGGGGGAGGGGTGTCGGAAATGTGATAGGTGGAAAGAGGTCAAGGTGAGGGTGATAGGTCAGACTGGGGTGAGGGCGGAGAGGTCAGGAAGAAGATTGCAG
>NC_057720.1:68610084-68627568 GCF_004010195.1 Chiloscyllium plagiosum | reverse complement strand
AGTCTTTTCCCTGGCTTGGGGGAGTCCAGAACTAGAGGGCATAGGTTTAGGGTGAGAGGGGAAAGATATAAAAGAGACCTAAGGGACAACTTTTTCATGCAGAGGGTTGTGCGTGTATGGAATGAGCTGCTAGAGGAAGTGGTGGAGGCTGGTACAATTGCAATACTTAAAAGGCATTTGGACAGGTAGATGAATAAGAAGTGTTTGGAGGGATATGGGTCAGGTGCTGGCAGGTGGGACTAGACTGGGTTGGGGTAACTGGTCGGCATGGACGTATTGGACCGAAGGGTCTGTTTCCATGCTGTACATCTCCAAGGCTCTATGTGCAGCATGGAAACTGAGTTGGACCGAAGGGTCTAACTCATCGATGCTGATCATATATCCTAAATTAATCTGCTCCAATTTGCCAGCATTTGGCCCACATCCCTCTAAACCCTTCCTATTCATGTACCCATCCAGATGGCTTTTAAAAATCTTGTAATTATACTTCCACCATTTCCTCTGGCAGCTTATTCCATACATGCACGACCCTTTGCATGAAGAAGTTGCCCTTTCGGTTCCTTATAAGTCTTTTCCCTCTCACCCTGAACCAAATTCTTAACTCCCCCACCCCAGGGAATAGACTTTGTCTATTTATCCTATCCATGTCCCTCATGATTTTATAAACCTCTATAAGGTCACCCTTCAGCTTCCAACGCGCCAGGGAAAATAGCCCTAGCCTATTCAGCTTGTCCCTGTAGCTCAAAATCTCCAACCCAGGCAACATCCTTGTCAATCTTTTCTGAACCCTTCCAAGTTTCACAACATCCTTCCTATACTCAGTGCCAGGACCTCAGATGGGTCACACATGCATCTTTCAGGGGACAGAGCAACAACAATTACCTTCCCCCCAATCAGGAGATCCGAACCAAGTTATTACAAATTATTCGTAGAAATGTTTCTCCTCCTCTGGCCCATTTAGGAGTGAAATGTTCAGCAGGCGCAGTGAAGATAAATATGCTGAATTGTGGCTCAAAAATACTGAATCAAAAGCACACTCCTCCTGGAAGACTTCCCAATTTATCCTGAAAGTTATACCTTTTCTGTTGGAGTAATGAAGTAGATAGCCTTGGAGTTTGGAATTGGTTCACGGCTCTTGTGTAGGTCTTCAACAACTGTGAAAAGAAATATTCAGAGAATAGACTGTAGATCTACAAAAATCATATGTAACTCCTATGTCACAAGCAGATTTATAATTGTCAGCCAACATAAACCTTGTGAAGTCACATGCCAGGCGATTCCATCTGAATCTCTGCAGCCACTCTCCTGTTAATACTGTGGACACTGGACAGATGGGTATGGTAGGATAGACACTCTCCCAAGGAACAATACCCTACTTTACATTTACTGTGTAAGCTGACATAACAAAATAATCATTTGGAACAAGTATCTAAGACTGGCAAAAGGGTCATACCACAACATGCAGCACCAGCTCCAGGGGAGACCGGACTGGAACAAACTGATATGCGGCACATATTAACAGTACTTATAAAAGTTAAGAACACCATTTAATACAATCATGGCTGATCTCATCTTGGTCTCAACTCCACTTTCCTGCCCAATCCCTGTTACTGACTGTTTCCTCAAATTTATTTAGGGTTCCAGCGATCACTACACTCTGGGGCAGTGAATTCTACAAATCTGGGAGAAGTAATTCTTCCGCATCCATTTTAAATCTGTCACCTTTATCTTAAAACTGCGACCTCACATTCTAAATTGCCATACAAAGGGGAAACATCCACTTTAAGTTTACTTTGTCAGTTCCATTTAGCATCTTGCATACCATTAGATCTTCTCTCGTCTTTATAAATTCTAGTGAGTATAGGCTTAAACTGCTCAAACTCTCCACATTTAACAAGCCTTTCATCTCCGGAATTAATCCAGTGAATTCTCTGAACTGCCTCCAATTCAATTATAACCTTTTCTTAAGTAAGAGGTTCAAAACTGTACACCGTAGGCCAGAGGCAGTCTTACCAATGCCTTGTACAATTGCAACATTTCCCAACTTATTCCTACTTAATACAAACAGTTCCAAAGAGAATTTTGTTTGTATTCCAGCATGCACAATGTAAACACAAAACATCAGCTTAGAAGAAAGGAACATTTCATTCATAGGAATACATCAACTTCTCATGCAGGTTACTGCACCATTTAGAAGGGATAAAATGGACATCCTCTGCATCTCCTTCCTGAGTAACAATACCAAGGGAACAATTTGACTGCCTTCATGTCAGGGATAAAAAAAAGATATAATTTCATTTTTATTTATAACCATAGACATCAACCAGATAACCACTCAATGAAAAGTCATTGAACTCTAATCCTAAACCCTGTTTTTGTCTCTCAAGATATTGCCAGACCTGAAGAGTTTTTCCAGCACCTTCTGCTTTTACTTCAGATCTCCAGCATCCACACTACCTTGCATTTATTTAAGTAATCTAGTTTTGTTAATGTTCACTGCAAGAGGAACCTTGCCCAATGCATTGGGAGAAATGCATTGGGACTGGAATTGGCAGATTGGAGTGAAAGGAGAAACTGAGGACTGCAGATGCTGGAGGTTAGAGTCGAGAGTGTGGTGCTGGAAAGGCACAGCAAGCCAGGCAGTATCCAAGGAGCAGGAGAATCGACATTTCAGGCATAACCCTTCATCAGGATTCTCCTGCTCCTCAGATGCTACATGACCTGCTGTGCTTTTCTAGCACCACACTCTCGACATTGGGCTGAAACCCCTCTGAAGGGCAGCACTGCTGATAACGTAGCACTCTCCCAGCACAGCATGCAGAAACGATTCATCCAGACATAGTTTTATCTTAGTGGCTTATTTTTTGAATTTTGTTCAAACACGATAAAGTTCATCAAGGGACATAAAACGAGGCTACCTCTCCAGCAGAGGTGTGCCATCTTGGATAACATTTTAAAAATTTGATTTGTTAAAGTCAAATAAACATATTTCTGGCACAAAACTGGTAACTTACTGTCACCACACATTAATTGTTTTGCAAACTATCACAATCAGAATCACCAAAAGGATAAAAACTCTCCACAGTGCTTCAACATAAAACTGATTTAGGACAGGAGATGAATCAGCATTGTTGTTGTATGGCTACTCTAATTCGACTTTCACTTTATTCTGTTTTTCCTTCAATTTAGGGCCCTTTTATAATAAAGATAGGTGAGTTGACAGATTGGGGTCACTGCTTAATGTGAGGAGGATAACATCCTTATCTCAGACACTAATCTTCCTTATTTGCAAAAGGTGCAATCGATCTACTCTGATAAAAATCACACAACACCAGGTTATAGTCCAGCAGGTGTATTTGGAAGCCCTAGCTTTCGGAGCACTGCTCCTTCATCAGGTGATTGTGGAGTATAAGATCGTAGGACACAGAATTTATAGCAATGTTTACAGTGCGATGTAACTGAAATTATATATTGAAAAACACCTGAATTGTTTGTTAAGTCTCTCATCTTTTAGAATCTATAAATTCTGTGTCCTACGATCTTATACACCACAACCACCTAATGAAGGAGCAGTGCTCCAATAGCTACTGTTTCCAAATAAACTTGTTAGACTATAACCTGGTGTAAGTGTATGAGAGCTTGTCCATGAGAGAAGGGGTGTGGGGTCACCTGTAGTGTGACATGAACCCAGGATTGAGGCCATCCCCACGGATACCGAACTTGGCTATCAACCTCTGCTCGGCCACTTTGCATTGTTGCCTGTCCCGAAGTCCGCGTTGGAGGATGGTCACCCAAAAGGTCAAAGGCCGAATATCCCAGATTGCTTAAGTGTTCTCCAACTGGGAGGCAACACTCCTCTCGGTTGATTGGTGTGCAGTGCCTACTCATCCATTGCCATAGCCTCTGCTTGGTTTCACCAATGTACCATGCCTCAGGGCATCCTTACCTGCAGCGTAGGAGATGGACACCGTTGGCTGAGTCACGAGTACCTGCTGCGTACATGGTGGGTGGTGTCCCCATGGTGGTATCCATGTCGACGGTCTGACACATCCTGCAGCGTCTATCGTGACAAGGTTGTATGGTGTTGTCCTGAAAGCCGGCCGGTTTGCTACAAACAATGATCTGTTTGAGATTTAGTGGCTGTTTAAAGGCAAGAAGTGGAAGCGTGGGGAAGGTCTTGGCGAGGTGCTCATCCTCATTGCTAATGTGTTGCAGGCTGCGAATAACATGGCGTAGTTTTTTTGGATCCTGGGAAGTACTGGACAACGAAAGGTACCCTGTCAGTTGCAGCTCGTGTCTGTCTCCTGAGGAGGTCATTACAGTTTCTCGCTTGGCACGTCAGAACTGGCGGTCGCTGAGTTGAGCATCGTACCCTGTTCTTATGAAGGCATCCTTGAGTACATCCAAGTGCCTGTCACATTCCTCCTCATCTGAAAAGATCCTATGTACGCGTAGGGCTTGTCTGTAGGAGATAGCTGTTTTAACATGTTTCAGGTGGAAGCTGGAGAAGTGTAGCATCGTGAGGTGCTGAGGTGCCAATCCTTGATGGAGATGCATGTGTCCAAGAATGAGACCAATACGAGAGAGTAGTCCAATGGTGAGTTTGATGGTGGGATGAAACCAGTTGATATCACTGTGTAGTTGTTTCAGTGACTTCTTGCCATAAGTCCAGAGGAAGAAAATGTCATCAAAATACATCTCTATGACTCTATACCAGTGTTGGTTGGAGGTCCTGCATAAATAAGTCTTATTCGAACCTGCGCATGAAAATGTTAGTATATTGGGGTGCAAATTTGGTCCCCATGGCTGTTCCTTGTGTCTGGATGAAGAACTGGTTGTTAAAGGTGAAAATGTTGTGGTCGAGGATAAACCAGATGAGTTGCAGGATGGTGCTCAGAGATTGGCAGTTGTTGGTGTTGAGTACTGAGGCTGTTGCCATTGTGAGGGCTGCTGGTGTGGCGTGCCAAAACGTCCACTGTGATGAGGAATGCTCCCCCAGTTCGACTAGTCCGTGGGTGCTGAGTTTCTGTAAGAAATCTGTTGTGTCATAACAGAAGCTGGGGTCCCCTGTACGATGGGTTTCAAGATGCCTTTGACATAGTCAGAGAACCTCTGTGGGGTTTGTGGGATGAATTTGTACTTGCAGAATTACATTTTATTTTGCTCAAAAACTGCATGAATCCACGCAAGATTCTGTAAATCCCATTTTTAGATATAGAATCAGTCTGAACATTAGGGCACAGTCTCACATAGGGCACCTCCCACCTTTAATGCATTGTTTGGGCCGACATGGCACCTATTGTTAAAGTTCACTTGAGAATGTAACTTTTAAAAAGTTCTAGGATTTACATATGAAAGAACTGAAACCAACATGGTCATTCTAAAAGATGAGGGACTTAACAGACAATCCAGGTCTTTTTCAATATATAATTTCAGTTACATCACATTGTAAACTATTGCTATAAATTCTGTGTCTTACAATCTGTGTCTCCACAACCACATGAAGGAGCAGTGCTCAGAAAGCTAGTGTGCTTCCAAATAAACCTGTTGGACTATAACATGATGTTGTGAGATTTTTAACTCTGTACACCCCAGTCCAACACCGGCACCTCCAAATCTAGATTGACATAAACAGTGATGATAGAAATACTCAGCAAATATGGCAACATTTAGTGTGAAAGAGAGAGAAAAACACACAGTTAAATGTTTCAGGTTGATAGCCTTTCAACGGAGCTGAATAAAACAAAAAATTCGGAATGCAACAGATTTCAAACAGACACAGAGGCAGGAAAAAGTGAGAAGAGAACACCCCCTCTGTGATAAATGAGAACAACAGTGATGGTGCAAGGCAAGAGGTAATGGTAATGGGACAAATAAAGGAACAAAAAGAGCAGTTTAGGGAAGGTGTAAATATCACAATCACCCATAACAACTGTTTTCAGAAGAATTAAGAGAAATTGGGAGAGAAATTGTTGAACTCAAAAACTGAGCCTGAAAGCCTGTTGTTATACGCCAAGACAGAAAATACTAAGTGGGAAATTAAAACCAAAACAATAAGCAGACGAAGGACAACAAAATAAATTTTTAAAACAGTTGTCATAGGTCTTCCTTCTGAGTCATGTAGCAGGTGAGTTTAAAACGAAAAGGCAATAATAACAAAGAAAATACAAAATTATGCAGTACGCAATCATAAAACAAGAGTTCTTAATGTAAGTACATACCACTAATCCCCTCAGTCATAACATTAGACATCTTGCAGCAAGAGGAAAGCAGCTTTGTGGTATAATGGTCCAAAATAAGTATCTGCAAGTTAAAAAAAAAATGACAGCTTAACTATCTTGCAATATAGCTATCTGAAGTTACAGCAAGCTAATTGTTGAAATAGGCAGCAAGTGTAACACTATGTAAATTCATTGCCTCCAGACTCCACTAGTCTTTTATTTGTGCGTTTCTCCTCTTAAATCACTTGAGTGTGACTCCACAGAAACACATCACCTTGAAGCAGGTACCCTGTATTGTATAACTCTCAGTAATGAGATGGCAAACTGTTGACTTGTGGGAGCCGAGGGGTTCGTAACTGCCCTTATCCTGTCATTTCATGATGCTCCCTTAAACATATCCCAAAAGAAATTCCTGGAAGTGATTAGGAGTTGGGGTCCAGTCAGGTTTCTCACCCACCCTGCTGCAAAGGGTAAATGGGCAAAGTCTTTTCCCTGGGGTCAGGGAGTCCAGAACTAGAGGGTATAGGTTTAGGGTGAGAGGGGAAAGATATGAGAGACGTAAAGGGCAACTTTTTCACGCAGAGGGTGGTACGTGTATGAAATGAGCTGCCAGAGGAAGTGGTGGAGGCTGGTACAATTGCAACATTTAAGAGGCATTTGAATGGGTATATGAATAGGAAGGGTTTGGAGGGATATGGGCCAGGTACTGGCAGGTGTGACTAGATATCTGGTCGGCATGAACGTGTTGGACTGAAGGGTCTGTTTCCTTAGATAGATTACTTAGTGTGGAAACAGGCCCTTCGGCCCAACAAGTCCACACCGACCCACCGAAGCATATACCACCCAGACCCATACTCCTACATTTACCCCTTCACCTAACACTACGGGCAATTTAGCATGGCCAATTCACCTAACCTACACATTTTTGGATTGTGGGAGGAAACCGGAGCACCCGGAGGAAACCCGCGCAGACACGGGGAGAATGTGCAAACTCCACACAGAGAGTCGCCTGAGGCGGGAATTGATCCCGGGTCTCTGGCGCTGTGAGGCCGCAGTGCTAACCACTGTGCCACCATGCCACCCACCCGTGCTGTACATCTCTAAGACTCTATGAGTCTATGTCACAGTAGCCAAAAATCAGCTAAATAACAGATCAAGGATCAAACTTAACATTATCCAGTGGTTCTTGGTAGGCTTACTCAGTGCATTGTTACAAATATTGCAAGAGGGTGTGGGGAGAATGGCTTCCACCAGCCATCAACAGAAAAGATAGATCACTACCACTCTATAGTGCCAAATGTTGTATATATTATATATAAAATTAATATATGAAGCAGACATTCTTAAACTGATTTTGTGCAATCTACAAGATCTCAAGTTCAAGTGTTTGAATCAAAGTCCCTGAACTCCTTTCCTAGTAGCACTGTGGGTGTACTTTCACCCAAGGCCTGCAACAGTTAACGAAGATAAAAACAATGACTGCAGATGCTGGAAACCAGATTCTGGATTAGTGCCTTACCACCATCTCCTCAGGGATGATCAAGGCTTAGCCAAATGATGTCTACATCCTGTGAATGAATTTTTTTGAAAGTACAATTGTAACATTAATAATCACAATATGCGAACTGCTTACCAAACTTCAGTCTTTACTATAATTACTATCACAGGAGAAGGTATAGGTTCCCAGAACAAAGGTAAGATACTGTAGATGCTGCCAATCAAATTAAAAACAGAAATGATGGAAATGCACAAGAGGGTCAGGCAGCATCTGCAAAGATAGAGGGGGAAATGACAGCAAGTCATCGATCTGGAACATTAACATTCTCTCTCACAGCTGTTGCCTGGCCTGCTGAGAATTCTGACTATTTTCTTACATTATGATAATTAATGGGTTTGAATATCAAAGAGAAGTAGAGTAGAAGAAGAAAGTCTAAGGATACCAGTAGTAAGCAACAACTTGATCAATCATGTGGTAAACAGGTCAATGTCTCACCAAGGTTTCAAGAATTAGGTGTGATTTGGAGATGCCGGTGTTGGACTGGGGTGTACAAAGTTAAAAATCACACAACACCAGGTTATAGTCCAACAGGAGTGCTGCTCCTTCATCAGGTGGAGGCCTCTTGCAGCATCAACATTAACCACCTGAAGAAGGAGCGGGACTCCGAAAGCTAGTGTGCTTCCAATTAAACCTGTCGGACTATAACCTGGTGTTGTGTGATTTTTAAGAATTAAGTGGGTCATTTTAAAACATAAATATCACTTTCTATTATGATAAAGAGTTTCCATTATCCAAGTCTTGGATAATTCAAAAAGCTTACACTCTAAATCAAAACTGAATTAAGCAAATGCAAACAAATCCCCATTATTCTCTCTGCTCAATGAACTAGCTTAGCCATGTTTTCAATTGATTCACAGTCCATTAACACATTTCTCCCACTGCTGTCTCTGTACTTGCCTGCCCAGGTTATTGAGCTCAGTGCTATTCTATGGGTCTGGCTCAATTTTGTTATGAACTCTGAACATGCAGCAAGTGCAGGAAAAAAGTCCAGAGCTACCAACTAATACACCTCTCACAATCTTTGTGATTCCTTTCAACCTTTGTTTCAGAGATGTTTAATGTCACACAAAAGCAATGCTGAATTTATGGACAGTCACAAGAGCCAAGGATCAAGACAGTTCATAAAATGTATTTTCACAGAGATGCTTCAAGGGGCATTCAAGGTTATTCAGATTTGACGAGAAGTAATACAGACAACTAAATTTGCAGTACAAATTTAGATCTCAGCAGTTACTAAGAAAAAAAGAACTCGAAACTTCATATCTTTCATCTTGAAACATCCGAAAGTTGTTTGCATAATTAGTGCAATTACTGTTAATGAAGTAACTAGACCATGTACATTCAAATTATACAACTTAAGTGACTACAGAATATGCATCCCTGAATACAAAATTAATTCACATATTTGCAAGCCATTACAAATTTGTGTTTTCCAAATATACCTGGATAAACCAAGATTGACAGTGCACTCTGATTGGGTTGGATAGATCTTTGATGATTCCAGTAAGTGAGCAGCTCCTCCTTCAATATCACACTTGATAAGGTTATCAATGCTTGATATTTTATGATATGCTATTGGTATACATATAGTGGATTCTATTAATACTCCAAAAATGACTCATTTCATTCAATATATAAGGCTCTTGTATTAAGTGATTTTTGAAAATAAGCATGAGACTCCCACAAAGTTTCCAAGCTCCTCTTTTATCCTCTTTTGAAGAAATTTTGAACCCACACTTTTCACCTCCAAAAAGGGAGGAGCAGACAGTTCCTGCTCCTCCATTGCCTCGACTGGGCATCTAAGATCTGTACAGGATGATTTTCCCCACCCCATTCAGCATCACAGACATTTCAAATGTCACACAGAGTGGGAATGGGAATCCAAATTCAATCAGTCCATGATGCTACATACTGGCTGACATACCAGATTCAACAGACAAGTTGTCAATTACTTATTCTTTAGAAAGGGCAAGATTATTCAAATATGTATCACTCTTAATATGAACAATCAAGTCTTTGCCATACCTTCCACTCTCCTTCTGTCTTACAGTCCTCCAATACATGTTTCTTGATCTCTACAGGAATTAAAAAAACACACACAATTTAAATGTTCTTCATCAAACAGTTTCATAATTCACCAGCTGAGCTCTGGACAAGAATAAGTCCTTTTTAATTTATTTTATTTAAAGTGCTTTCAAATCCATTTTCTGCAACATTTTGATTATGGCACTTAAATATAGGTTTATAAAGTAAAATTTCTGGAGATATCACCCAATCTTCATTGCTATATGATCACCTTTAATCAAAATCAATCATTTGTGCGCAGTTTACTTGCAACGCGCAATCTTTGTCTATTCACAAGCGAAAGGATGAGGTCCCATGTAGTTCAGAAGATTATTTTGGATAACTGTTAATTAATCTGCCAATGGATAATCATATTGACCACATAGTGCAAAGTTTTATATCTACAAAAATGCAAAAAATCATAATGTTTACATAATTTATCTTTGATGCAAAGAGCACCTTCAGTCCGAAAGGGTTAAATTTCTAACTCTTGAAAGTAATTACCTGAACATTAGGTGAATATTGATGCTCGCTCCTATAACCCATTCATATCAGTCATATATAAGAGAGAGAAATTCTGTCAAAACTAAGATCCAATATTAACAATTATAGTAAATTTAGCATATTGTGTATATGCACATTAGTAATTGTTATATTTGAATCCATAGCTGCATGTAAAGATATTGTAGTGGGCTCCATCCTGTGTGCAAATTTACATGTGAAATCAAACTACATTGAGCTCCCGTTCCTCGATGTCCTAGTTGAGAAATTGGCTGGGTTCTCGATTGAAAAATCTGGGCGAAAGTGAGTACTGCAGATGCTGGAGATTAGAGTCAAGAGTGTGGTGCTGGAAAAGCGCAGCAGGTCAGGCAGCATCCGAGGAGCATTAAAATCAATGTTTCAAGCAAATGTCCTTGCTCAGGGATGAGGCTGGGAGCCTCCCACCCCCCTCCCATTTATCTCTCTACCCCCAAGGCTCCCAGCCTCATTCCTGAAGAAGGGCTTTTGCCCAAAATGTCGATTTTCCTGCAAGTGTGGAAAGCATTAGGGTATCACAATAGATTCATTAAAATTCAATTGGCACGCAAGAAATTTGTATAATCGATAGTCACAGGTGAGGTACCAGATGACTGGATGGTGGCTAACATGGTGTCACTATTAAGAAAGGTGGTAAGGAAAAGCCAGCCAGCTATAGACCAGTGAACCTGACATCGGTGGAGGGCAAGTTGTTGGAGGGAATCCTGGGAGACAGGATTTACATGCAATTGGAAAGGGAAGGACTGATTAGGAATAGTCATTATGGCTTTGTGCGTGGGAAATCATGTCTCACGAACTTGATTGAGTTTTTCAAATAAGTAACAGGGGGGACTGATGAGCAGTGAATGTGATCTAAGGCGTTCAATAAGGTTCCTCATTGTAGACTGGTTAACAAGGTTAGATTCATGGAATACAGAGAGAATAAGCCATTTGGAAACAGAACTGGCTTGAAGGTAGAAGACAGAGCATGGCTCTTCACATTGGAGGCCTGTGATCAGTGGCATGCCACAAGGATCAGTGATGGGTCCACTGTTTTTTGTCACTTATATAAATGATTTGCATGTGAACATAGGAGGTATACTTAGTAAGTTTGCAGATGACACCAAAATCGGAGGTGTGGTGGACTGCAATGAAGGTTACCTCAGAGTACAATGGGATATTGATTAGACGGACCAAATGGCTGAGGTGTGGCAGATGGAGTTTAATTTAGATAAACTGGAGGTGCTGCATTTTGGAAAAGCAAATCAGAACAGGACTTATACACTTAATGGTATGGGGGGTGTTGCTAAACAAAGAGACCTTGGGGTGCAGGTTCATAGTTCCTTGAAAATGGAGTTGCAGGTAGATAGAATAGCGAAGGTGGCATTTGGTATGCTTTCCTTTATTGGTGAGAGCAATGAGTACAGGAGTTAAGAGGTCATGTTGCGGCTGTACAGGACATTGGTTAGGTCACTTTTGGAATACTACGTGCAATTCTGGTCTCCCTGCTATAGGAAGGATGTTGTGAACCTTGAAAGGGTTCAGTAAAGATTTACAAGGATGTTGCCAGGGTTGGAAGGATTGAGCTAAAGAGAGAGACTGAATAGGCTAAGGCTATTTTCCCTGAAGCGTCAGAGGCTGAGGGGTGACTTTATAGAGGTTTATAAAATCATGAAGGGCATGGATAGGGTAAATAGACAAGGTATTTTCTCTGGGGTGGGGGAGTCCAGAACTAGATGGCATAGGTTTAGGGTGAGAGGGGAAAAATTTAAAAAGGGACTTAAGGGGCAACTTTTTCACGCAGAGGGTGGTGTGTGTATAGAATGTGCTGCCTGAGGAAGTGATGGAGGCTGGTACAATTACAACATTTAAAAAGCATTCGGATGGGTAAATGGATAGGAAGGGTTTAGAGGGATATGGGTCAAGAGCTGGTAAATGGGACTAGATTATGTTAGGATATCTGGTCGGAATGGATGAGTTGGACCGAAGGGTCTGTTTCCTTGCTGTACATCTCTAGGACTAAATATTATTTCCTCAAGATTTGTTAGTTTGTGGTACAGAATGTACTAACTATCGTCTGTTCCAATCATCTAATCCAGACAAGTTAAATTGATATGAAGTCTTTGTCATGGGCTTTAGGACATGTTAGATTGAGAGGTGAGATTAAGTTCAGTCTGCCGTTTTCTGGAAATGTATTGGACTGTTTTGTGTAATTGTGGAGTAATCCATCAGGTCCTTCTGGCAACCGAACACATACTGGAGCTAATATAATCAGCATTTGAAGGTGCCGCACATGATTGGTGATTGTCTATTGAAATACTAAAAAGAAAAGATTACCAGTCAGCAATTGCCACAGCGCAGGCTTCAATTATACATTTTACCATTAAAGTGATATTACAAATCCAAAACCTATGTTCATTCCACTACACATGCCTTCATGCTCTACACTGCAAAAATAAATATCATTTTGGTATTTTTAAAAAATATTAATTTTATTTTTTTGTTTATGAAGCATCATAATTCCTAGTCAGCTAATCAACTAGACATTCCAAAAGAAAAGTGACACCTCATACTGTAGACAGTACATTAGTTATATTTTCTGATCTACATTTGTTGCATCTAGTATTATAGTAGAATCACAGCCTATTATTTTCACATACACAACTTCTGTCTCTACAATTGGATGACATATTTAATCACTTACTGTAAAATTCAGTTTTCAGAAATGAATTCCTACTAGAGTCACATTAAATGGTCTGCACACAGATGCTTTCAGTTTCTTACGTTAGTGGAAAGATTTATAAAACAAACTGCAACAAGCAGAACACTGGATTTTACAAGTGCATTTCAGAAATAAGCAATGAGATGATGATTTATGTTAAATATCTTATTGCACTGCACAAACATCACTACAATAACTTGAAAGTAGCATGGGCTTAACATTTAAAGTACCTGCCAAGATGGAAGTGCCTCTTAAAAATGTTTAATAAATATCCTATTGTAATCCTGGAGCTATACAGGGTTTTTCTAGAGTAACCAACATGACATAAGATGTGACTGACTGCATTTGCTACAGTGAAGGCTGTGGATCCTAACGTCAACTTGGCTGCAATTCTATAGCCCTCCTGCGAGGAATAACCACTCCTTGGCCAAGCTCTCCCAGCTTATTTACAACACAGACAATGCTCCTGCACTAGAAGATTGCTCAGCCAATCTTCCTAACCAATAAAATTAGAATAAATATACCTGGAATCAACCGAGTGAATGCTCCCTGTGACTGATTTCAATGCCAGCATACCTTTCCTTAGATAAAAGATCCAAAACTATTCACAGTATTCCACCTGTGATCTAAACAGAGCATTGAAAAGTTTTAACAAGACTTGCTACTTTTGTAAGAAAGAACTGCGGATGCTGTAAATCAGAAACAAAAATGGAAATTGCTGGAAAAGATCAGTAGGTCTGGCAGCACCTGTGAAGAGAAATCAGTTAACATTTCGGGTCCGGTGACTTCCTCAGAACTGATGGTAGCTCAGAGAACGACTGCTTATATACAGTAGATAGGGTGGGAGGGGGAAGGAAGGGTAAAGAGTAAACAATAGATCAGGATAGAGCCCAAAGGGAGAGAACAGTTGAACAAAGGAGTCAATAATGATCTGGTTGAGAGGGTGAATAGCTGTTAATGGACACGGTTAGAGGCTAACGATAGGAACTGTGTAATGGAACACTATGGGATAACAAGGTCTGATGTGAGTGGTAGGCTGCTAGGCCATGCTAGAGTTCAGGCCCTAAAATTATTGAACTCACATAGGTCCAACATGTTCCCTCCATCTACACCCCTTTCTCTGGCCTTTTCCCTGCATTTAATTTGTTCATTGAGAACTATTGACGTGACACTAGTCACCTCAATTACTCCGCACCCCCCCCTCCAAACCAGCCTATTTCCCTCTGAACTGACTGTACTCCGTGCGCTCAGATCTAACCCAGATTTTGTTATTAAACCTGCCGATAAGGGTAGTGCTGTTGTCATCCGGCATACTGAACTCTACAGTGGCTGAGTACCAGAGCTAAGATACCTCCTCCTACCTTCCCCTGGACCATGACACCTCAGGCCATTGTATCAACCACAGTCACTGACCTCTTTTCGACTGGTGATCTCACCCGCATCCAAGTTAATAGTCCCCCCAGCC
This sequence comes from Chiloscyllium plagiosum, assembly GCF_004010195.1. Lineage (NCBI taxonomy): Eukaryota > Metazoa > Chordata > Chondrichthyes > Orectolobiformes > Hemiscylliidae > Chiloscyllium > Chiloscyllium plagiosum. The sequence goes on along the minus strand of NC_057720.1, from coordinate 68,613,022 downwards.
CCACACAGCTCGCTTCTACCTCCTTCCAAAAATTCACAAACAGCACTGCCCAGACAGACCTATTATTACAGTCTGTTCCTGCTCCACAGAACTCACTTCTCCTACCTTGTCTCAGTTTTTTCTCTCCTGGTCCAGTCCCTACCCATGTACATCCATGATTCTTCTGACACTTTAGGCCAGTTCCAAATTCCCAGTGTGCAGGCTCCATCCTTTACCGGAATGTGCAATCCCGTTACACGTACGTCTCCAACTAGGATGGCCTCAGGGCTCTCCACTTCTTCCTGAAGCAAGGGCCTGAACCATCCCCACCTACCGCTACTGTCCTCTGCTGGGCCAACCTCATCCTCATTGACTTCTCTTTCAACTCCTCTCATTTTCTTCAGGTCAGAGGGGTGGTCATAGGTACCCGCATGGGCCCCAGTCATGTCTGTCGCTTTGTGGATCACATGGGACATTCCTTGTTTCAGTCCTATTCTGGCCCACATCCACAACTCTTTCTCTGATATATCGATGATAACATCAGCGCTGCTTCACTCTCTTATCCGGAACTGGAAAAGTTCATTGATTTCGCTTCTAATTTCCACCTTGCCCTCACTTTCATCTGAACAACCTCTGACTCCTCCCTTCCCTTCCTCCGCACCTCTGTTTCTATTTCAGGGGATAGACTGGCCGCTAATATCCACTATAAACCCACCATTTCCCGCAGCTACCCGGAACTATACATTCTTGCATCGTTTCCGGAAAATGCTCTATTCCATTCTCCCAGTTCCTCTGCCTCCATTGGATATGTTCCCATGGGGTCAATTTCAACAATGGAGCCTCCAAAATGTCCACCTTCTTCCTCAACAGAGGATTCCCAGCACCAGGGTACAAAGCTCTCAACTGGGTCAGACCTATCTCCCACACTTGCTCCCTCACCCTCTCTCTTCCCCGCTGCAACATCGATAGAGCTCCCCTTGTCTTTACCTACCATCCTACTGGCATCCACATCCAGAAGGTCAACAACCACCATTTCTACCACTTCCAACAGGATACTATCACAACACAAATATCCCTGTCCCGCCCCCTCCCTTGTCCACCTTCCACATGCATTGTTCCCTCTGGGACATCCTGGTTCACTCTTCCTTCACTCCCAACACCCTCCCAGTACCTTCCTCTACAACTGGTGGGTGGCACGGTGGCACAGTGGTTAGCACTGCTGCCTCGCAGCGCCAGAGATCCGGGTTCAATTCCCGACTCAGGCGACCGACTGTGTGGAGTTTGCACGTTCTCCCCGTGTCTGCGTGGGTTTCCTCCGGGTGCTCCGGTTTCCTCCCACAGTCCAAAGATGTGCAGGTTAGGTGAATTGGCCATACTAAATTGCCCGTAGTGTTAGGTAAGGGGTAAATGTAGGGGTATGGGTGGGTTTCGCTTCGGCGGGTCGGTGTGGACTTGTTGGGCCGAAGGGCCTGTTTCCACACTGTAATCTAATCTAATCTAATCTAAACTGCTGAAGGTGTAACACCTGCCCATTTACTTTTTCCCTCCTCAGTATCCAAAGGCCCAAACTTACCTTCCAGGTGAAGCAGCACTTTACCTGCATTCCTCATAATCTAGTCTGCTGCATTTGCTGCTCACAATGTAGTCTCCTCTACATTTGGGAGACGAAGCGTAGACTGGGTGACCGCTTTACAGAACATCAATGGTCTGCCTGCAAAGAAAGACCCTGAGTTTCTAGTTGCCTGCCACTTTAACACACCCTGTTCCCTGGCCAACATCTCTGTCTCAGGCTTGATACAGTGCTCCAACTCCATCAACAAACACATCGACCTGGATCAGGGTGATCCACCCTGACCAAACCTGTGCTGTGCCGGGCAGAAAGATCGTTGAGAGTCTCGCACTCCTCAGGGATACGATCGCCTACGTGCAGGACAGTGGACAGCTGAAACTGACAACCGGAAGCGGCAGGGACAGACCACTATAAACACCGGAGGAAACATCATAGAAGCGGTTCACAGGAGGCTCCCAAGCACTGATGATGTCGCCTAGCCAGGGGACGAAACGTTTGCAACAAAAACTTCCAGCTCGGCGAACAGAACCACAACAAGTTCAGCAGAAACTGGAAGAACAATACCTCATTTTCCGATTGGGGACCCTGAGCCTTCTGGACTCAATATGGTGTTCAATCATTTTAGAACCTGAACTATCCCATGTCCTAGCCTCCTACCACACACACTGGGTCTGTGTTATAAGCTCCTCGATGCTGCCTGAATTGCTGTGCTCTTCCAGCACCATTGATCCAGAATCCACTGTATCACACAGTCTGCCATTACACACTATTTATTGTTAGCCACTAACAGTCTCCATTAACAGCTATTCACCTGTCCAACCAGATGGTTATCGATTCCCTTGTCTGTCCAACCATTCTCTCTCTTTAGGCTCTATCACTACCTATTGTTTACTCTTTACTCCTCTTCCACCCTATCTTCTGCATATAAGTTAACACTTTCTGAGCTACTATCAGTTCTGAGGACCTGAAACATTAACTTTCATTACTCTGCTGAGCTTTTCCAACATCCTCTGTTTGTGTTACTACTTTGAAATAAAGGGCAATGTTCCATTTGCCTATTGCCTGATGAACTTGGGATACTAGCTTTCTGTGACTTATGCACTGGGACTCCCAAATCCCTCTGTTATAGTTTTCTGCAGTTGTATTTCCTCAATTTCAATAAGATTTAGCTCCTCTATGCTTTCTTCCAAAGTGGAAAAAAAACTCAAAACATTTCCCCATATTATCTTCCAGTTGCTTCCCACCTTTAAAAACTTGCTTCTTGAAAAATGCAGAGAACCCACTCCCACTATAGCATTGCTGTGAGGATTGCGAGATTACAAAATTCTGTCAAAGGTAATCGCCAACCGGGTCAGGTCTGCTCTAGGGTCGGTGATCCACCCTGACCAA
>NC_057720.1:68599528-68609732 GCF_004010195.1 Chiloscyllium plagiosum | reverse complement strand
TGAAATATTCTAATGATGAAAGACTTAACAACAATCTAGGTTTGTTCAATATATTATTTTAGTTGCATGACACTGTATGCCCTCTCTCTCTCTCCTGCCTTGTTTGTACGCAAACACTAAGTGTCACTACGTACTGAGGTTCTACCTGTCCCCGGTGTTGCGAAGGATGGGCCTGGCCTCGCTGCCGTGGAACGCTCCAAGTAGCTGGACCGTTCCGTATCACCTTTCCTTCGTGGAGAAATTTATGAAGAAAAACACCTTTGACCACAAGTCCATTATGAAGTGGTCAGCACGTAGTGTCCTTGAGACCCTTCGGGAAAAGGAGAGGGCGGATCCTATCGAGCGGTTCCCTGAGCGGACTGTCAAAGCCATTTGGTAGAATGCCTCATTGCCTGAACTTTCCAACAAGCACCAAGACATGGCTTGGCTGGTGGTGAGAAGGGCTCTGCCTGTGAGATCCTTTATGCACGCCCGGACTCTCAGCCGCACCGCACTCTGCCCTCGAAGCGGCTGCGGGGGGGACGAGACTGTCACACACCTCCTTCAGGAATGTGTGTATGCAGAGGAAGTCTGGAGAGGAATGCAGTGGTGTCTGTCGAGGTTCGTCCTGAGCAGCGCCGTGACACGGGACTCCGTGCCCTATGGTCTGTTCCCCGGGACGCACACCGAGACGAACATCAACTGTGCCTGGAGGATTATCAACTCGGTGAAGGACGCTCTCTGGGTGATCCGAAACCTGCTGATCTTCCAGCTGAAGGAGTTGACCCCGACTGAGTGCTGCAGACTGGCACATTCCAAGGTCCAGGACTACGTGTTGAGGGATGCGCTGAAGCTTGGGGCAGCTGCCGCCAAGGCGCGGTGGGGAAAGACCACTGTGTAAAGTCTGCCTGCCTAACGAAGAACAGGGGGCCCATGCAGTCATTTGGGCTCTGCTGACGCCTCAGCTATTTATATGATCAAAAAATGTACAGACCTGTATAAAAATGATAAGGTTTGATTTCTATGATCAAAAAATGTACAGACCTGTATAAAAATGATAAGGTTTGATTTCTGTATATACATGTTTACATATGTATGGCATGACCAACTGTACAGACCATCAAATTATTTTATGAATAAAGTATATTTTTGAAATAAAAAAAAATGTTGTGGTCTCGTGTGTCAACTGGCCTTTTAAGCAAGTTGAATTGCTCGATGATTATGTCTTTTAAAACATACCCACTACGTCCCTGGGACTGGGGCTGAGCTGGAGGTGTCCTCCAGCCCCAGCCACAAACAATGAGCGGAAAACGCCGCCCAGTTAGACATTGTGCTATTCAGCAGAGGGGCCATCACCGCCAAGCCTGGACTAGTCGGGCCTAAAACGAGTGTGTGCAAAATCTCACTGGAGTTGCCAAACAAGGTCCCAGCCCCAGGAAGTGCAGAAGTTCAGTTCAGGCCTGTTAGCACAGTTCTATGCCAAGACTTGGGGGGATAAAACAAGAGTTTGAACGCTGCTGGGGCTGCACGGGGAGCACCCAGCCAGCTCCACTCCGCTAACAATTCCAGCAAATTCAGCCAGGAGGGGACATTCCCATTTGGGGGGTTATCTTATTGCAAATGAAAGTGCACGCAGAGAGAAAGAAATGGTGCCTCAGTATAAAGTAAAGCAGCAGAGCGCCAGGAAACTTTCACAGTGTTAGTCGATTCCCTTCCCAACCCACTTCTTAAACCGAACCCCCTTTTACTTCGCCCCTCTCTGCGGCTTGTGAGAGAGAGACACAGAGAAAAAGAGAGAACTTGTTGTCACTTCAGTGATTGGGGGCCAGGGTTGCTCTCCGCCGACCTGCTGCTTCCTATCAGGCACTTCCGCGTTAGACACCGGGAGAGGCCGCTGCTGCCACCCCCCAGGATTCCTGTCCCACTCTATCACTTACTCTGCCAGGCCACTCTCTTCAAGCTGAACTCTGCAGTTGCCATCTTTACTCCCCTCCGGGCGAGCCCTTCAATGACGCGAGGACTTCGCGCGAATCCCGAACTTCAATCCGCTCCAGCCTCAGGGGAATAGCGGGGGGGGGGGGGGGGCAGAGCTGCCAAATTCCAGAAGTCAGCCTTCACACGTCGTGCGAACCAGGCAGGCTACAAAGCACAACCTTTACGGGCTATGCATCCGAATTCAGATGGTTTGCAGACAGGCGGGATTCAAACCACTACTTTTACAAAAACTGAAACCAGAGGCAGTAGCAGTGTTTCAGGAACTGGATCCGCTGCTCAAAGGCAAAGTCCAAAATTACATCTCCACTACACGCTAAACCCATCAACCTTCAGGAAATGACTCTGAACCCACAGTCCAAGGCTTCGCTGGATGAAGTCGGAAACTCCTAGGCAGCAGTGGAATCCACAGGAGTCACGACAGTCTTCAAGCCTCCGAGTGGGGTTCTAGTTTTAAAAAGTAGTTTGGGGAGCACTTGCAAGGACATTGCAATAAATCAAAACTCTTTGGGTCACTGAACCCACAGGCACTGTAGAATAATTTTGGGAAAACACCCGAAAGTAAAGAAATTAAAATAAATAATTCTCCCCACCTGAATATTTTACTTCGCAGTTTCCAATTGTGGGAGAAGTCAAAAAAAGGGCCCAAGAAAGTTGTGAATAAATTGAATGAGAAATGAGGAGAAATTGGAACTTGTTATTATAGAAAGTTGTTAACACAAATACCTTCAATGCTTCCATAAAGAAATCCAAAAAAATTAGAAATATAAATTATGGGTCTATGGGGAAATGGGTCTGGGTGGGTTACTCTTCGGAGAGTCGGTGAGGACTGGTTGGGCCGAAGGGCCTGTTTCCACACTGTAAGGAATCTAATCTAATCTATCTAAAATTGAAAGATTGTTTATTTTTCTTTGTATGATGATGGACTAGAAGGAGATTTGTATAGATTATCACAGCTGTGCAGGCCACTTAGGATGAAGGCTTGTTTTTATCATACACATTCTTTACAATTCCTTGAGGTGTAGACATAGGATAATCCTGCCAATAACTCCTTTGTTTAAAATAAAATGCATTGACATTATTCTGGATAATGTAATGAATATGATGTAATTTGACGTAAATATGGTGTCACACTTCTCCATCCAAAAAAGTTTATCCAAAAAGCTGTCCTGTGAAGCACATTCAGAAGCACTAAATATGACATTTTTTTGGAGATGATTAGTCCAATATTATAGTGGATACCAGTGATTATTTTCAACTAAATGAGTGCTACTGAGACTTAGTGATTTGGAGCTGATTCAGTTTACCACTGGAAAAACTCAACTAAATGGCTTCTCCTTGCCCCATCTCCTTGATATTTCCCAATAATATAGGTCCCATCTCCTCTGATTCTGACATTTTCTGTGTCTCACTTCTTTAGCCCATGTTTGATGTCTACTCTTTCATTCCTATGAATCACACTCCCTGAAATTCCCTTCCAAAAGCTCTCCTACTATCACCTTTCTCTACGTCTTTAAAACACTTTCATCTCCTCAACAAAGCTTTAGTTATCACAGTTCTGTTAAGTCATCTCAGCTCCAGGACTTCTCTGCAGGACGTCCTCAGGGTAGTGCCCTCGGCTCAACCATCTTCAGCTGCTTCGTCAATGACTTTCCTTCTGTCATAAGGTTATAAGTGGGGATATTCATAGACGATTGTACAACGTTCAACACCATTTGTATTTCCTCAGATACTGAAGCAGCCCATGTTCAAATGCAATATGAACTGGACAATATCCAGGCTTGGGTTGACAAGTGGCAAGTAACATTCACACCACACAAATGTTAAGCGCTGACTGTTACCATAAGAGGCAATCTAACTCTTGCACCTTGACATTCAATGCTGTTACCAGCACTAAATTCCCTACTATCATCATCCTTGGAGTTACCATTGACCAGAAACTCAACTAGACTCACCACATTAACACAATGGCTACAAGAATAGATCAGAGACTGCAGCAAGTAACTCAGCTCCTGAATTTGCAAAGCCTGTCCACCATTTACCAGACACAAGTCTGGAGTGTGATGGCATACTCCACACTTGCCTGCATGGTATGGCTCCAACAACACTCAAGCAGCTTGATACCATCCAGGACAAAGCAGCCCACTTGATTGACACCACATTCACAAGCATCCATTCCTGGCACTCAGCAGCAGCAGTGTCTACTATACACAAGATGCTGTGCAGAAATTCATCAAAGAGCCTTAAGCAGCACCTTCCAAACTCACAGCCACTTCCACTGTGCAGAAGAAGGGCAGCAGATACTTTTGGCAGGAACACCGCCACCTGGAAGTTCCACTTCAAGTCACTTGCCATCCTGACTTGGAAATATATCGCTGCTCCTTCACTTGTAGCTAGGTCAAAATCCTGAAATTCCACCCCTAAGGGCATTGTGGGCCAAACTACACCACATGGATTCCAGTGGTTTGGTTCAAGAAGGCAGCTCTCAACAACCTTCTCAAGGACAACTAGGGATCAGCAAAAATTGCTGGCCAGCCAGTGATGCCCAGGTTCCACAAGTGGATTAAAAAATGTGGATTTTTTAAATGATGCTACATTAATGCAACTTGCTCTGTATTTGCCTCAGGGTGAAGAAAAGCAAATTTAATAACAAAATATTGCATCCTATTTTCAAAAGAAATTGAAAAGAGAATTCTTGAAGATTTGTGAGAATTAAGGTTATTTTTTGAAGAATCTAGAAGCTGGATATGGTCAGACTCTATGCAAATTCAATATCACTGATTCACTTTGCTTCTTTTGTCGCAGATTAACATTAAGTTACATTTATTCCTTTTTAAGCAGTTATCATGCACTCTGATCTTTCTAAAAGTTATGATTCTCAGTGCTACCATAATAAAAACACATAGTACATTTTTCAGTGACTTGATGCCAAAATCTTTCCTTGCATCAGCATCAAAAAAAGGATCTTAAATCCTTTTAAGAAAACCCAGTACATTAATCCCTGTCCTAAAGTAATTGAGTAGGGAACAATGAAACCTTATGCATGAAAATGCTTTTCAAAATAATCAACGCACCCTGAAGACAATTCACTTCACCCTTAAGAGTGGTAAAATATATCCTTTAAGAGCCAATGTAATAATAATGTTATCTTTATAATTATATTTGATGAGGGAGATTGAAACTAACAACCATTTCTGCATTCAGCCTTGACTGTGTGCACAATTCAATTAAATCACAGCTGAACTGTTTCTCAACTCACCTTTTGCTTTATATACAGTATCTTGATACTCTTGTCTAGCAAGATCTACTGACATCATTCTTGAAAATTACATTTTAACGAGCCTTTTAGGTAAAAGAGTTCCTGATTTCCACTGCACTTTGAGTATCTGAGGTATAGAAAAAATATTTCTAATTGCTCATTACTTCTCATTATTCCTTTAAACAGTTCAACTTGATCATCTTCCAGCTTTTTAAGGTTAAGGAAATACACGCCAGATTTATGCAGTCCATATTCAGAGGAGGAGGTGCTGGATGTCTTAAAATGCATAAAGGTGGATAAATCCCCAGGACCTGATCAGATGTACCCTAGAACTCAATGGGAAGCTAGAGAAGTGATTGCTAGCACCCTTGTTGAGATACTTGTATCATCAATAGTCACAGGTGAGGTGCCAGAAAACTGGAGGCTGGCTAACGTGGTGCCACTATTTAAGAAAGGTGGTAAGGAAAAGCCAGGGAACTGTAGATTGGTGAGCCTGACATCGGTGGTGGGCATGTTGTTGGAGGGAATCCTGAGGGACAGGATTTACATTCATTTGGAAAGGCAAGGACTAATTAGGGATAGTCAACAAGGCTTTGTGCATGGGAAATCATGTCTCATGAACTTGATTAAGTTTTTTGAAAAAGTAACAAAGAGGATTGATGAGGGCAGAGCAATGGATGTGATCTATGTGGACTTCAGTAAGGTGTTTGACAAGGTTCCCCATGGGAGAGGTGTGCCATAAGGATCGGTGCTGGGTCCACTACTTTTCATCATTTATATAAATGATTTGGATGTGAACATAGGAGGTATAGTTAGTGAGTTTGCAGATGATGCCAAAATTGAAGGTGTTGTGGACAGGGAAGAAGGTTACCTCAGAGTACAATGGGATCTATATCAGATGGGCCAATGGCTGAGGAGTGGCAGATGGAGAGTAAATTAGATAAATGTGAGGTGCTGCAATTTGAAAAGGCAAATCAGAGCAGAACATGTACACTTAATGATAAGGTCCTGGGGAGTGTTGCTGAACAAAAAGACCTTGGAGTGCAGGTTCATAATTCCTTGAAAGTGGATTCGCAGGTAGATAGCATAGTGAAGAAGGTATTTGGTATGCTTTCCTTTATTGGTCAGAGCTTTGAGTATAGGAGTTGGGTGGTCATGTTGTGGCTGTACAGGACATTGGTTAGGCCACTATTGGAATATTGTGTGCAATTGTGGTCTCCCTCCTATCAGAAGGATGTTGTGAAATTTTAAAGGGTTCAGAAAAGATGTACAAGGATGTTGCCAAGGTTGGAGGGTTTGAGCTATAGGAAGAGGCTGAATAGGCTGGGGCTGATTTCCCTGGAGCATGGGAGGTAAAGGTATAGATTTCCCTGGAGCATGGGAGGTATAGAAGTTTATAAAATCATGAGGGTCATGGATAGGATTAATAGACAAGTTATTTTCCCTGGAACTTAGGACAGTCCAGAACTAGAGGGCATAGGTTTATGGTGAGACAGAAAAAATTTAAATGGGACCTAAGGAGCAACTTTTTCACACAGAGGGTGGTACGTGAATGGAATAAGCTGCCAGAGGAAGTGATGGAGGCTAGTACAATTACAACATTTAAAAGGCATTTGGATGGGTATATGAATGGGAAGGTTTAGAGGTGTAGGAGCCAAGTGCTGGTAAATAGGATTAGATTAAGTTAGGATACCTGGTCAGCATGGGTGAGTTGGAAGGGTCTGTTTCCATGCTGTACACCTCTACGAGCATAAGAATATAAAAAATAGACCCTGCTCCACCATTCAAAAAATATATCATGGCAGAAGTACTTACTATCCACTTAGTTATTTGTTTTATCATTCATTAAATCTACCTCTTTACATCATTTATTATTTTAATCCATGGTACAATTCTGTGCTGTGCCTTTCTAACACTACTATATTTTTCCAGCGATTCAGAGCCTAAATTAATGCATGTTCCATATAGCTAGAGCACTAATCCCTCACTTTTCTATCGTACAGCAGGTAAGATAAAGGCCGCCAAATGCATTAGCCTTTTAAATTATTTTAGTACAGTACTTAGCATTTTCATGATTTGTGCCCATAGACACCCAAATCTTTTACCCCCTCAAGGTGGCTCAGAAAATATTCTGATTTATTTACTTGGAGGAGGTGACCTCTCACTTGCACATTGAACACCATCTCCCACAGTTATGTCATTTCAATTAGTTTGCCACTATTTGTGACATAGCCATCTTTTTGGCCTTATTTATTTGGCTTATCAGTTCAGCCATTGACGCAAACACCTTTGGGAAGGAATAATTTAGAGACAGCACCCTTAATTTAACTTTCTTGTCAGAGATATCACAGAAGCTAAACTTTGCTGAGACTCCTTAGTTTCATTCTTCTATCAGTATTGTCTTCAGTAAAGCTTAGCTGAACTGACCTGTCAAATTTTGATTTTCATTAGGGTCCCAGCCTCGTGTTGCTGATTGTGTTTAAGAACATGAGAACATCTGAAATAGTCTCCTTGAACTTGAAATAAGAGCACATTGAACTTTTACTTCACTTCTACTTTCCTGCCATATCCTCATACCCCTTAATTAATACACAAAAATTTATCACTCTCAGGTTTGATCATTTCAAAAAAATGAGTATCTGAGGTCTAGAATGTCAAAGATTCACAAATCTCTGCGTGAAAACATTTTTCCTCATTTCAGTCCAAAATAGTTGATCCCTTAAGATGCAACTTGACTCCTACTTCAAGAGTGCCTAGCCAGGGTTAACAACCTGTAAGCAGATAGTGAGAAAAGAGATCAATCTGAGACTGGTATAGTTGATAAAAGAAGTGAGTCAGACAGTCAGGGCCAAAGCAAAGAACAAGGTAGGACTGATAAGTTAAACTACATTTATTTCAATGCAAGAGGCCTAACAGGGAAGACAGATGAACTCAGGGCATGGTTAGGAACATGGGACTGTGATTTCATAGCAAATACAGTAACATGCAAAGAACAAGGTAGGACTGATAAGTTAAACTACATTTATTTCAATGCAAGAGGCCTAACAGGGAAGACAGATGAACTCAGGGCATGGTTAGGAAATGGGACTGTGATTTCATAGCAAATACAGTAACATGGCACACGGATGGACAGGACTGGCAGCTTAATGTTCCAGGCTACAAATGCTACAGGAAAGATAGAAAGGGAGGCAAGAGAGGAGGGAGGAGTGGTGTTTTTGATGAGGGATAGCATTACAGCTGTACTGAGGGTGGATATTCTCAGAAATACATCCAGGGAAGATTTTTGGGTGGAACTGAGAAATAAGAAAGGGATGATCACCTTATTGGGATTGTATTTTACACCCCCTAGTCAGAGGGAAATTGAGAAACAAATTTATAAGGAGATCTCAGCTATCTATAAGAATAATAGGGTGGTTATGGTAGGGGATTTTTAACTTTCCAAACAGCGACTGGGACTGCCATAGTGTTAAGGGTTTAGATGGAGAGGAATTTGTTAAGTGTGCACAGGAAAGTTTTCTGATTCAGTATGTAGGTGTATCTACAAGGGAAGGTGCAAAACTTGACCTACTCTTGGGAAATAAGGCAGGGCAGGTGACTGAAGTGTCAGTGGGGGAGCACTTTGAGGCCAGCAACCATAATTCTATTAGTTTTAAAATAGTGATGGAAAAGGATTGACCAAATCTAAAAGTTAAAGTTCTAAATTGAAGGAATGCTAATTTTGACGGCATTAGGCAAGAACTTTCAAAAGCTGATTGGGTGTAGATGTACACAGGTAAAGGGACAGCTGGAAAATGGGAAGCCTTCAGGAACGAGATAACAAGAGTCCAGAGACAGTATATTCCTGTTAGGGTGAAAAGAAAGGCTGGTAGGTGTAAGGAATGCCAGATGACAAAAGAAATTGAGCGTTTGGTTCAGCAAAAGAAGGAAGCGTATGTCAGGTATAGACAGGATAGATCGAATGAATCTTTAGAAGAGTATAAAGGCAGTAGAAGTATACTTAAGAGGGAAATCAGGAGGGCAAAAAGGGGACATGAGATAGCTTTGGCAAATAGAGTTAAGGAGAATGCAAAGGGTTTTTACGAATAAATTTAGGACAACAGGGTAACTAGGGAGAGAATAGGGCCCCTCAAAGATCAGCAAGGTGGCCGTTGTGTGGAGCTGCAGGAGATGGGGGAGATACTAAACGAATATTTTGCATCAGTGTTTGCTGTGGAAAAGGACAGGAAGATATAGAATGTAGGGAAATAGATGGTAACGTCTTGAAAAATGTCCATATTACTGGATGTCTTGAAACACATAAAAGTGGATAAATCCCAAGGATCTAATCAGGTGTACCCAAAAACTCTGTGGGAAGCTAGGGAAGTGATTGCTGGGCCTCTTGCTGAGATATTTGTCTCATTGATAGTCATAGGTGAGGTGCAGGAAGACTGGAGTTTGGCTAACGTGGTGCCACTGTTTAAGAAGGATTGTAAGGACAAGCCAGGGAACTATAGACCAGTGAGCCTGATGTCAGCAGTGGGCAAGTTGTTGGAGGGAATCCTGAGGGACAGGTTGTACATGTATTTGGAAAGACAAGGACTGATTAGGGATAGTCAACATGGCTTTGTGCATGGGAAATCATATCTCACAAACTTGATTGAGTTTGTTGAAGAAGTAACAAAGAGGATTAGTGAGGGCAGAGCAGTGGATGTGATCTATTTGGACTTCAGTAAGGCATTCGACAAGGTTCCCCATGGTTAGCAAGGTTAGATCTCATGGAATACAGGGAGAACAAGCCATTTGGATACAAAACTGGCTCAAAGGTAGAAGACAGAGGGTGATGGTGGAGGCCTGTTTTTCAGACTGGAGGCCTGTGACCAGTGGAGTGCCACAAGGATCGGTGTTGGGTCCACTACTTTTCATCATTTATATTAATGATTTGGATGTGAGCATAAGAGGTATAGTTAATAAGTTTGCAGATGACACCAAAATTGG
>NC_057720.1:68582333-68599028 GCF_004010195.1 Chiloscyllium plagiosum | reverse complement strand
ATGTGATATTTATGCCCTATACTGAGACCGGTGACAAGATGAAAACTTGCGAAATTTGGAAGCAGCGTCTTCCGGTTTATAACAGTTCTACACAATAGCTGACCTGTCTGAGTGGCAGGAATAAAACTGATTGTTAGGGGGGAAAAAACAAACATTAATCTGTCGGAGATTAATTTTTACCCCCAGTACGACGTGTCTAAACATCCAAAAGAGAAAATGCTGGAAAAGCTCAGCAGGTCTGGCAGCATCTGTAAGCATTTTCTCTTTTGGTTTCAGATTCCAGCATCCGCAGTAACTTGCTTTTATCGAGTGTAAACATCCCTTTGGTGTGCAAGAGAAATGAACACTTAATACAAGATGAACTCAGTTTCCTGATTATGTTTTAATTTTCTTTTTTGTTTCAGATATCCTCGGCAAACAGGGGTAAGCAGAGTTGTTGGCGCTTGAAGTTTCTATATTTCGTGCATCGCTCTGCCACAAACGAGAAATGTCCCTTTGGTTGTAATACATTTTAAAGAAACACACTTTAAGACTGGGGAAGGAAATGGAGGAAAAACGCATAGGGTCATAAAACATTATACGTCTCCCATGTAATTATATATATTCATCGGAAGACCCGCATATACACAGGCTGTTATGTATATGTTTGTCGACAGACGTTCGGGAGACATATGTCATAAATATGACCATTAACCTGTCTACTATTCCTTTGAAGATTTCACCATGACGATTTTCACCGTGACATCCAGGAGTATTTCAGCTCGATGGAGTAGATATGTAGGAGCACATTCCTACAGGATTTCTGCAAACTCCGTAGCAGTTATGGGACAGCCAGCGTTTGTCATTTTCAACAATCGATTTGTTCTTGGTACAATCACCTCCTTGTTACCCGCAACTTTGTACAACGTTAAAGTAGAGGTTCTTGACGGCAACGGTAATGTATTGGCTGAAGATCAAACACAGCAAGTCACAAGTGAGTTCCGCGAATCGACATTTCGCAGCTTCTCGTCCAGCGAGGACTATCATTTCGCATTTGTGTTTGTAAAGAGCCTTATACGAATCGCACAGAAACGTCACGGGAGGGCAGATGTGAGGTTAAACGTGAAAACCCCAAAGTTGCAGTAATATGGGCTTTCTGCCGTATTCTTTGATTAAAAACAGCTCCAGGTTCCGTCATGCAAATGCATTGAAGTACAGCACTGACACCCTAAGTATGAACGAAACTCACCTCAGAAAGTCTTGCTCGAATCAGCCTAAGTACCCTTTCCGGCACATCCTTAGTATCGATTGCAGCCAATCCATGTTCCCCAGTCGACCTCCCGCATGGAAAACGAACTATCATAATGCAATACTAAATAGCTAAGTAGGAGGGAGGGGAAGTTGCTCTAGTCCACCATTGTGGCGAATCAGTTTGTGTTTGGAATTCCTATCTACCCCCATAGCATTTGACTTCCTTGCCAAACAAGAATGTAAAGGTAAAGTCACCAGGCCATAGGGGTGCTTTCTTATTAGAGAGAGAGAGAGAGAGTTGGTAGTTCATCCTGAGGGTCACCACACTTGGGGCAAGCAGAGAGGTTGAGTTAGTGTCCCATGGTAATCTCAGCCATACAGGAATTGGACCCACATTATTAACATCATTCTGCATTGCAAACCAGCCATCCAAACCAACTAATTTAACTAGATAAGCTAAATTGACTTGCCTTTTCAGACATGAAGATTAAATTGCATGCCTTCTCATGCCTACCAGAAAATTGGCTGTGCACTGTGCAAGATTTTCAGACCAAATAGTCAGAAAATAGTGGGCAATGAATAGTAAGATTTCCAATGTGCAATTTCAGTTGCTTAGATTTGCTGTTGGGAGCTCAATATCAGAAAACTATGTATAGTAAATATTGAGAACTTCTGAGCATTCAGCTGAGCAAACTATAAGTGACAAATTAATTTTCTTTTGCTGCATTTCAATAGTTACTGGTGATATAATTACTGGCAGGATGGCAGAGCACTGCAGATATCAAAAAATTATTGCAAAAGTAGTCAGTTAAATTGAGGAAGGTTATTATTGAAAAATGAAATTGTATATATAATTTGTAACAAAAACAGAAGTTGCTGGAAAAGCTCAGCAGGTCTGGCAGTATCCGTGTAAAGAAATCAGAGTTAATGTTTTGGGTCCGGTGACCCATCCTCAGAACATCTCTTTTTGTTTCTGATTTACAGCATCCGCAGTTCTTTCAGTTTTTATATATACCATTTGATTCAACTGATCCAATGAAAGTACCACTACATACTGAGGAGAGGCATTTTGTATTAACTGTGATTTTGTTTTTCAGCTCCCGATATTCCTTTAAATATAAAGGCTTATTCAAAGACTAGCAGTAGCATTACTGTGAATTGGTCCGCTGTTCCCAAAGCCACTGGCTACGTCTTGAAAGCAAAATCTGGCAGTTCAGTCATTGAAACTGTTGTGAATGATTCATCTGGGACTCTGACAGGGTTGCGGCCATATACTTTATATACCATCTCTGTACAATCTTCTAACGCTGGAGGAAACAGTCAGCCATCATTGCCTGTAGAAACAAGAACAGGTATATTTAAACAGCCTTCAGTATGGGGAAATGTGAAAACATGTACCTAAATTGCTGATTCAAGGGATTCTGGTAAAATGGAGTACGTAAACTTCTCCCATGTATTTATACAATACGTAAATTGGAATTGATCTTATGAAACTGAGGTCTTCTCTTTAACAATATGAAAAAATTGACACGAGGCCCCAATGTTAATGCATTCAACACCAATTCATGCCACAGAGTTAAAATGGGGCCCTAGCTAAGTTACATTCCAAATCACTTCAGTTGATTTTTTTTCCACAGGTTTTATATTGTAATAAGGAACAAAAATAGTTTGAATGTGAAACTCCAATAGGGATTACAAATAATATCTGTACATTGTTATATAAGTATACAGTTTCATAATGTTATACCATATGCAAGTTATATAATGATAGATGTTTAGTATTGACTATTCATTTAAATGTCATCAATGTTATGTGTTTACAGTCTTAGCTGCCCCTGTCATCCATTCTACATCACCAAATTTCAAAACGATCATTGTCAATTTGGAGCCTGTGTCTCATGCAGTGAAATACAGCTTCATTATCATCAGGTCAGATGCAGTGGGCAACAAGATTAAAAAGACCATAACCTCCACCAATGTATCATTCACTGACCTGGAGCCAGGTACATGGTACACTATAAAAGCACATGCGTTGGATGCCAATGGTATTCCTGGTGATGATAAGATAAAAGAACAAATTACAAGTAAGTCATAAGCATTTCTAGTTAAAAATAAACACTACATAATACCTTATTGTCCAGAGATCAAGGATTTCTACAACAATTATTTCTCATCTATAAGCTGTTCTGAATGATGTCATCAAAATGCCCAGTGTTAGTATTCACATGTATAGCTAGGTCTTGACTCCTTCTCTGTTGCAAAGTTTTTGTTTTGCTGACATGTGGATGGGAGGAAGTTTCCGTATACAAAATATTGAGAGGTTTGAAGCAATTTTCTTCATGCCCTATTCCAAACGTTGGACTCTAATTATCAACTCCACCCCTCTCCATAGTAATAGTTTGAGACTAAATCAAACTGTTTGCAATCTTGGTCTCATATTTGACTCATAGATAAGATTCTGAGCACATATCCATACCATTACTAAGTCTGCTTATTTCTAGGTGAGGAACATTGCCCAATTTTGCCTCGACTCAGTTTATCTGCTGCCGTAACCTTCATTCATATATTGTTATCTCAGGATATGACTATTCCAATTAATTCCTGGCTAACCGCCCACATTTTATCTCACTGTAAACTTGAGGCCGTCAAACATTCTGATGCCTGTCTCCTTACTTGCGTTTACCCCTGTTCACCCATGACCTACATTTGCTCCTGTTGAGAGTGTGGTGCTGAAAAAGTACAGGAGGTCAGGCAGCATCTGAGGAGCAGGCGAATTGATGTTTTGAGCAAAAGCCCTTCATCAGGATTCCTGATGAAGGGCTTTTGCCTGAAACGTCGATTCTCCTGCTCCTCAGATGCTGCCTGACCTGCTGTGCTTTACCAGCATCACATTCTCAACTTTAAACTCCAGCATCTGCAGTCCTCTCTTTCACCTACATTTGCTCCTGGTGCAATGCCTCAATTTTGAAATTCACATTCTTGTCTTCAAATCTCCAAACCCGCTCCCCTTCTTATTTCCAGTCTTATGGACACCTCCAATGTAGAAACAGAAAATATTGGAAATACTTAGTAGGTCAGGCAGCATCTGTGGAGAGCAAACTGGAGTTAACATTTCATATCTTAACTGTGTTCAGATCATTTTGACCAGCTTGCATTTTGGATGTGGTACCCCAATAAATCTTTGCGGTAAGTGGAACAAGTAATTCTTAAAGGAAAATGTTGCTAATTTTTATCAACATGCTTTGGTGGTGATCATGTTAATTAAACAATGAAGACATTGGTAAATTTGTTTGTGCTAATCTAATGCAGTTTAAAATATGAATAATCTGACAACAGATGCCAAACAATTTAGAAAGAGTCCAAAGATACAACAAAATATTTCACTGTTATTGTTAACAGCCTTCATAGATCATGATGTAATTTGAATGTTTTCTATATTTCAGGACCCCATGCTCCACAATCTGTGAGAGCAGTTCTCACCACTGATTCTTTGAGCACAACTCTGGGTGTTTTTGTTACATGGAATGCCTCAGAAGGCTCAACAAATTACCTTGCTACACCCATTGAAAAATCTCGGAATGTAGTCCAGAACTGTACATCACGATCCACATCCTGCATCATTTCTCCAGTCCCGTGTGGTATACAGTACAATGTCACTGTAGTAGCCTTTAATGATGCTGGCCCATCTGATGCTGCAAAACCTACAGAGTTTATGAGCAGTAAGTGCCAGAGCTAAGTAATAGCAAGCCACTAGCCATTTACCGATTAACTTTTTTTCATGCCATTCAATCCTTTTCTTCCATATTTTGAGCTACAGTTTGTTTGACATTTAACTTTTTAAGAATTTATCGTACTAGCTACTCATAAAACTATCATATTTATGCTATTCAAAATTATAAGTCAAGAGGAAGTAAATCTTTAAAGAAAAACAAAGAATGTAGTAAAGAATTTAACCTGTTTTCATTTCCTATTCAGCTGTTCACCTGCTCAGTTGGCTTCCTGAATTAGTGGGGCTGGAATATCATCCTCATGGATTTTTCAACAAATACAAAATGTGAAGGAGCTGAACTGACAAATCCCTGGGGATGAGTGTCCCAGTGAAACTGTTGTGCAACTGGATCTCCAACTAAAGTAGTCCCTTCAGAACTATTGCCACTATCAAAAAGATAGCAATTAAGATTATGGCCAGA
Source organism: Chiloscyllium plagiosum (assembly GCF_004010195.1). Lineage (NCBI taxonomy): Eukaryota > Metazoa > Chordata > Chondrichthyes > Orectolobiformes > Hemiscylliidae > Chiloscyllium > Chiloscyllium plagiosum. Next base: position 68,593,608 of record NC_057720.1, on the reverse strand, counting down.
ATCATCTCGTAAATGTTGATCCTTGGATGCAGTTGTGTCATATTGTAATGATTCAGGAGTTTTGGAACATTTGCTTGAAATGCAAAAACTTGGGCTTTCAGTGAGCACTCTCAAACCTTCTGCATGAGTAAAATTAAGGATACTTTTGTCTTTAATACATTCACACCAATTGAGCTGATTCTGTCCCACCTTATACAGTGTACAGAAACAAACACAATTATGACCAGAATATTTTGAAAAAAGTTTATTGAATTCTTCCATTCCAAACCACCATAGCTGAGGTCAGTGGTACATTTGGTTGACTCATTAGCAAGCATTCCACATAGAGAGTGTAAATGTCCAGCTGAGGCAAATTCAACAATAATATTAAACACATCTCTGGCTACTTTTATTTTAAAAATCTTAAATTAACAATGTCACAAGATGAATCTCACAAGTGCACATGGAAAATGAGAATACAATTTTCCCTTTTTTCCCATGAATAATCTCACTGAGATTTTACACTTGTGGTCCATGAAGATAACCAAAATTAGAATGATAGTGAAGGCAGGTGTCCTTGCAATATGAGGATTGTTACCACAAGGAAGGCGCACTAAGCAATTCTGTGCAGTTACAATAATTTCAGGGTCCTATTCACAATTTAGGATCCAAATTAGAGTTTATGCATGAGGCTCTCCTGTTTGTGTCTGCTGGACATCCCATCTACTTAGTAAATCTGAGATCAGTGACAGAGTGAGAGTTGAAGCCATTCAGTTTTAATTGCTTGTCTCTGAAGTTCCTACCAATGGGTAAAAAAGAAGAAAATCCTCCTTTCTATTTTGAATGAAATAAGTTATTGTCCAATGGAAATACATGTATTTGAGTGAGAATTAGAATTAGGTTTTATTGTCACATGTACTCAAATGCAAAAGTACAGAAGTACAATGAAAAGTGTACAATGTCACCACACACGGCACCACCTTAGGTTCAAAGTACCTAATTACAAATCTTAGGTACTAAAATAGATTAGGTCCAAAAATAGAGAAATAAAGAGTAAAACTAAAAGTTCAACTTTACAGTTCTTCATAGAATAAAGAAAATAAAGAAGTAAAGTTAAAAGATAAACATTACAGTCCTTCTATAGCCTGCAGTTGCTCCACGCTGGGGGCTTTCCACACACGGTACACGCAGTGATGAAAACAGTATGTATTGTTTGGTTTCTTTTTAAGACCACTTCCTTTTTTTTTCAAATAGTACCTTGTAGTCCAAGTGACATTACAATTTGGGAGATCGACTCTGGTAATCTGACAGTATCCTGGTCCCCATCCCACCTGACTGATTACTACACGGCGTTTGTGAAAAGAGATGATGGCCTTGAGGTTATGTGCAACACCTCCTTAACAAGTTGTTCCTTCCAGTCCGAATGTGGATTCATTTACTTTATCAGTGTTTTTTCATACAATAAAGTTGGGCAGAGTCCTCCAGGAAATGTTTTAAATTACACAACAGGCAAGTATTATATTAATAGTTAATTTTAACTAGACAAATTAATCAATTCTTGTAATCTTACAATTCCAACTGTTGCATTCTCTGTAGAGAACAACAATGTTTAAAAAGAAATTCAAACTTCCAGTTAATACTAAAGATGATACCTAAACACAATCAGAGCTCATATTTTAAGAATGTAACAAATGACTAAGAACACCCTCATCTAATCACTATATTTATAAGCCATTTGTTACTTAATCCACACAACAGAGCATTCTTTTCCTTTTGCATTATTGAAAACTACACTTCAGAGTTAGAGTTTGTACTAGCCTGTCAGTAAACATTTAATTTCCCTGGATCCAGTTCAAGCTGACTTAGTTGTCAAGGATCCACATCTGTTCTTTCCCTTCCTTGGCCTGGAAATTTTAAATCTCAGAATTGCCTTCTTTGGTGGGTTTTTCTCCCGCAGATTCATCCACAAGCACACGTTAAATGAATCGTCCAACATTGTTTTAATACTTCATGAATTCAGACTTTACAATCTGAGCACGAGCTTCCACCTGTAATGCTGAGTGATGGGAATCATTATCTTGCTGCCTATAGCTGCTTCTCTGTCTCAGATCCTTGCATATTAATCTTGTCTGTAAGCTTGCAAAATATCTGACACCCTTCCCCTCTCAAAGCCTATTCCATTTGTACTGGGAATCACATTGTTCTTGTATCCAGGTTTGGGACATGGATAGGGTGAATGGCCATGGTCTTTTTCCTAGGATGGGGGAATCAAAAATTAGAGGGCCTAGTTTTAAGGTGAGTGGGCAAAAATTTAGAAAGGACCTGAAGAGTAACTGTTTCACACAGGGGGTAGTGTGTGAATGGAAACAGCTTCCAGAGGAAGTGGTGGAGGCAAGTACATTTACAACATTTAAAAGGCATCCAGATGGGTATATAAATAGGAAGGATTTAGAGAGATATGGGCCCAAACACTGGCAAATGGAACTAGATCAGATTGGGATGTCTGGTCAACGTTGAGTTGGATTGAAGAGTCTATTTCCTTGCTGTATGACTCTATGACTGTGTTAAGTGGTGGTTTAAAGGAAGTGGCCTCAAAAACTGTAAGCAAGGACTTATCTCTCTGGGGAAGAACATCACTGTTCCTCTAGTTTCCGAATTGTATCCAGACCTATCTGACTTCTGGCTGGGTTGACTGCTGTGATATTATTTTGACCCAATGGTGGTGAATTGAACCAGAACAAAAGTTTAGGGTCTGCACTCTGACAGTGACATAGAAACAGCTTACCCCTTGACCTAAAGCAAGTTTTCTACCAGTAAGATTGGTGATCATTTTTCCTCCTGCATGGCAGTTCTATGGCAGTTAGCATCTACCTCTGCACTATCTATAGATATCCTTGCTTTTCTTATCACATGTGGTTTTCATCATCATTTAATACTGTATCAAATATCTTAATATCAAAATAAAATATATTAAGCAGAAGGTAGTTAAATACATGAAGGAGTTAGGAATAGAAGGGGAGGTATATTGATGAAGTGAGTTGATGTAAGATGAAGTACCATGTGCAGCATAAACAGTTTGAATCAAATGACCAATTCTGTTGTCATACTCCACCAGTTAATGTTCTGTACCTGCAAACATGATTTCGATTTTGGAAAATTTGTTTCTGATACTTTTGCTATAAAATGTTTATTCTTCATGTCCTAGCACCTTGTTGTCCAACTCATGTTAAAGCTGTGTTTGTCTCAAGTGATACTATTGAGATGAAGTGGAATCCAGTTCGTGGAGCTGAAATGTATGAAACCAAAGCCCAAGATGCGAGTTCAGTGGTATTCTGCAATGACACGTCCACACTGTGTACATTGTCTGGATTGAAATGCAACACAATCTACAATATTACTATATATTCTTACAGTGATATCAGGGGGTTCAACTATTCATGTCAGAAAAGATCAATCATCACAGGTAAAGTGTATATGCTTCATTACATCAAATATTTCGCTGGACTCTAATAAACAAATTAAATGTAAGAACATTTTTGAAAATTATCTTATAGGACATGGGCATCGCTGGTTGGGCCAACATTTATGGCCCATCCCTAGTTGCCCTTGAGAAGGGGAGGTATCTTTTTGAACCTCTGTAGTCCATGTGCTAGAGGTTAACTCACAATACCGTTAGGGAAGGAATTCCAAGATTTTGACTCAGTGATAGTGAAGGAACAGCAAGACATTCCAAGTCAGGACAGTGAGGGGCTTGGAGCGGAACTTGCAGGTGGTGGTGTTCCCATGTATCTGCTCCCTTTCTCCTTCTAGATGGAAGTGGTCATGGCTACTGTCTGAAGATCTTTGGCAAATTTCTGTAGTGCATCTTATAGATAGTGTGCATTGCTGCTACTGAGTGTAGGTGGTGGAGGGAGTGAATGTGGCTGCTTTGCCCTGGATGATGTCAAGCTTCTTGAGTGTGTTGTGACTGTACACCTTCAGGCAAGTGTGGAGTATTACATCACACTCCTGATTTGTGACTTGTAGATAGTGGACAGGCTTTGAGGAGTCATGAGGTGAATATCCCTAGCCTCTGACTTGCTGTTGTAGCCATTGAATTTATCTGGCAAGTCCTGTTGAGTTTCTAGTCAATGGTAGCCTCAGAATGTTGATAGTGGTAGAATTCAATGATAAATAGAACTTAATTTCTATGATATTGTTTCACACAATGCTTTATACATGATTAAAATGAAAATAACTGCTGAATTAGAATAAAGATAATCATGTTTTTTCCTTTAGATATACAGTGGTATTAAGAAATATCAACTTATTATATTGTTAACTTAATTTGTAATGATTGAAGCAAAACATTATTGTGAAATTTACTTGAAAGTCTGAGAGATTGACATTGTTATTTTTCTCCCCACAGGGCCATGCAGTCCCAGCATTCTAAATATTACAAAAGTGAGTCCATCGACCATTAATGTGTCATGGCAACAAAATAATCATGATGCTGTGTACAAGGTTTTTGCTTTTGGAAAAGCTGGGGTCAGATCCTGCAACAGCTCAGGATCTTCTTGTGAAATCAATGATCTCCCATGTGGAGCTATCTTCTCTGTCAGTGCAGTGGCCACAACTCCAGAAGGGAAGAGCTTACCCAGTTACAGTCTACCATTAGAAACTGGTAAAGGCATAGCCATTTGCTTAGAACATTTATTCTGTACAAAACATATTCCACTCAATTGGTCTCAGACGCTATGGCAAAATAATTGCTGATGTCCCATCTGTTTAATTGACTCACAAAGTTATTGAACCACATAGACTTGGTGATTCTCACCTCCACAGCCTGTGTCTGTACTGAGTTAATCTCAGTTGATTTCAGAAGGTAGTTTGCTGTGTTGGCCTCAACACTCCTGTGATAGGATGGCAGAAAAGCAGACAATATTGTTCCCTCTGAATAAGTAGGGTTCAAATTCCATTTTCAGATTTGTACATGAGCCGTCATCCTAGGGGATAACTGAAAAACAGTAAGGAAGTTTCCCAATGCCTTTTCAGAGTTCACTTAAACCATGTAATTGATAGTTTACGTATCGTTGTAAATATTTCATTTGCTGACTTTCCCTTCTTAACAGCAATTCAAAAGTATCTAATTAGCTGAAAAGCATTTTGGAAATCCTGAGATTATTAAAGGTACTTAATAATTCTAATCATTTTCTAACAGACTCTTCCTACGTAGTATATGGATATTGATGAGGACAGGACTGTTAGATGCTCCCAGATTCAAGTGAAATATTCTCTTAAAGCGCACATGTAAATAAGTTTGTTTAAGTGAAATATTAGAGTGTGACTGACACTTCAGTTCTATGGAACAATAACCAAGCAATGTGTCTACCCTTGTAAAAGGGAAGAGATTGGGGAGGCGGTGGAATGTTATGGGGATGGAGGGTTAGGGAGCAGGAACTGGTACTTGTGGCAGAGGAAAATTGGTTTCAAATTGGTTTTAAAACATAAAGTACGTTCCAAGGAGTCAGATAAACTTTGAGCTCCAGAGTACTGCCTAGTATTTCTTACAATTCAAATGTGCTCATTTGTTTTAATCTGAGTATTACCTTAAACAATTACATTTCCCCAACATTATTTTGATGGGTTTATGCATGCAGGCATTTTAGTACTCCTGTTGCTGGTGTGATTTTGGCACTAATACGTGTACTGGTAATCCTCTACTTTTGCTATCATTTCCATAATAATTTAAAATAAATCTGGATCCAAATATGTCAAAGCTGAAAACTGTAATCTCAATGTAAAATCTAACTTTTATGATGATTTTTCTTTTAACCTTATCATTTTGCTTTTTTGCAAGAATTAGTGGAAAGGAAATTTGTAAGAAATAGAAAATTACATATTTAATAGTAAACTCTTTGTTTTCTTCCCTAGTGCCCTGCTGCCCAGATAGCTTCTCAGTCACACAGATTACACAGTCAATGACCAATGTTAGCTGGACTGAAGCAATTGGAGCACAGTCATATACTACAGTCTTGGAATCATCTAAAGGACAGGCTAAATGCCACACTGGAGAAAACCATTGCCTGCTTGGATGTATAACTTGTAGCACCAATTATACAGTGTCTTTAAGTGCCATTAGTGAAACTGGACTGACATCAGTGTGCAATTACAAAGGATATTCATCCAGTAAGTAAAGAGTAGAGTGGTTCCATTTATATAAATTAAATTCTTCTGTTGTTGTCAAACATTATTCTCAATATAAATATAAGTCATTTATCAAGCAGTTATACTTAATATCGGGTGTCATCCAGTAGTTTTGATTGCAGCTTTTAAAAATTGTATTTCTAACCCTGATATCATGAGCTGAATTTCCCCTCTTACACTCCGCAAAAGCAGAGCAGTTCATTCCCAGAAGTAGTGGCAGTGACTTACAGATCCCTCCCTCGACCACTGTAACCACGGTTATCATCGATCTTTTGCTGAGCTGTCAGATTAAGCCTCAAATTTATCTCCACCTATCATTTACTGCTTCCCACCATCTCCCACTTACTGTCGACTGGTTCCTCTCCTATATCTACCAAACATTTCCTAGCTACAATCTGTTCAGAAGAAGTGTTGCTGTTCCCAAAATGTTGATGCAGTTTTCTCTCCACACAGGCTGCCAGACCTGTTGAGTTTATCCAACCATCTCTAGTTTTGTTTCAGATTTCCAGCGTCCACAGTTTCTGTTTATTTTGTTTCCTCACATTCAAGTGATAGGCCCATTCAAATTTAATGTCAGGCTATTATGATGGCAAAAGTATTTGGATTACCATTCCTGGCCTGATCTGATTGGAATGTAGAGTGTGCACTTCCACTCCGACTAGCTTCAGTGGGCAAGGCCATGGCAGAAGACCAGAAGGTCAGCACCACCTACTTTTCTGGGATTCCAAGGATGGGTACTTCTCCCATGCCACAAAATCATGTTGAGCTGAAGAACACTGCAACTAACTAAATCCCACCCCCTTAATTTCCCCAGATCAGCTGTTGCCCTCAGGACCCAAAATTCCTTCACCTTGAAGACCAACTGCCCGATATCGTGGCAGCTCAGAAACTGCATCCTGCCCTGCAACACTCAGTTTGGGACCGTGTGCCCCAGCCCTGTTGCAAATAAGGCTGAGCCAACAAACTTACCAAGCTTGCTGGCATGTGTCAACTGGTCAGCTTGTGCCATCATGAGCAAGTTGTTTGAATATTTCTCTGAGGGAAAATTAATCCTCACTATTTTTAATTCAAAACTAATACTCTGTTCAAGTAATTGCATTGATTCTGTTATGCTTTACAAGGAAGTACAATTAAAGCAAATGTACAAAGTTTTCATAATTATGGGCATGATTTGCTTTTTAACACTAAGTAGCACTAAATTGTGAATAGTGGATCTGTGGAGATTAAGTCACAGATTGTCAGCTTACAATTTAGATGGTTATTCTACACTTTATGTTTTATCAATTGCTAAATAACAATCACATGGGATTTCCAAAGAGACTTATAGGAATTCAGATTGACCATTCTTTACCTGGTGATACCACCTGTGCAGAACAATAGTCATTGCACTTAAAAATGTTTTTTTTATGTAGTGTTTCAATGTGACAAGGCATTGCAAGTGTAGCATGTTATTCACTAGACTTTGGTTTGTCAGACAAATCGGGTTAGTGTGGATTAGGTTATTTCAAGAGGTTGGCACTGTATCATTTATTTATGATTAATTTAGAAATCATAGAATCATAGAATTCCTACAGTGTGGAAACATGCCATTCGGCCCATTGAGTCCACACTGATCCTATGAAGAGCATCCCAACCAGGCCCATTCACCAACCCTAGACCTGTAACCCTGCATTTCCCATGGCTAATCCATCTAGCTTGCACATCTTTGGACTGTAGGAGGAAACTGGAGCATTCGGAGAAAACCCACACAGACCCAAGAAGAATGTGCAAACTCCACACAAACAATCACCAAAGGCTGGAATCAAACCTGGGTTTCTTCAGCAGATTTTAAATTTTGGGTGAAAGCTAACATATTAACTTTACTGATTTGCAATAATTAACCTTCAAGCAATCGATGAATATCTCTAAGAATTTTTGAGTTAATTTTCTGGTTTTACTCCAATTTAGTGGATTCTTAGACCCTTTCTATTTAGTTGTTCATAAAACCAGCTAACTTAATGTCAAATGTAAGCAGCAGTTACATATAGTTAATTGTTTAGAAGATCAATGTGTTTACGTAGTTTCATTTATATTTTCTAATAGGTGGCTGCTGCCCTTCTGCAATTAAACTTTACAGGTTAGGGAGCAACGCATTAAGAGTTTACTGGCATGCAACTGCAGGTTCTGTGAACTACATCGTAAATGTTACCAGCAACAATGCAAACTTCACCTGCTCTACGGTGCTGTGGGAGACATACTGTGACATAACTGGGGTTTACTGTGGGGACATTTACATGGTCACTGTCTCTCCCGTTTCCACAGATGGATCAATAGTCACATTTTGTCCGATGAAAATGTATTCAGGTAATATAATTTTATGACTTGAAATTTAAAGCCAGTTGAAATTGTTTTCAGTTTCTGTCTCATGAGGTGGAATCCTCCCATTTTCAGACTAAGTCTGAAAGCAGGAGAGTTCAGAACCATCTTAGGCCACCAAATTTTCCAGTAGTCAAACAGATTATTGACGGCCAATCGGCTTTTGACTAGGATATGCACTCCAGTCGAGGAGGTCTTACCCTTCTGGAGCTGCCAGTCATTTACAGACTGGCTGGTCTATCATTCAACAGTGCTGTGAAGGAGGCCATTGCTGCTGCTGGTAAAATACTCCCTTGTCTCCCAGCCCATGGTGCAGGAGCAACATAATGAAGAGGGATGTGTTGTTGGCTTTGGGGGAGGTGGGGATGTGATTTCTTAGAATGGGGTGTCATGGGGCTTTGCTGTCAGTAACCCTGCACTGCTGCATGTCTTGATTGTGCACAGGTTAGTGCAGCTGGAGGGATCACCCCTCACTGGACAGTCTGCCCACACCGATGTACCACATAGTAGCCCCACTATCTCTCTCCCTGTCTGGAATGGAGATAATTGTAGCCCAAAGTTAAAAATCACACAGCACCAGGTTATAGTCCAACAGGTTTATATGGAAGCACTAGTTTTTGGAGCGCTGCTCCTTCATCAAGTGGTTATGGAGAATAAGATTGTAAGATACAGAATTTGTAACAAAAGCAGCCCTTTTAAGTGATCATTAATTGGCTACTTACCTGCCTCAGTCGGCTTGGGCCTTCCAACCTAGTATGTAACTCCATTGGAAGTGACAAGGTTGCTGGGTTCTGATTGGCTGATCTCCCACCTCAGAAAGTTGCCATCCTACTTCCAGACTCACTGAATCTAGGACTGGAAGATTCTGCCCACTGATTGAGAATTATCAGGATTTATGTATGATGTCTTTATTAGGAAGATTAAAGCAAACAAATCTTGACTTGAATATTTTTATTTTCTCCCCCAGTATCTTGCTCCATGAATTCAGGTGCAATGGGTAAGGATTGTATCTTCTAAATTTCACTATTTACTGGATCTAGTTTTTGTACATAAATTAATTAACACACTTCAATAATTTGTGTCAAAATTTACACATTTTGGTGGTTGAATACTATTAATAACATTTATTTATTTATCCAGTAATTTATCGAGGGAGGAGGAGCTTATTTTATAATGAAGCTTAGGAAAGACAAGGTGAAAGTTTTTTGTATATGCAGATAATTATTTGGCTTTTAATATCATTTATTGTATCACATACAATACTTTCTAATACTGTATATATTTCTTTTGCCAGGATCACAGATGAATAAAATCAATTTATCCAAACAGAAGTCAATGCAAAATGCTGTTCTTCATGTACACTTATCTAGAAAAAGCTGTGAAAAATAATGACATAATTATTCTGAAAATCACTTTAATACACATTGCTTCAAATACTGGGAACTAAATACTGGGAACTAGTCTGTTGATCTGATAAATAGCTAACATGTTTAAGCACATCCTTACTTTTAATCAATAAAGAGATAACGTAATACAATTAAGCTTAACAACAGACATTCATTTCATTAACTATGTGTCTCTTAAAATTAGCAATGGTTCTGATTAAGCTAATGGAAACAAAATTAGGACAAGGAGAAAAGCTTTTCTGTATCTTGTTTAGATTTCATGCCTTTTATCATATTTGTATAAATGAAAGAAAGCTGAAGGCTGAATCAAGAAAGAAATGTGAATGGTGATCTTTGGAATACTTCTTGTTGTGCATGTGATATTAAAAATAAAAGCAAATACTCAGGCGGTCCTCTTCAATATGTGCAACAATGATTTATCTATGTTATGATGTGGAAATTGTTTAAAATTCAGCTATCCCTGTACAACTTCCAAAGGCACTTTGGCATAATACCTAATCATTGTTAAATATTCATTATACATGGATATAAATATCATAGGATGACAGAATAATGACGGAATATGAGATGATAGCTACACTATCATAATCTAGGTATAATACAGTGGACATCTGCAATCCTTGTCAATAAAAATACAAACCAGGACATAACAGAACCCACTCAACTCCTGCAAATAACTTTTCAAATTAGGTGAGCTGGGAAACATGCAATGTGCCAAGCTTAAATATATTTAACCTGTTATTTTCAAATAATGAATCAACCTTCCTTCATTTTTTTCTTTCTTTCCTGCCATCTTTCTTTCCTCCCTTCCAGCAGATTGTATTGGGTCAACTGGTTTTTGACAAGAAAGGGAGCTATCTCCTTTGGTCCCAAGCTCATGCTCCTGCTTTAAGCTGACCCCCACCCTCGCCTTATCACTCATCACTTTCGACTACCTTCACTAGAGTCATAGAGTCTTAGAGATGTACAGCATGGAAACAGACCCTTTGGTCCAACCCGTCCATGCCGACCAGATATCCCAATCCAATCTAGTCCCACCTGCCAGCACCCAGCCCATATCCCTTCAAACCTTTCATATACATATACCCATCCAAATGCCTCTTAAATGTTGCAATTGTACCAGCCGCCACCACATCCTCTGGCAGCTCATTCCATACATGTACCATACTCTGTGTGAAAAAGTTGCCCCTTAGGTCTCTTTTAGATCTTTCCCCTCTCACCCTAAACCTATGCCCTCTAGTTCTGGACTCCCCGACCCCAGGGAAAAGACTTTGTCTATTTACCTTATCCATGCCCCTCATAATTTTGTAAACCTCTATAAGGTCGCCCCTCAGCCTCCGACGCTCCAG
>NC_057720.1:68569969-68581762 GCF_004010195.1 Chiloscyllium plagiosum | reverse complement strand
ATAAGTCCTGCTAAGATTTCCTTTCCCAAAGTGCAGCACCTCGCATTTATCTAAATTAAACTCAATCTGCCACTTCTCAGCCCATTGGCCCATCTGGTCCAGATCCTGTTGTAATCTGAGGTAACCCTCTTCGCTGTCCACTATGCCTCCAATTTTGGTGTCATCTGCAAACTTACTAACTGTACCTCTTATGCTCGCATCCAATCATTTATGTAGGGCCTACCATCCAGGCTGACTGGTACCCTGGGCTTTGCTTCAGTCTGACTTCCATAACCTGCCCTTGTTTGGTTACTGGTGGCAGTCTCAGCAATGGCTACCACTCGAATTGGAGCTGCTGGGACTCCAGAAGTGCCAGTCAATTGGATTGGCAGCAGTACTGTAAGGTGAGACATCCCCCCCAGGATGAGGGCAGAAGTTTACCATGAATTAATTAATACCCCACTGAAGGTAAAATGGCTGGGAGGCTTTGTCAGGGATGACTTCTGACTGCATTTGTATTTGGGATGGTGGGAGATACAGCACACCCTAAATCCAACCCACCATGGTCTTTACAACTTCATGAATTAAAAACTAGCAATTAAAATCTGAATAATACCATAAAGGTAGCTTCACAACACCAGGGACGCAGGTTCAATTCCACCTTTGGCTGACTGTGTGGTGTTTGCATGTTCTCCCCATGTCTGTGTGGGTTTCCTCCCACAGTCCAAAGATGTGCAGGTAGCTACAATGGCCATGCTATATTGTCCAGGGATGTATAGGTTAGGTAGTTTGCCATTAGCCATGGTAAATGTGGGGTGGGTCAGGCTCTTTGGGGGTTTGGAATGAACTTGATGGGCTGAATGGCCTGTTTTCACAGTATAGGGATTCTATGATTCAGTACATTGCCACATAGGTCAGGATACTCTAAAGCTTTTTCCTCAGTATATACTAACTTAAATGAAATCTGCTGAGGTGAGTGATAGGGTGCATTTCTTTATGTCAGTACAGCTGGACGGGGGGGGGCACAAATCTTAGCCAGAGTCCTGCTCCTACTTCATGTCTGCGGATTGAATAGCAACAGTATTGGGCTCAGCTATAATTCTTCCAGCATTCCCAGCTTTAATAACCTGTGAACATTCATGAGGAATGTCGAATAGTCATATGATATAGAAGCTAAAGAGCTACCATGTCCAGGAAAACATAGACTACACATTTGATAATGCCTTCAGGACAGAAAGGGGACAGAACAGGCAATGTAAACCCAATGACTATAAAGATGAATCAGGATTTAGCTACTCAAATACACTATGGATTATATACCATTATTAATCAGTCTACTCTCCTAGCCTGGAATATTCAAACAACCTAAAACTGAATTTAAGAAGTTGTGCTTTGCTGTGGGTATATGTGTTGAATTAAATTTTAATAACTATTAATCCTAAAATAAATTACCAATGAACAACATCGTAAAGATAAATACAAGAAAATAGCTATTTCACATAATCCTGGTAAATAAATAAGAAATAAATATCCGATGAAGACAGTTTTCACCACTTGAAATTGGTTTATTGAAAAACCAAGATTGAATTGCAAGGCCCAAGTTGCAACTACCTTCATTTGTTCCCCATGACGTGGAGGAGCCAGTGTTGGACTGGGGTGAACAAAGTTAAAAATCATACAACACCAGGTCATAGTCCAAGCGGTTTATTTGGAAGCAATAGCTTTCAGAGCACTGCTCCATCAGGTGGTTGATGAAGGAGCAAGCGCTCCTAAAGCTAGTGCTTCCAACTAAACCTCTTGCACTATAACCCGGTGTTGTATGATTTTTAACTTTGTTTGTTTCAGCACATTTAATGTGAGGTAGTTCACGGAAGAGAAATGGCCGCACTGCAGTAAAAGAAATTGCGGAGATCCTCCAAGATAGATTTTGAGAGGGCTTCTGAAAGTTGGAAGCATGGTACCATTTGCAAAGAGAATGAGGAATGAGTTTCAAAGTGTAGATTCTACCATTGAGACTCGAAGAGTGAAAGGAATATGTAGGAGATCAAAATCAAATAAAAGTTGTCTAACACATGGAAAACATGGAGAGGGTTCAGCAGTAGTGGAAGTGAGGTAAGCTGAAAAGGGTGGTGTTGGTTGAGGTGGTAAATTAGCAATGTTACTGAAGTGGAATTGGATGCTTTTACTAATGGATAGGGCATGGGGTTTGAAGCTTTGCTAAGGCGCACGCTGGATGTAAGGGAGAGGCAGAGTGAATGATGGGATGCTGTGCGAAATACAGCCATGAGGTATCTGACAATAAGAAGAGGACTAGCATTCACATAAAACTTTCTCTAAGAATGCCATGATTAATTAAGCTGTGTTACTAGTTTTGCATGTTACAATATACTGATAGAATAGAATTTAAAAAGAAAAGGAGGCAGTTTACACAAACCCTGAGTCAACAATGTCCTGTCCTCCTATGATCACTGCAAAAGCATCCAAAGTCTCTCTACTCAGGATGTAAGAAATGCCCTTATCTGTAGCTAAAAGATGCAAACAATGTTGAAGGTCATTCTTTTGAATGATATATCCATCTCGTCCCCTTTATCTTTTGATTTTAGTTTCCAAGTTTACTAAAATATCTCTATCAGTGCTGCTGAAGAATGGACACAAAATAAATCTGTGTCAGACCTCGTACTACAATAAGTCAGTTCAGATGTTGGAGGCATCTATTGCAAAAATCATTTTAAGAAAGGAACAACAAGTATTGTTCCAGATACTGACATCAATTTAATCTTAGCAATTTGTTAATTATTAGTGAAAGAGCACTTTTAGCAAGATAGTTCACCCTTCCTTAGGTTCAGTCCAATTCACTCTTCATCAAGCAACTGATCTGTACCATCATTATAATTTAAATAAATAAAACTATTTCTCGGCAAGTTTTTTTTTAGGCAGATTTTATGCCAGGGATTAATGGCTAAAGTCAGGAATCACCATAGCATGCATGGTGCTGGACAGAAAATTGGTTTAAAGCTGGAATCATAGCAAAGCAGGTTCAGGTTAATTTTGGAGCCCTATCTTATTGTAATAGACAGCGATCTATACACAGCACTGGGGACACTGCGGTCAGGAAGTAAACTGATGGGACAGAGAAGTTGAGGCTTTACTCTATATCTAATTGTACTATAGCTCATTCCAAAATTGAAAATAATTGATAGCCCAACATGCTAAATTGACAAAATTTTGTTGTTTGCATTTTCAATCCTGAATCACAAGTTCTGGATTCAAGTTACAGTCCAGTACTTCAGCATAAAAATCAAGCCGACATCCAGTACAGTAGCTACCAGTGAGGTGCCTCTTTTGGGTGATCCTTTAATTTGAGACTCCATCTAGGTGGTTAAGTTTCAGATCCCATTACACTATTTTGAAGAAGACAAAGAAGGATAAGAAGACAAATTTGCCCCTTGTTTCCTTTCCAATAGTTACCCCTTCAAATAAACTCACAAAAAACAGAGTATCTGTTCATTTTTGTGCTGTCTGTGGGAGTTTACTGTGTGCAAGTTGGCTTCTACATTTCCTACCTTATAACAGTGGCTGTAATGCACTCTGATACACATGGTAATCATAAAAGTCCTTTATGAATGTCAGTTTTTCTTTTTTCATATGTGCATCCTAGTGTATATGTGCATGTCCACACTTCTGGGATAGAATAACAGTGAAAGAAAGTTAACAATTTACTCTAGGAAACAACAAACCTGTAATTTTGAACATAAACTAGGTAAAATGACAAAGAGAATTAAGAGGCACATACCTATAATGAACTAGTAAGACAATGGTTGAGCAAATATTAGTCAATATGACATAAGAGAGAGAAGAGATTCTACATGCCAAACTCCAAATTCATTGCTCTTTTAAAGAAACGACTTTCACGTGGACTGGGCAAAATCTGATGACAAAATAAATCTGGTCTTTCGGAAATGCTTGGACAAAGTTTTTCCATAAAATGACCAATACATAAGAATGAAATAGTGAGAAATCTATAATTATTTTGAGAAAGAGGAAAAGCAATATTCAATCTCTATCCAACCAAATCACCTGAATAAAGAAAATGGACTGACTAGTTGGAAGTAGTGAATGCTTATTAAGGAGCCATTACAAAAATGGGCAAAGGATTGTTATTGGAATGCCTAATATTTTCACAGGAAGATATAAGATTAAATGGTACAGAAAAGAAAAATCCAATGTATTATGTCAAGATAAGACAAGGCAATATGACAAAGGAGAATGGAAACAAATTGACAAAAAATAGGCTTCAGTCAGACACTGAAATGACTTATTCATGTTATGAATGGTCAATGCATGGGAAGAATTTTCCCCATGAGGGCAAACATCATTGAGACAACCCAGAGATAGTTACCGGCTTAATGGAAGCATCAAATCTCCTACATTCTGGATGGATGAATTTACAGGATTGCATGATTTTCCTTCTTTGTATTTCTTTTCTTGTGTATATAGAGACAATACCATTGTCTTTGAGACCATATAAAACTGTTCAATGTGGATAATTCCTGTTTTCAGCAAGTTAGTTTATGAGGAAAGGTTGAAGCTATTCAGCTAAATTTTTCCAACAATCAGTTAAGTGTGAAATATCATGCAGCATCATGGACTGTTCCTCTCCATGAGCTCTAGGGAGTTGTGTCATGTATTTCTCCACTGCTCCCTGTCATTATGTATACATCAAGCCTCTATCACACAGCACTCACACATCCTGTGGTAGAAATGTTCACTGCTGCTGGGACCTTCCAAGATTTCCTCCACTAGTGTTGTATTTAAAGCCCAGGACAACCACTGCCAGCCATGAAGAGCCCTTCACAGGACACACAGTGGGAGGAGAATGAGAAATAACAGCTTCTGAGGGCACATTAGTGGCACTGATGAGTTCATTGGAAATAGAAGTTCACATTTGTACTTGTATTACTTTACATCATCACCTTTCTGCTCAACTGTCATTGTAACTGCAGAAGCAAGAATCAAGCTACTAAGGTTACCCATCCTTAGTGTTGGAGTGAGCTAGAACCTTGTCTAAAAGAGTGCTAAAACCTTTCCTTAAAAGCCGGTGTAATATAACAACTTGTCACTATTCAATGCAGGAAAGCTTTCAAACAGTTGAAAACAGTAACTTTTATTTAACAACAGGAAAAATAAAGTGGGAAACATATTAGAAGAAAGCTAGATTCACTTCTGGGAACAAGCAAGGACCGTTTGTCCTCGAGAATCAACAGGTTTACAGCCAATGAGTGACCACTTCACCCAAATCACATCTAATTGAAGTGATTATCAATTAAATCTTGTCTGAGCTATAATCCTGGTACTGCACTGCTCCATCATGGTGAAGGGCACGTTTCCCTGCTTGGTGTCCTCATCTTCCTCCTCAGAAGATGCTCTCCCAACTCTTTTGTCTCCATCACGCCCCTGTTCTTTTGGCTGCAGTTATGCAGGGCACCGGATGCAATACCACAGTGTCTGGCACCTGGGAGAAGCCAGCTGTGTTGGCAAAGCCAAAAGAAGCACTGACCTTGATACAGGGAAGCAAGATGAAGCAATGTGGTCTGTCACAAAGCCTATCAGGTACATTTGTGGGTTGATGATCCCCAGTGGATTCCTGGAAGTAGCTACTTGCATAACAATTTAGCTGTCACCTTGACCGACTTGTCCAGGTGTCAGGTCCCTTTTCAGCAGCAAACACAGTTCTCTGATGGTGTCCTAGAGACATGCTCAGTCTGTAGAAACAACACATCTGTCTCATCTGGAGAAAGTGGCCACAAGGGTGACAGATATTGGGTCTCCTCTTCCACCCTCAGCTGTGAATTCTTCATGTGGAGTCTGTTTGGCAGTGGTTATGACTGTCAAAGACCATCACCCTATTGTGCCCCACCCCTCACACAGTCAACCATATCTTTATACACCTATATATTGAATTGTCTGCTCTCCATCCCATCATTCTGCCTCTAATCTCCACAATCAACTCCCTAACTTCCCTACCACAGCAGTGACCCCTAATAACCCACCTTGACTTTGAGCGAACAAACCTCCAACACTGACCATGGCTCATCCCCCAGACCAACTTTGAAGTACAGCCCTGACTGATGAGTGACCTGGTTGATTTCTGTGCAGTTCCCAGCCTGACATGATGCGAGTCCTTCTTGTACTGGACCTGCAGGACTATCTATAGCGCACTCCTTGGACTGTAGCGATATAGACACATGACCTTGACAGCTCCAAGCACTGACCAAATTCTGGAGAATGAAACTTGACAAGTGTTCAAGGTGACAGTGAGGTAGCATTTTAGTGATAGTGACCACGACACTATGTTTTAAGCTTGGAATATGAGAAAGATGGCCTGCAAAACAAAAAGAGGGTTTTGGATTCAGGGGTAAGGCAGATTTTCTTAAAATAAGGCAGGACCGCTCCAAAACAGATACTTGAGGAAGTGACCAAGTGTTTGGATGAGGACAAGGCAGTTGATGTCACTTATAGAGATTTCAGCAAGGCTTTTGACTGATAAACTGATAAAGAAGGTAAAAGATCACAGGCTCCAGGATAACACAGCAAGTTGGATCCAAAATTGAATTAGTGGCTGGAGACAGAGGGTAGTAGTAGAAGGCAGTTTATGTAACTGAAGCCGCATGTGCCATGGTATACCACAAGGACTGTGGTGGACCCCTTATTACCTGTGATGTCATAAATGACGTAGATTAAAATGTTGAAGTGGGTGGGGGAAGGGTATGATGTGTTGGTTTATGAATGACACAAAGATTGACTGGGTAATTAACAGAGGAAGAAGGTGTTATGTTACAGGAGGATATAAACAGATTGGTTAGGTGGTCAGATGGAATTTAACACAGATAAATGCGAGGTGATGGACTTCAGAAAAAGGAGAAACTGAGGACTGCAGATGCTGGAGATTAGAGTCAAAAAGTGTGATGCTGGAAAAGCACAGCCAATCAGGCAGCATCTGAGGAACAGGAGAGTTGACATTTCGAGCATAAGCTCTTCATCATTCCTGCCTGACCAGCTGTGCTTTTCCAGCGCCACACGTTTTGACTTTGGAAAAAGGAACAAGTCAAGGGAATACTCAATGAATGACAAGACACTTGGAAGCTCAATGATACATAAGGACCCTGGGATGCTTGTCCATAGATTCCTGAAGGTGGCAGATTAATAAGGTCATTAAGAAGGCATATGGGATGTTTACCTCTTTCAGTCATGGCATAGATTATTGGAGCAGAGAAGTCATGTTGGAGCTGCACATAACTTGGGTTAGGCCAGAGCAGGAGTACTGTGTACAGTTCTGGTCACCACAGTATGGGAAAGGAAACGCACCAGGATGTTGCCTGAGACCTACCTTTTCATTTATGAAGAGAGGCTAGTTGAGCTAACTTGTTTTCTTTGGAGCAGAGAAGATTGAAAGGGGAACGTGGTGGAGGTGTGTATGATTGTGAGGGGCATAGACAGGGTGAATAGAAAGCAGCATTCCCCTGAGTTGAAGGGTCAATAACAAGGGGCATAATTTTAAAGTGAAAGACAGGTGGTTCAAAGGGAATTGGAGGAAAAACCTTTTCAACCACAGGAAGGTGAGGTCTGGAATGCAGTATCTGGGAGGGATGTTGAGGTGGGAAACCTCACAATCTTTATTTGAGTTCAATAAATATCACAACATTCAAAGCAATGGGACTTTGTGGGCAAAGTGGGACTAGTGTAGGTAGTAGTATATTTTTGATGGTACAGACTCAATGGGCCAAATGGCCTCTTGTGTACTGTATAATTGCATGATTCTATGACCATGTCCAAATCCCTGGATTGAGATCAGAAGCTGCCTTAGACTGTGTGTGGCGAGAGCCCCTTACCAACTACATCAGACTGTTCTACAGGATGTGACCGAGGACTGCTCCCCTTAGATTTTGAGATATAGTCATTTGGCTGAAACACCTGCAGTGTGTTTGCTGTGTAGGTTGAAGTACATGTGATATTGAAGCACAGAAACATGTTGGAACACTGCTGACAACCCTAACAGGGTTGGAATTTAACACAGATAAATGTGAGATGATGGACTTTACAAAAAGGAGGAAATGAGGACTGCAGATGCTGGGAATCAGAGTCAAAAGGTGTGGTGCTGGAAAAGCACAGCCAGTTTTGTGTCTGCACCAAAAGCAAGGCCAGATCTAAGTGCTATAGACCTGTAAGTTCTGAATGAGGTGGCAAAAACACAAGATGGCAAGGGAAGTGCATTATGCATCCAAGCAGACCAGACATGGGTAAGCAGAAAGACAGTCAACAAAGTGCCTTGAGGTGCTTTGATGCTTGATGACTGCCTGTTTCTGCACATGAAGCAGCCAGGCAGCAGCATTGAAAGAGAAACTTTGGTGTGTTCCAAATTTCAGCATTTTGTTGAATATCTCTATGCACAAGTCTGAGATGTCCCATGATGATGTGGGGAGGCTGGTGGGTGCCCAATGCCAGCCTCTATGGACAGGAGTGTGAGGGCAGTCTTTGCCTATAGACTTTCCTCTGAGAGGTTGGGGATTCCTTTTGAAGATAGAGGCCTAGAGGAGTAGATGGCCAAGAAGGCCGCTTCCAGGTACCCTCGCAGGTACTGCATTCCAGAACCCCACCACCCTGTGGTTGAAAAGGCTTTTCCTCAAATCCCCTTTAAATCTCCTGTTTTTCTCTTTAAAATTATGCCCCTTGTTATTGACCCTTCAACTCAGGGGAACTGCTTTCTATTCACCCTGTCCACGCCCCTCACAATCATACACACCTCCACCAGGTTCTTTGCCACTTGCTCCTCTAGGCCTCTTGTCTTTCTGCCAAATACCCCTCAGACTTTCTCTCTGGCCTGTGGGTGAAAAGGAAACTGTATGTAAATTAAGCAAGAATAGATAGAAAAAAATAGATGCAAATGTATGCAATTAGCCTCCCACTGCTTACCAGGATTCTCACCCCATTATTCAAACCTTGGGAGCAAAATTAGATTCTTTTTCTCATGATCTGAGAATCTCATTTTCCTAGTCTCCACATATTTTTCCAAGTGACTCATTATTGCCCACATGATCCAGGGGCTGGGAAACTTCAATGCGTTGGGTTTGTTTTCTTGGAAAAGAGCAGAATCCAAGATCATTTAACTGAAGTACTCCAGCTAATGAGGAGAATTGATAAAATTGATTAAAAAGGAAAGTGCACTGTGATAAAGAATTCAAAAACGAAAAGGCACACATTTAAAATTTTATAAGCTATGAATGAGATGAAGAATTATACATAACATGTTCATCCCAAATCTTAAGAGTTGAGATGAAAAGTACTGAGAAAAAGCAGGAAAGGTAAGTTCAAAGTATATTTTTGGAAAGAGAAATGATCAAGTGATATGGTAATAAGGCAAGTCATTATGATTATTCAATAGAATAGGGAGGGGTTGGCTGCAACTTTGGTATTTTCCTGTACAAAAGATCTCAAGTTGGTATAAAGGGATCTGTTCTATTAAAGGATAAAGAAAAAGGTGACTCATTGTTCTAGATTTTGAGGATGTGAACAATGTCTTTAAAGTTAATTAGGCCAGATCATGTATCTTATTTTCTATAAGTTGTAATGATCCTTGTTACTTTCATCAATACCATTGATGACCAAAAGCCTGAAGGATTGTTGTAATTGGCCCAAATTAAATTATCCCCTCTCACAGGCGATTATTATTTAATATATAATTTCCCTTCTATAAAAGACATGCAATGATGAATTTCTATTGGCCTTCTCCTCAAGTTGCATTCATAAAATAACAGCTCTGTATGTGGATAAATTAGTTGGATTCCATAATGCATGTTAAAAAAAAACAAAAGGTTTCAGTAATATGGCTATTGTCTGGCAGAATATGGCAGAATGAAGTAGATGTGTTGAACAAACATTATATTATTCATGAGGAGCTTGCTTGCAAAGTCATAGAGAAGGGAAAAGGTTATTTAATTAATGCTGGAGTCTAGAAAATAGAACATAGAATATTACAGCGCAGTACAGGCCCTTCGGTCTTTGATGTTGAACCAATCTAAAGCATATCTATCCTATACTTTTCCATTTTCATTCATATGTTTATCCAATGACCATTTAAATGCCCTTAAAGTTGGAAAGCCCACTACAGTTGCAGGCAGTGCGTTCCACACCCCTACTACTCTCTGAGTAAAGAAACCACCTCTGACATCTGTCCTATATCTATCACCCCTCAATTTAAAGCTATGTCCCCTCAAGCTAGCCATCTCCATCTGAGAAGAAAAAGCTCTCACTGTTCACCCAATCTAACCCTGTGATTATTTTATATGTCTAATTAAGTCACCTCCCAACCTTCTTCTCTCTAATGAAAACAGCCTCAAGACCCTCAGACTTTCCTCATAACACCTTCCCTCCATACCTGGCAACGTCCTAGTAAATCTTTTCTGAACCCTTTCCAAAGCTTCCACATCATTCCTATAATGTGGTGACCAGAACTATATGCAAACTTCCAAGTGCAGCCACACCAGAGTTTTGTACAGCTGCAGCATTACCTCCTGGCTCTGAAACTCAATCCCTCTACCAATAAAAGCTAATACACCATATGCCTTCTTAACAACCGAATCAACCTGGGTGGCAACTTTCAGGGGTCTATGTACATGGACACCGAGATCTCTCTGCTCATTCACACGACCAAGAATTTTACCATTAGCCCAATACTCTTTATTCCTGTTGTTCCTTCCAAAGTGAAACACCTCACACTTTTCCACATTAAACTCCATTTGCCACCTCTCAGCCCAGTTCTGCAGCTTATCTAAGTCCCTCTGTAACCTGCAACATCCTTCAGCACTATCCACAACTCCACTGACCTTAGTGTCTTCTGCAAATTTACTAACCCATCATTCTATGCCCTCATCTAGGCATTTATAAAAACAACAGTGTTACAACAACGAGTCCTGAAAATTAATAGTCACGGATGCTTAGTAGATATTGGGACGAAGCAATGGAGTCAAGGGATTTAGGTGTCATGAAAAAAAATTTATGGCACAGGCATTTGATGGAGTTGATAAAAAAAAGGACAGACAAAATCAATTATAAGATTGATAGGAAGCAAGAAATTTTAAAAACAATTGTAGTTAAAAATGTGGACAAATGTTGCAAAATGTTAGCAGGGAGAAGATACTTTAAGGGTTGCTGTTTAGCTTAAACTCTGAGCAAATATAAAGGTTGGGGCTGCTTGTTAATACATTTTTAAATTCAGTATTATGACATGATGTGCTACAAATGATACAATTAACAAACCAGGGAACTATAGACCAGTGAGCCTGACCTCGGTGATGAGGGACAGGATGTACATGTATTTAGAAAGGCAAGGATAGATCAGGGACAGTCGACATGGCTTTGTGCGTGGGAAATCATGTCTCACAAACTTGATTGAGTTTTTCGAAGAAATAACAAATGGATTGATGAGGGCAGAGTGGTAGATGTTATCCATATGGACTTCAGTAAGGCGTTCGACAAAGTTCCCCATGGGAGTTTGATTAGTAAGGTTAGATCTCATGGAATACAGGGAGAACTCTCCATTTGGATACAGAACTGGCTTAAAGGTAGAAGACAAAGGGTAGTGGTGGAGGGTTGTTTTTCAGACTGGAGGCCTGTGACCAGTGGAGTGCCACAAGGATCGATGCTGGGTCCTCTACATTTTGCCATTTACATAAATGATTTGGATGTGAGCATAAGAGGTACAGTTAGTAAGTTTGCAGATGACACCAAAATTGGAGGTGAAGTGGACAGCGAAAAGGG
>NC_057720.1:68540459-68569926 GCF_004010195.1 Chiloscyllium plagiosum | reverse complement strand
TGGAGGGTTGTTTTTCAGACTGGAGGCCTGTGACCAGTAGAGTGCCACAAGGATCGGTGCTGGGTAAACTACTTTTCATCATTTATATAAATGATTTGGATGTGAGCATAAAAGGTGTAGTTAGTAAGTTTGCAGCTGACACCAACGTTGGAGGTGAAGTGGACAGCAAAACGGCTTACCTCAGATTACAACAGGATCTGGAACAGACAGGCCAATGGGCTGAGAAGTGGCAGATGGAGTTTAATTCAGATAAATGCGAGGTGCTGCATTTTGGGAAAGCAAATCTTAGCAGGACTTATTCACTTAATGGAGTGTTGCTGAACAAAGAGACCTTGGAGTGCAGGTTCATAGCTCCTTGAAAGTGGAGTCACAGGTAAATAGGATAGTGAAGAAGGCGTTTGGTATGCTTTCCTTTATTGGTCAGAGTATTGGGTACAGGAATTGGGATGTCATGTTGTGGCTGTACAGGACATTGGTTAGGCCACTGTTGGAATATTGCGTGCAATTCTAGTCTCCTTCCTATCGGAAAGATGTTGTGAAACTTGAAAGGGTTCAGAAAAGATTTACAAGGATGTTCCTGAAGAAGGGCTTATGCCCGAAACGTCGATTCTCCTGCTCCTTAGATGCTGCCTGACCTGCTGCCTTTTCCAGCAACACATTTTTCAGTTCTGATCTCCAGCATCTGCAGTCCTCACTTTCTCCTTTACAAGGATGTTGCCAGGGTTGGAAGATTTGAGCTACAGGGAAAGACTGAACAGGCTGGGGCTGTTTTCCCTGGAGCGTTGGAGGCTGAGGGGTGACCTTATAGAGGTTTACAAAATTATGAGGGGCATTGATAGGATAAATGGACAAAGTCTTTTCCATGGGTTGGGGGAGTCCAGAACTAGAGGGCATAGGTTTAGGGTGAGAGGGGAAAGATATAAAAGAGACCTAAGACTTTTTCACACAGAATATGGTACGTATATGGAATGAGGTGCCAGAGGATGTGGTGGAGGCTGGTACAATTGCAACATTTAAGAGGCATTTGGATGAGTATATGAATAGGAAGGGATTGAAGGGGTATGGGCGGGTGCTGGCAGGTGGGACTAGATTGGGTTGGGATATCTGGTCGGCATGGACGGGTTGGACCGAAGGGTCTGTTTCCATGCTGTACATCTCTATGACTCTATGACTCTAAATGCTAGCCCAGCCAGTGATATGCACATCCCATCAATGAATAAGAAAATCCTTACTCCCAGAGACGTAGGTTAGTCGATGAGAGGTAGAAAGCTTAGATTCTGATCTCTATTCTTACCAACTTCTGTGTCATATTGATTTATTTGAACAAAAGATCTCCAATTCATGGAGGTTTGAAAACATTATTGATGTCGAAACACAATGACTGGAAATGACATTGAAGAAACAGCTCAAATTTAATCCTTTTGACTGAGTATTGTGCAGAGTTGAAACCAGTTCTCTACTGGGGCAGTAATTGATGTTGTAATATAGAAAAATAGATGCAGCACTAGTCTCTGTACAGGAGACCAACAATATTGTAAAAAACGGGTTTCAAACATAAGAAACACAATGCAGAATAATTTTGATAACATTTATGAAGCTTACGCAGCCTCATTATAGCATATGCAATTGAACTGAGGGAACAGGAAGAACGTGAGATAGTATCATTATAATGGCAACTTAATATAACCCCATTCATTACAGCATCATCTTTGAGAATCAAATTTATCCTGGGTTCTAATACAGTGCATATCTTATAACAGGGAAAAACACGCACATAGAACAATGAAGAAACAATGTCCAGCTTGCTGAGCTAATAAAGCTATTTAATGAAAGTGGTGTGTGTTTATGCTCATTATAACCATAATAATTAGTTCAAAGAATACTTTGAGGACTTTCAGCTGATAAAATTACATTATACTATCTGATAACTATATGATAATTACACATGTTATAATCTTTTGACTTTTTTATTATTCCAGTAATGTAATTATTTTTGGATAGGGAAGATATTTGTACTTATCAAGGTGAAAGATGTTAACTGCAGACTAACTAAATGTTTTCCAACTTTGGCCTTTAGTCTCTCAGCATTCAACATCTCCAGTGCAAAGACTGTGTGAATTAAGTATAAAATGACCTGTATTATGTTCCATCAACCTTGACTCCAAACCTAATTGTATAAGCTAGGTAATGTGGGTAGTTTCTCCAAATTCCAGGAGTGATATCATTAGTTTTGTTTTAACTATAATAGATAATTGACCAATTGTCTTCTACTAGTGGGAAGTAAGACTCAGGCTGATGGGATGTTTGGAGGAATAACATCCAACTTCTCTGGAAGGCTGTAACTGTTGCAGATGTGCACTTCCACAGTCTTTGAGAGTCAAATTAAATAATATGTTCTTCCTGAATCTACTGCCTCTGACTCAGACAAGAGTCAAGACTGACATTATGGGTCAGAATCTGTGCATACTTGAGTACACATAAACCCAGTGCCTATTGCTTGAAAATTAGACATTTAAGTAAACACCAAAATCAACAATTAGGAACAACATAGCACATTGTGTCTTGGCCATTTCTCTGGAACAACTAGCCAATTAGTGCCATCCCACACACTCTACAAATTTTTTATAGGTGCAGCAGGAACCTTTCATCCATTTCTCCCAACAACAGAAACTCTGAAACAATTTGCAATCAGGTTTGGACAAGATTTATACTTTACGTGCTCTCAAATTGAAGAGATATGATAGCAATTACATATATCCCCACCCTAAATCACTCAGAGAAACTCTGTTAGTAATATATATACTATCCTCAGATTAACATCTCTAGTTTAAGCTCAACACTGAACTGGCAACATAATTGATGACATTTTAAGGTCATAAAAATATATTTCGAAATAAGTTAGATTGAATTTCAGAAACTTTTATAATGAATGACTGTTTAAGACATGGATGTCAGTGTCTTAGCATTAGTTGTCCTTTTCACTTTAACAGCCTACAGGTATAAGGATCAAGTAGTTTAAAACAAATGGATCGGTGTTTCATTGAATTAACAGTACGGGTGGAGATTCCTCTTTTCATTTAATTATGAAAGCACTTTATGTCTTTAGAGTCCTATTAGTAAACTGGGTCAGGTGAACAAAGCAACATTTTCTTCATCGAATCTTCTATATTATGATTAGAATCCAACAAGGAGTATGATTTGATAAGATCTGAGAAGCAATCAAAATGTTATTGATTTGTGTAATTCTAGACATCTCCTAGAATGATACCCACTCTACAAAATGTACAAATCATAAGACACATATGCATACATCTTTTGACAATGGGGTGCATCTTACATTTTTTTGGCTATGTGTGAGTCGTGCCTAGTTGTTTAGATGGATTCCTGCTGCAATGCTTAGCAAGATTTCTTGTAGCATTTTACCAAACGCACCTCTTTAACTATCAACCCTACTCCTTTGGCATCCCTCACATCCAATTCCAATCTCATCTTACCACATGCCATTCCCAGAATATTTTCCCCCACAATACTGAACACACAACAAAAGACCAGTGTCACTTGTGCCTGCACCACCTTTTAAAGTCAACCATGAGCCTGGACAAATATTGGCAATCCAGCATTTCCCCTCACTAGCAACGTAATAGCACCGCAGTAACAAAGCCATTCTGTTCATGGCAGATAGCTAGCATGGCTGACACTTATTAGAATTTACAACTCCATTCAGCTGCTGTTTATCCACTAGGCCAGTTACCTGTCCTTGGCTACATCCCATCTAAACACTCTCTAATTAATCATTGCATTGCAGACAGTAGACCCACATCTTATCATTGTGGAACATGACACAAACGTGAACAATTGCACAATTCTAAGTATGGACTTTTTTTCAACAATCAATTCCAACAGGGGCTCCTGATCGCTCCAGAGTGCAAAACAAATACCGGCATCATGACCAGTTCATGAATGTTTACTGCACCCAGGTCTCACCTACTTGAACTGGGCATCATCAATCAGATTCTGTCTGACTTGTAAAACCCAACACAACTGAGCTCTGTCATGTACAAGGAGAGTTTTTTTCCTCTCCAATTCCTCCTCCTCCTCCTCCTCAGAAGATTGCTATCATTTCCTGAGTTCCTCAGCATCTATCACTTCGCCTCATTGCTTGCTCCACTTGCAGACCGCAGCACATCAAATGGAGCAGATTCTGTCCAGATTATACTGTTATTCATCCCACAGACTGGTCTGAGCAACAGAACCACATCTTCGGCAGCCCTATGTCAGATCCACCGCGGTCCTGGTCACAGCATGTGCCACACTGTAATTGTGCTGTGTGTCTGTCAGAGGATTTGTGCAATAGTGTCATTAGCAATGGTTACAGTGGCTATCCCTTGTCCCCCAGTAACCAGCCTTAAGGCACCTGGATGCTCACATGCACCAGGTACAAGACATGCTCCATGTACATGACATGCTCCAGGTACATGACATGCTCCAGGATGTAGGAGTTGTGGTAGCTGCTGTGGTAGTCATCATGTTGGCATAATAACATGCTTCAAAACTTGAGATAGAATAACATTGGCTAACCCTTGGCCCTGTAATCCAATCTGATCCAATTGCTTTCTCATTCTCTGATTATAATAGTTGTTTCTAGTTCCTCCCTCCTTCTAATCTATTCATTGCCTATAATGGTAATGCTTTCTGTCCCTTCGACCAAACTCAGACACAGAGGCCTGGGTTTTACAATGGGAATGAAGACCCCAACACTGAGGAGGAAAGGTGTTCCCAAGTACATGCTCAAAGGCAACAGAGATCTTGGCAATTTTACATTGGCTGCCCCATCAGGAGTCTGAAGATCTGAAGCATTTCTGGTACACAGGGAGAGATCATTTCTGCTGAAGCAAGAGACATTGAGGACTTGGTCAGGTCTATTTAGTGGTGGCAAGGAACTGCCTCTGGTGGGACTATTGGTGCCAAGACGGCCATTTTACTGACTGGTAGCCCCTTTTTGGGACATTGAGACTCTGATTTTAAACTCCACCCCTACCACATGTTACCTCAAGAGCCTACTTCCATTAGCCAGCTGTCCCCCACACAGTCAGTGCTCTGTTGTTGGCAAAATATGTGCGGTCCCTGCAAAAATGCCCTTTAATTCTGCCTTTAATCATGCTAATTGGCTATCGACTCCTCAGAATAGTTTTACCTTCCACATCCAATCCTGGTGCAGGTTGAAAACTCCAGCAGTGGGGATCACATTTAGAGCTTTCTCGATATAGCTTCCTGCAACTTTACAGGTTAGGAACATGGAACTAGGATATCATAGCAATTACAGAAACGTGGCTCAGGGATGAGCAGCACTGGCAGCTTAATATTCAAGGATACAAATTCTACAGGAAGGACAGAAAGGGAGCCAAGAGAGGAGGGGGAGTGGCGTTTTTGATAAGAGATAGCATTGCAGCTGTACAGAGGCAGAATATTCCCAGAAATACATCCAGGGAAGTTATTTCGGTGGTACCGAGAAACAAGAAAGGGATGATCACCTTATTGGGATTGTATTATAGACCCCCTAATAGTCAGAGGGAAATTGAGAAACAAATTTGTAAGGAGATCTCAGTTATCTGTTAGAATAATAGGGCGGTTATGGTAGGGAATTTTAACTTTCCAAATATAATGTTAAGGGTTCAGATGGAGAGGAAATTGTTAAGCGTGTATAAGAAAGTTTTCTGATTCAGTGTGTGGGTGTACCTACAAGGGAGGGTGTAAAACTTGACCTACTCTTGGGAAATAAAGTAGGGTAGGTGACTGAGGTGTCAGTGGGGGAGGACTTTGGTGCCAGCGACCATAATTCTATTAGTTTTAAAATAGTGATGGAAAAGGATAGACCAGATCTAAAAGTTGAAGTTCTAAATTGGAAGAAAGCTAATTTTGACGGCATTAGGCAAGAACTTTCAAAAACTGATTGGAGGGCAGATATTCGCAGGTAAAGGGATGCAGGTAAAATGGGAAGCCTTCAGAAATGAGATAACAAGAGTCCAGAGACAGTATATTCGTATTAGGGTGAAGGGAAAGGCTGGTGGGTGTAGGGAATGGTGGATGATGAGAGAATTGAGGATTTGGTTAAGTAAAGGAAAGAAGCATATGTCAATTATAGATAGGATAGATCAAGTGAATCCTTAGAAGAGTATAAAGGCAGTAGGAGTATACTTAAGAGAGAAATCAGGAGGACAAAAAGAGGACATGAGATAGCTATGGCAAATAGAGTTAAGGAGAATCCAAAGGGTTTTTACAAATACATTAAGGACAAAAGGGTAAGATTAAATTCCCTACACAGTGGAAATAGGCCCTTCGGCCCAACAAGTCTACACCAACCCTCCAAAGGGTAACCCACCCAGACCCATTCCCCTACATTTCCCCTTGACTAATGTACCAAACACTATGGGCAATTTAGTATGGCCAATTCACCTGACCTAGGGAATGAATAGAGTCCCACAAAGATCAGGATGATCGTTCCTGATATAGGGCTTATGCCCGAAATGTCAATTCTCCTGCTCCTTGGATGCTGCCTGACCTGCTGTGCTTTCCCAGCAACACAATCTCGACTCCCTCAAAGATCAGCAAGGCAGCCTTTGTGTGGAGCTGCAGGAGATGGGGCAGATACTAAATGCATCAGTATTTACTGTGGAGAAGGACATGGTAAATATAGAATGTAGGGAAATAGATGGTACCATCTTGAAAAATGTCCAGATTACAGAAGAGGAAGTGATGGATGTCTTGAAATGCATAAAAGTGGATAAATACCCAGGACCTAATCAGGTGTACCCTAGAAGTTGGTGGGAAGCTGAGGAAGTGATTGCTGGGCCCCCTGTTGAGATATTTGTATCATGGATAGTCACAGGGGAGGTGCCAGAAGACTGGAGGCTGGCTGACATGGTGCCACTGTTTAAGAAAGGTGACAAAAAAAAGCCAAGGAACTATAGACTGGTGAGCCTAACATCGGTGGTGGACAAATTGTTAGAGGGAATCCTGAGGGACAGGATTTACATGTACTTGGAAAGGCAAGGACCGATTAGGGATAGTCAACATGGCTTTGTGCATAGGAAATCATGTATCACAAACTTGATTGAGTTTTTTGAAGAAGTAAGAAAGAGAATTGATGAGGGGAGTGCATAGATATGATCTATATGGACTTCAGTAAGGTGTTTGACAAGGTTCCTCTTAGTTAGCAAAGTTAGATCTCATGGAGTACAGGGAGAACTAGCCATTTGGATACAAAACTGGCTCAAAGGTAGAAGACTGAGGATGGTGGTGGAGGGCTGTTTTTCAGACTGGAGGCCTGTGACCAGTGGAGTGCCACAAGAATCGGTGCTGGGTCCTCTACTTTTTGTCATTTACATAAATGATTTGTTTGTGAGCATAAGAGGTACAGTTAGTAAGTTTGCAAAAACACCAAAATTGGAGGTGTAGTGGACAGTGAAGAGGGTTACCTCAGATTACAACGGGATCTTGAAGAGATGGGCCAATGGGCTGAGAAGTGGCAGATGGAGTTTAATTTAGATAAATGCGAGGTGCTGCATTTTGGGCAAGCAAATCTTAGCAGGACTTATACACTTAATGGTAAGGTCCTGGGAGTGTTGCTGAACAAAGGGACCTTGGAGTGCAGGTTCATAGCTCCTTGAAAGTGGAGTCACAGGTAGATAGGATAGTGAAGAAGGCATTTGATATGCTTTCCTTTATCAGTCAAAGTATTGAGTATTGGAGTTGGGAGGTCATCTTGCAGCTGTACAGGACATCGGTTAGGCCACTTTTGGAATATTGCGTGCAATTCTGGTCTCTTTCTTATTGGAAAGATGTTGTGAAACTTGAAAGGGTTCAGAAAAGATTTGCAAGGATGTTGCCAGGGTTGGAGGATTTGAGCTATAGGGAGAGGTTGAATAGGCTGAGGCTGTTTTCCCTGGAGCGTCGGAGGCTGAGGGGTGACCTTATAGAGGTTTATAAAAGCATAAGGAGCAAGGATAAGATAAATGGACAAAATCTTTTCTTTGGGGTGGGTGGAGTCCAGAACCAGGCATAGGTTTACAGTGAGAGGGGAAAGATATAAAAGAGACCTAAGGGACAACATTTTTGCGCAGAGGGTGGTACGCGTATGGAATGAGTTGCCAGAGGAAGTGTTGGAGGCTAGAATAATTGCAATATTTAAAAGGCATTTGGATGGGTATATGAATATGAAGGGTTTGGAGGGATATGGGTCAGGTGCTGACAAGTGGGACTAGATTAGGTTGGGATATCTGGTCGGCATGGACGGGTTGAATTGAAGGGTCTGTTTCCGTGCTCTACATCTCTGTAACTCTCTGACTCTATAAGTAGCTAAGAGAAAACCATTTGGGGGAAAGATTGCAACCTATGCACACATCTACGAATACAGAAGTAAATGCAAGGCTAGCAGTACTGTTGAATTATATTTTAGCACATTGTCACAGAAGAAAACAAGAACAAATAAACAGAATGTTTCAGCAGCCGAATTTGCCTAAGAATACAAGCCTGAGAAGGAGTGTGCCATTGTTGCTAATTTTGTTTATTTTGGTCGACTGCTGGAAATGGAGAAGAAATCCATGAATGGGATTTGTGTGCCTCATTTTAGTGCAATGTACATGCGGTGGGCTTTACGAATGGAACAATGTTGAAGGAAACTACACAGACAGAAATTGTGCCAAAGCATTCTGGTCCTTTTCAGCCAACATTCCTTACCTGCCCTCCCACAAATTGCATTCCTTGCCAGAAATTCATAAATTGCCTCTAAGCATAATCAAAGTTTGTCGATGTGTATAGGGACCAAAGAAACAAGGAATCTCATTGCCAGCACTCCGGATTCAATTTGGTTGCATGGTGGATATGTGAGTTGAAAGATGTGGTGCTGGAAAAACACAGCAGGCCAGGCAGCATCCAAGCAGCAGGAGAATCGACGTTTTGGGCATAAGCCCTTCTTCAGGAACCTTCTTGCATGGTGGATATGTCCATTACTGCTAATAGCTATGGCCCAATTTAGCTGTAAAGACTGAGAGTGAAGTGCATTAATAAGAAATGCATTGATCCCCCAATTCTGCCCATGGTGAATCTTATTTTATATTTTTCTCCCCAGTACAGCAAATAATTGTCAACCATTACCCTGTATTTCTTGTTATTCAACCAACTTTGTAACCTTGCTGCCATTGTCTCTTTTATCTCGTCTGTGGACAAGACTTTTATGTAGCATTTTATCGAATGACTTTTGCAAGTCCGCTCACATCATATCAATAACATTACAGTCATCAATCTTCTCTGTTAGCTCATCAAACAACTTTATCAATGAGCAAATATACTTTTCCCTTGTAAATTATCTGTGACTATTAGTTCTGTTCTGGATTATATTTTTCAAATATTTCCCAACAGTATTAAACTGATGTGTCTGTAGTTGTTTGGCTTAGCATTATACCTTTGTTCATGAAAGGCTGGAAATCGCAGTTTCCCAGTCTTCTGGAATTGGAAGATTATGATCAGTGCACCTGCAATTCTCACTCTTTATCCATCTGTGTCATCAGCTAAATCTAATCTCGTTCAGATGATTTATTTACCATGTTTTTGGCCAGACAATATTCTCTGGTCTGAAAGACATGAGGGAAGTGAAACAAATAAAATATAATGCAAACATTGAAGCAAAATTGAACCAGAACTTAAATACTAAATAATTTCAAATTGTTAAAATCTTGTCTGCTCCAGAAGATTGGGTTCATGTCAGTTCACTTAAACATAGATTTAGTTGGAATTACAATCAGTTATGAACGTGAATTGTTTCCACACAGTTATGATCAAGTCAGACCATGGGCCGGGTGCTGGCAGGTGGGACTAGATTGGGTTGGGATAACAGGTCAGCATGGACGGGTTAGACCGAAGGGTCTGTTTCCATGCTGTACATCTCTATGGCTCTAAGATTCTATGGGTGACCAAAAACATTGGTTAATTATATGCTCCTGTTAATGACTATTTTGATTGGCTTGTGATCTCCTCTTTGTAGGTATGCTTTCAACTCACATTCCACGTTCTTGTAAAGATTTTCAACCAATCTCCCAATGTATGTCCCTGCTCATACATCTGCTCCTCTTCCCAACACTTCTGCAACAAAAGGGAACCAAGACAGTCTGCCTCACACTGCAAAGCAGTCCTGCTTTTGGAATGAGAAAGGGATGACTATGAAAAATCAGGGGGGTCTGGTGTAGTCCCAACTGAATAATTGGCTCACTCCCTGCAGAGAGGGATGCAGCAGTTTACAGGAGGCATACTGCATTAAGCTGTAGACCCTCACTATGTAAAGACTAAGTGTCACTACATATTGAGGGTCTACTGTCACTGTGTTATGACGGATGGGCCTGGGCTTGTTGTGGCAAAACAATCTAAGTAGTTGGACTGGTTGGTATCACCCATCCCTCATGAAAAAATTCATAAAGGAAAATACCTTTGACCATAATCTGGATCAGTGGTGCTGGAAGAGCACAGCAATTCAGGCAGCATCCGAGGACAGGCAAAATCGACGTTTCGGGCAAAAGCCCTTCATCAGGAATAAAGGCAGAGAGCCTGAAGCGTGGAGAGATAAGCTAGAGGAGGGTGGGAGTGGGGATAGAGTAACATAGAGTACAATAGGTCAAGTTGGGCTTGTCCACCCTTGGGCAAATTGTAGATGGTCATGTGATAAGGGAATGAGGTATGATGGCGGATAATGAGAGACATATCCCCCATCACTCCTTGTTCCCTAATTCCACTTTCATATCTACTCACCTTGTATCTACCATTTACAGACCTCAGGGACCATGTAGAGATGAAAAATAAACAAACTCCTAACAATCTAATAGAACTCTCATCCATACATATTTAATAATGAAAATAAAATGACACAAAAATAGGTGGGAAGACAAGTGGTGAGATTAATGTGTCTACAGAGAGGTATAAGCAGGTTAAGTAGGTCAGAAAAAAACTTGGCCGATGGAATATAATGTGGACAAATGTGAGACAGAAAGCTGAATATTATTTCAATGGCAAAAAACTGCAGAAAGCCGCACCACAGAAATTTGGAGGCCCTCATACATGCATCACAAAATGCTAGCATTCTAGTTCAGCACTAATTGGGAAGGCAAATGAATGTTAGCCTTTATTTCAAAGGGAATAGAATACAACAATATTGAATGATGGAGCAGACTTGATGGGAAAAATGGTTGACATCTCCTCCTACTTCTTATGGTTCTCCTACTTTTTATGGTCTTATCATTATTTTAACTCCCAAAGAATAAAACAAATTTGAAGTTCTGAAGTCTCGTGTTCAATTTCCAATAACAAAAACAATTCTGTTCAGTTGCCACGACACAAATAATTTGTAATGGTCTCTATCAAGTGCCAATCAAAATGTGCACACAGAACACCCACTAGTATAAATGAGCTTTAAAATTAAGCCAAACTTTCTAATGACTCAACAGTATTTTGGAAATACCAACATAGAACTCATTTGAAAATCTATTACAGTCACAGATGGGAATTCTTCTAATAAACTACACTAATTAGCCTGTCAATCACAGCAATCCACAGAGCTTTTTTACTCTCAGTGACAGATTTCATATTTAAAGAGCACAGGAATTAAAAACACTTCAGATTATGTTGCTTAAACACTCTTCAAGAGCACTGGAGTCAGAGGCATAAAGATGGACAGCATGGAAACAGATCCTTTAGTCCAAAATGACCATGCCATCCAGATATCCTAAATAAATCTGGTGCCATCTGTCAGCATTTGCCCCACATCCCTCTAAACCTCTTCCAATTCATATACCCATCCAGATGCCTTTTAAATGTTGTAATTGTACCAGCCTCCACCACTTCCTCTGACAACTCATTCCATACACGCACCACCCTCTGCATGAAAATGTTGACCCTCAGGTTCCTTTTAAATCTTTCCCCTCTCATGTTAAACCTATGTCATCTAGTTTTGGACTCCCCTACCCCGGGGAAAAGACCTTATCTATTTACCCTATCCACTCCTCATGATTTTCTAAACTTCTATAAAGTCACCCCTCAGCCTCTGATGCTCCAGGGAAAATACACACAGTCTATCAGCCTCTCCCTACAGCTCAAATCCTTCAACCCTGGCAACATCCTTGTGAATCTTTTCTGAACCCTTTCAAGTTTCACAACATCCTTCTGACAGGAGGGAGACCAGGATTGCACACAATATTCCAAAAGCAGCCTAACAGAAATCCTGTACAGTCGCAGGGTGACCTCCCAACACCTATACTCAATGCACTGACCAATAAAGACAAACATACCAAACGCTTTCTTCACTATCTTGTCTACCTGAAGCTCCACTTTCAAGGAGCTATGAACCTGCACTCCAAGGTCTCTTTGTTCAGCAACACTCCTCAGGACATTACCATTAAGTGTATACCAATTTGTGACTCTCATACTGCAGGTTAACTTCCTTGGAACAATTGTATTTATAACAGATATATGTAATAACTACACAGGACAATAAATAAATAAATCAATAAATCCTTTCCCCTCACTGACAATAATGTTTGCAACAAAGCAAGGCTTCCTCATCTGGATCCTATCTATAGTCCACAGAGTCTTTGTCACTCTGTGAAAATCTGGCCTTTTGACTTTTTCTCTGTGTATGTCATGGTATTTGTGTCCTTTACCAAATCCCTTTCCTTAGCAACTTGCTGAGATTTGAACCAGATGGTCTACAACTTTGCGGTTAAGTTTTGTTTGTCTCTAAGATGGGTTCTGATCACTTATCTGTGCCATCACTATGGCCTCCAGAATAACATCCATAGCTCAGCTGAAACTTTCATCTGCTCAAACTTTCATTCATGCCTTGATTATCTTTATTCCAACAGTCTCCTGGTTTCACTCTGTATATAGAGAAAATGAGGTCTGCAGATGCTGGAGATCAGAGATGGAAATGTGTTGCTGGAGAAGCCCTCCTCTAGCTTATCTCTCCACGCTTCAGGCTCTCTGCCTTTATTCCTGATGAAGGGCTTTTGCCCGAAACGTCGATTTTGCCTGTCCTCGGATGCTGCCTGAATTGCTGTGCTCTTCCAGCACCACTGATCCAGAATCTGGTTTCCAGCATCTGCAGTCATTGTTTTTACCTTTGACCATAAGTCAATCAGGAAGTGGTCAGCATATAGCATCCTTGAGACCCTACAAGTAAAGGAGAGGGTGGATCCTGTTGCATGGTTCCCTGAGCAGATTGTCAAAGTCATTTGGCAGAAAGTCTCATTGCCAGAACTTTCCAACAAGCACCAGCCTGTAGCTTGGTTGGTGGTAGAGCACAGCCCATCACATCTTTCATGTACACTTGGACTCTCTCTGCCATCACACACTGCCCTTGAAGCAGCTGTGGGGGATAAAGATTGTCACACATATCCTTCTGGAATGTGCCTTTGCAAAGAAGGTGTGGAGAGAGACCAAGTGCTCCTTTTCCAGGTTTGTCCCAAGCAGCTCTGTGCTCTACAGGCTGTTCGCCGGGACACACACTGAGGAAAACATCGACAGCACCTGGAAGACCATCAACTTGGTGAAAGACACTCTTTGGTCTGCCCAAAACTTGTTGGTTCCAAAGAGTTGACCCTAGCTGACTGTTGCAGACTGGCACATTTCAAGGGATGGGCTTGGGGCAGCTTGGAGAGGGGAGAGACCACAGTCCAAGATATTTCTGCCAAAGCACAATGGAGATCTGTTCAGTTATCAGACTCTCTCATTTCCTCGATATAAATGTACGTAAACAGTGTCCTGCATAAGTAAGAAATGCCTTTGGCTTTTGCAACTGCAGGGAATCTCAGATTCAAAAAAGTTTGCTTTTCTTGATATGCAAAGAGAGTACAGAACTGCTTTAGTAATTGTGCATGTTCATAAAGGTTTTTTAGGAATATATAATATTTTCGTAATTAAACAATTATAGGAAACATACTCAGCAAATGAAGACTAATACATGAAAACTAATGAGATTGCACTGATAGAAATACTAACAATGAGATACTTGCATTTATATATCATCAATAGGCACATTAAATTGTCCAGGTGTGCAAGCCCCACAAATAATTGATTTTTAGAGTGGACAAATTCAGCTGTCATTTTGCATGGACAATTTACTGCAATAATATAATTTATCAGCTTTGATATTATTAGCTGAAGGAGAGACTTTGGCCAGAATTTACTAGTTTACTTCAAGTGGCAGATGAAGTTTAATTCAGATAAATGCGAGGTGCTGTATTTTGGGAAAGCAAATCTTAGCAGGATTTATACACTTAATGGTAAGGTCCTAGGGAGTGTTGTTGAACAAAGAGACCTTGGAGTGCAGGTTCATAGCTCCTTAAAAGTGGTGTCGCAGATGGATAGGATAGTGAAGAAGGCATTTGGTATGCTTTCCTTTATTGGTCAGAGTATTGAGTATAGGAGTTGGGAGGTCATGTTGCGGCTGTACATGACATTGGTTAGGCCACTGTTGGAATATTGCGTGCAATTCTGGTCTCCTTCCTATCGGAAAGATGTTGTGAAACTTGAAAGGGTTCAGAAAGATTTACAAGGATGTTGCCAGGTTTGGAGGACTTGAGCTATAGGGATAGGCTGCGGCTGTTTTCCCTGGAGCATCGGAGGCTGAGGGGTGACCTTATAGAGGTTTACAAAATTATGAGGGGCATGGATAGGATAAAAAGGCAAAGTCTTTTCCCTGGGGTCGGGGAGTTCAGAACTAAAGAACATAGGTTTAGGGTGAGAGGGGAAAGATATAAAAGAGACCTAAGGGGCAACGTTTTCACACAGAGAGTGGTGCGTGTATGGAATGAGCTGCCAGAGGAAGTGGTGGAGGCTGGTACAATTGCAACATTTAAGGCATTTGGATGGGTATATGAATAGGAAGGGTTTGGAAGGATATGGGCAGGGTGCTGGCAGGTGGGACTAGATTGGGTTGGGATATCTGGTCGGCATGGATGGGTTGGACCAAAGGGTCTGTTTCCATGCTGTACATCTCTATGACTCTATGACTCTAAGTTGTGTTATGAGACCTTTAATTCCCAGAGACTTCATTTTGCCTTTCATCTTCGTAGGAGTCACATTCCCTCAAAACAGACTATCAACATGAATAGTACATTCAAGATGTGGTATTGGTCCTGACTGATTCTGACAGCCTTCAACCAGGGACAAGTTATTAATGAAACATACTGGCATAGACAGCTGGACTGAGCACTGGAAAGTGTGAGGCATTTATGTAGAGGATTAAGGCTATTAAAATATCAAATGATTGGATATGGTTAGAATCAAGCATTAAAGCCTGGAGAATGAAGATCAATGACAAGTGAGCATGAAAAAAACGTCAAAGGCAGAAAATGGGAAATGTAGGAAATGTGAAGCAAGAGAAAATCAGAATTGTTGTGCTTGCTTTCCTTTTATTGTTTTGGACAATAGCTGTTCATTGTCCTGCTATCCACAACTCTTTAGACAATCACTTGTTTAATTACATGTTTCATTATCACTCTCTTTAGCTCTGCACAAGCAACTCTTCTGTCATTTAATGTCTTCCATCTTCCACCCTAGCACAGACCTATCCAATGTCCTCATTTCAATGGCTCCAGTTTCACCACTTAAAACCTATTACACTTCTATTTTTTCCAGTTCTGATGGAAGCTAATCAATTTGAAAAGGTAACTTTACATTCCCCCCATCGATATCTTGCTGACTATGTTGTGGGTAACTTACCACAAGTTACTTTTAATTTGGCTATTTATCAAGAAATCTCGCAGATAATCAAATACTGAAACAATTATTTAAGCTTGATTGCATATAGCAACCAAAAGAAGTCACCTCAAGTAACCAAGTTAAGCATCACAACCCAACTTAGGTATTACCTAAATAATTTAGTCCCTATTCCATACAACAGTGTTTGTCTGTGGGTGTCCAGGGCTTGATTCTTGTGCAGTTTTCTGGTGTTCTGCTGCCAAATAATCCCAAAGCTGAATTCTTATTGGATTCTCTGACTTGTTAAGCTTGCAATGTAACATTATTCATGACATTTCTGAAGTCACCATGTCTGTAGTTTCAGGAGTGAAAGCGAGATGCTGTCAGCCTAACTTCTCTATTCTTTGCTACATTCGATGTTAGCTGTACTTTCAAAACACAGCCAGTCCTCCGACAAATGCCTTAAATTCTTCTGCAGATCAATCTATTGTTATCAAGCCATGTTTGAACAGTTTGGTTTTGTAGCTTTGACACCTCTTTTCCCAAGGATGGCTAATTGGCATGTTGCTAATCCACGAACAGTTAGTAAAATTCTGAGGTTTACATTTTCACAACTATTACTAACTTGTTCTGATCATATTTCAGTTGTAATCATTGTCCTAATGAATGAATTATTTCTGTTGAATACTATTTTCCTTCACTTTATTATCTAAAGGTACATACATTACACTGAGATTGTGCAATAAAATCTTGATATTTAAGTACTTGGGAAACACTGAAATTATCTGTCTGTATCTATCATCATAGGCTGTTGCAACACAGAAACCATGATGTGGTCTATCGACTCTATGGTTGCATTTTCTCCATTCTGATTAATGTAATTACTCATCTCTAATTTTTTTTCTCCTTGCTTTTTAATAATTAATCTTTACCAGAAACTAGCTAATACCCTTGAAACAAAATTCTGGATTCTGGCTCAGCAACTTATGGCAGAGAATTCCCTTTTCTAAAACACTCCAATGTATTTCATCTTAGGATTTTAGAAACACAGAATCATAAAATATAGGGGCATGCGCAGGCCATCCAACCCTTTCAAGCCTGCTCCACCATTCCATTAGATCATGATTAATCATCCAACTCAGTACCGTGTTCCCATTTTCTCCATACCCATTGATTCCTTTAGCCAGAAGAACTATATCTAATCCCTCTTGAAAACATTCCTTGTTTTGGCCTCAATCGCTTTCTGAGGTAGAGAATTCCAGGGTCACCAGTGTCTGGGTGAAGAATCTTCTCCTCATCTCAGTCCTAAATGGCCTCTCATGTACCATTAGGCTGTGATCCTTGGGTTCTGGCATCCTCCTTCATTGGGAACATCCTTCCTGCATTTACTTTGTCCATTCCTGTTAGGATTTTATAGGTTTCTATGAGATCCCCTTCATTCTACTAAACCTCGGTGATTATTGTCCCAACTGATCCAGTCTCTTTTCATATGTTAGTCCTGCATTATAAGTATCAGTAAATCTTTGTTGCACTCCCTATATAGCCTGAACGTTCTTCCTCAGATAAGAAGACTGAAATTGCACACAATACTCCAGATGTGGTCTCACCAAGGCCCTGTACAATTGGAGCAAGATGTCCCTGCTCCTGTACTCTAATCCTCTCACTATGAAGGCCATCATACCATTCGCCTCCTTTACTGTTCCTGCACCTGCAACGCTTACTTTCAGTGACTGGTGTACAAGGACACTGAGAGCTCATTGCACCTTCCTCTTTCCCAACCTATCACCATTCAGATAATAATCTGTTTTCCAGTTTATGCTAACAAAGTGGATAATATCACATGTATCTACTTTACACTTCATCTGCTATGTATTTATCCACCCATTCAACATTTCCGTATCGCTCTAAAGCATCTTTGCACCCTCCTCACAGTTCACTCTCCCACCCAACCTTGTGCTGCCTGCCAACCTGGAGGGTTTACATTTAGTTCCATTATCTAAATCATATATATTGTGATTTCTTGGTTATGTTGCCTTTTTTATCACTGTTGCAATGTCCATTGGAAATAACCAATGAAAAATATAATAGCTAGCAGAGATCTTGCAGCCCGTCAAATTTCAGTTCACCCATTTGGATAGATGATTTCTAATCTGCATCTTAGCTTCATTTTCTCACCATGATTCTACAACATCTAATACCACAGCTGAGCAAAAATTAGAGTTATGGATAATCAATTGAGCTAATCTCAACAGTATTTTATAGGTAAAACTTCCAGGAGGAGCAATAAGTCCGTAGAAGCACAGTTTCACATGGTTTATCATTTCCCTCAAGATAGGGTGGTACGATAGCTCAGTGGTTAGCACTGTGGCCTCACAGCACCAGGGACCCGGGTTCAATTCCTGCCTCGGGCAACTCTCAATGTGGAGTTTGCACATTCTCCCCGTGTCTGCGTGGGTTTCCTCCGGGTGCTCCGGTTTCCTCCTGCAGTCCAAAGATGTGCAGGTTAGGTGAATTGG
Organism: Chiloscyllium plagiosum; assembly: GCF_004010195.1. Taxonomy (NCBI): domain Eukaryota; kingdom Metazoa; phylum Chordata; class Chondrichthyes; order Orectolobiformes; family Hemiscylliidae; genus Chiloscyllium; species Chiloscyllium plagiosum. Next base: position 68,551,669 of record NC_057720.1, on the reverse strand, counting down.
CCATGTTAAATTGCCCATAGTGTTGGTGCAGGGGTAAATGTAGGGGAATGGGTGGGTTGCTCTTCGGATGGTCAGTGTGGACTTGTTGGGCTGAAGGGCCTGTTTCCACACTGTAGCTAATCTAATTTAATCTAACCATATCAGTTCCACTGGACATTCCCAACCTAGCCTACAGACAAACGACAGTGGTGTTTAAATATGTACATGCCATTATAAACAAAACAAAAGTGGCGTGGTCAGGATTTAGTGACTGCGTTGGGAAGTTAGCAAACAAAAAAAATGATTTGTAATTAAATTTTGAATTACTCACATTAGCGCACAAAGTGAGTATCAAAATAGAGGGATAAATTAGATGAATGTGTGGCTTGGAAGATTATGCAAATTGGAGGGCTTTAGAGTTTGGACACATGGGATACACTCTGGGGTTTATGGGACACCTACAGGCTAAATAGTTGGGATGATAAATTGAAAAGCAAGTAAGAGAAGCAAAGAAAGAGACAACAGTGGCAGTTAACATAAAAGGATATCCAGACGTTTTCTATAGATGTATAAATAATAGCAGGATGGTAAAACTGAGCTGGGAAAAATTTCTTACAAGGCTGTCTGCTAGTGCTATTGAGACAGTTTTAAATTAACTTAACAAATGGTGAGAATCAGAAAGTAACTTTAGATAGGAATACAGGTACACAAAACTGGGAGAGGCAGATAGTACTAATGTAAGAAATAATGCATGGAGTTAGGAGGAAAATAATTAAGTCTGCTTTAGGGTAACTGCATGTATGTGAATGAGTGGATTGTGTAAATAAGGTTGGTGAGCTGCAGGCAAAGATAGTCATGTGGAAGTATGATGCTATGGCTAAAGCAGAGATCTAACTTAGGGGCAGAACAGGAGAACTGGATATTAAATATTTTTTGACATAAGGTATTTATGAATGGAAGGAAAGAGAGAGTGGTGGGATTATTGATTCAAGGATGAGATTTACTCAGGATCACAAGTTTTTGCAGTGGGTCTTCATGGACAGAACAGACTAATACTGGACTCAAAAATCTCTATGGAGCATTGAGACCTGGAGTGCAGGATTTGCTGACTTTCTTCAAGTTCTCTTCCATGCTGAGCCTCGGTCATTAAAGCGTTTGGACTCAAAAGTATAATGTAGCTAGATGGCCAAGTTATCATCATTACGGAAAGAAGTGCAGACCTGAAGAGAGAGGATATCCCAAAAGAGTCAAGGATGGAATGTATTTGGCCAAGCTAAGAAATAAAGAAGGTGAAATTACATTGCTTGGGTGCAGTCTATGGGTCACCAACTGGTGGGAGAGTTGGAGAGGAATACATTTGCAAGAGTATTATAGAGGTGTGGAAGAATTGGAGTTCTTATAATAGTAGAAATGAAAAGAACTTAGAGCATAAGAGTCCTTAGAGTGTATCCAGGAGAATTTTCTACAGAATTATGCTGTCATCAGTTTACTGAGAAAGGAGGTATTTCTGGTCCTGGTTCTTGGATTTGAGGGGTTCTGATGGTTCAAGTGTCAGTGATAATTTTATCATAGGTTTTACATTGTCTATGAAAAATGACAAGGAAAAATCCAGGCTTTAAAACAGTTAACTGTTAATTTCAGTGGGATAAGAATGTACATGACTTAGATAAATTGGAATCAAAGATTCGCAGGCAATACTGTAACTGAACAATTTTGGCTACTATCAAGATATATTCCTACCTGAGGAAATGTATGACTGACAAATCCAGAGCTTCTGAATAACAAAAGAGAGAATGATTAAGCTGGAGAAAAAACGTATGCTTATGATGAGAGGGAGATAATCAAACTGGGAACCAGGCTGAATACAGATGATAAATTAGAAAGCAAATAAGACAACCAAAGAGAGATTATGAAACAATAGTGGCAGTTAACATAAAAGGAAATCCAGATATTTTCTATAGATGTATAGATAATAGCAGAATGGTAAAAGGAAGAATGGGGAGAATTAGGGATCAAGAAGGAGATATACAAATGGAGGCAGAAGGTATGGCTGCAGCCTTAAATGAATACTTACATATGTTTTAATCAAGAAAAAAGATATTTTACAGATCATTGTGAGAGAGAAGATAGTACAGGAGGAAGTATTATGTCAGCTGGCTGCTTAAGTATTAATAAGGATCATATATTGAATGAGATGCATCCAACAACATCAAAAGAACTGAGAAGCACTGGCGATAATTTTCCAAACTTTCTTAGGCTCAGGAGTAAAAGATTGGAAAATTATAAATGTTGCACCCTCATTCGTAGAAGTTCATAAATCCAACAACTATAGGCCAATCAATTTCACCCCAGTGATGGGGATATTTTTAGAAATAATACTTCTGGACAAGATCGGTAGACACTTGGGCATGTGTTAACAAATTTGTACTTGCTTTCCTTAGTTAAGGACAAATCATGTTTAACTAATATGCTTGAGGCTCTTTGGATGAGGAAACAGATACGATTGATGAGGGGAATGCTGTTGATGTCATGTACATGGGCTGCCAAAAGACATTTGATAAATGTCACGCAACAGCCTAGAGGTCAAAGCTCATGCTCTTGGAATAAAAGGGAGAGCAGCCTCATGGATATAAAACTAGATGAGTCGAATGAAATAAGAGTAATGGTTAATGCTTGTTTCTCAGGTTGGAAGAGGGTGTTCCCCAGGGGTCAGTGTTAGGACCTCTTCTCTTCCTGATATTCTTTAATGCCATAGATTTTGGTGTAGAGAGCAAAGATTCCAAAGTTGCAAACAAAACAAAAGTTGGAAAGGTTGTTACTTGTGATGAGGGTAATGTGAATCTTTGACAAGTGGCTGAGACGGACAGAATACTAGCAGTTGAGAATTCATGCAGAGAAATGTGAAGTGATTTATTTTAATAGAGAGGACACAGCGAGACAATCTAAAATAAAGGGTACAATTCTAAAGGAGGTGCAAGGAGCAAAACAGCCTTTACATATATGTGTATAAATCATTGAAGCTGTTAGGACAAATTGACAGTATGGTTAATAAAGTTTTATTAAACATCCTAAGTTTTATTAATAGGGACAAATAATACAAAATCAAAGAAATTATGTTAAACATGTATAAAATACTATTTTGACACCTGTTAAAGTATTGCATTCAGTTCTGGGTATTACAATTGAGGATGACTAAGTAGAGGTATGAGAAAGTGCTGGAAAGATTCTCAGATACGGTTCAAGAGAAGCTGATTTCAACTAAATGATTGATTGGAAAAGTGGAACTCTTTTCTGGTAGAACAAAGGGCTAAGAGTTTTGCTTGACCTATGCAAAGTCATGAGGAGTTTGGACAGAGAAGATAGGGAGAAATGGTTCCCACTGATGAAAGGAGCAAGAACCAGTAGGCATAGTTTCAAGGTAACCAGCAAAATAAGCAATGCAACATGAGGAAAATGGTTTAAATGCAGTGAGTGGTTAGGATTTGTAAAGCAGTGCCTGACAGTGTGATGGAAGCAAGTTCAATTGAGCTATCGAAGAGGGAAATGCCCCTTTTGAATTATTATCTGAGAAGGAAAAACATGCAAGGCGAGGGGGGGGAAGGCAGGGAAGTTTCACTCAGTGAATTTCTCTTTCAGAGATTCAGACACAAAAAGATATTTGGATAAGTACATGAACAGGAAAAGTTTGGAGGGATATAGGCCAGCAGCAGGCAGGTGGAACTAGTTTAATATAGGATTATGTTTGGTATGAACTGGTTGTACTGAAGGGTCTGATTCTGTCCTGTACGTCTCTAATACTTTATGATTGTGCAATATCAATGACTAACACCAACTTAGGCATGCAGAAGGCTGCCTGCAGCAATGCCTTTCCATGAGTTCTCAATATAAATTTGTGTGCTCCCACCAGAAGCTTTCCCCACAGATTTCATGTGCTCTTCATGTGAAGTAACACTTTCCATCTTTGATCCTAAATGGCCTCGCTGTAAGCTGGTCAGCATTTATTATATTTAAAAACATCTATTGGATCATACTAATTGGGAATAAGGATTGAAGAGCTGGGATGACCAGGGTAAGGTGCAATGGGGGGTGGGCACATGTTGAGGCTGGGTGAGGCATTATCCTCCAGGGGAACCAGCACTGACACAATGGGCTAGATGGCCTCTTTCTCTGCCATATCCTTTCTATGGCCCCTGCTCAGCCCTTTCATTTCTAACCTTAAAGTCTCAGGTAGCTCTTTTCTATCCTAACCCAAGAATGCAGGGTTACCATTGCGAAGAAGGATTAGGAAAGGTCTCTTGACTCCAGCGATGATTGTATTTGTGCAGATTGTGGAACTGTATAAGCATTGTAACCATCTAAAGGAGTCAGAGCAATTTTGTTCTGGAAGTGATTAACGGGGAGTTTCTCAGGAGGTGGGTCACAAGAAGTTTTCCTGATTGGTTCATGGACGTGGGGTGGGTGATAGCTCCTTTACCAAACAACATAATCAGCTTGGTCCTTTGGGGATTCATTCTTAATCAACGATTGTCAGCCCAGCTTGGTAGCTAGCTCCATGTAAAAACTATGCCATGGGGTTTGTAAATGTGCTGGGGATATGTTTAATATTAACAACTCTGTCTCAGGTAAATTGTTTACTTTAAGGCAACGTACTGACGGGAACACTAACAATGTTCAAATCACTTCGAAATTCTTATTCAGTTTTTTAAAAGTCTTTTTCTCTCTCTCTCCTCTCTCTTGCCTGCAGGTATCATATTGCCGTACTGGTAAGTGTAAATATCTAATACTTTTCTAAACAAAGCGGGAAAATCAGAGTGTATCTTTCTCAGTGATTTGATTCTCACGATCCACTTCAGTGCACGTCCAGCAACTATTTGTTTCAGTTGGGAGTTAAAGACATCTTTTTACAGTATTCCTCCTATTTAAATATGCTAAGTCTGAGCATTCCGTTGCATAGTGCTTGGAAAGTGCACATCTTTGTGAATTTTGTCTTAAAATCCGATGTATTTGACAATATTGGTCCTGGATGCGGTTTTTCAATTAATCCCTTCTGTATCCTGTTCAAGGATCCTTGACTTACGGTGCAGAGTGGAAGTGTTGTCATCCACTCAAATCATGCCGCATTTAACATTTTAACAGACGCACATCCACAAATTTCAAAGAAAACTTTATAACCAGTTGGGTAACGCAGAGAACAGTCACATTGGACCGAAATGTTAATTCTGGCTCGCTCTCTCTCTTTAGATGCTGCCAGTCCTGCTGAGACTCTCCAGCAATGTCTGTTTTTGCCATTGTTTGAGAATTGTCTATTTAACTAAAACTGCTGGGCAAAGGGTCCGTCCTCAAACCGCCCTAATACATTTAAACATTAATTCAGAAAATGCTGGAGAAACTTCTGTAGGTCTGGCAGCATCCGTGGAGGGAGAAACAGAGGGAACATTTCGAGTCTGATATGACTTCAGAACAGGCTCAGATTGTCAGGCACTTTCTGATTTTATTTCCCACCTCCAGCATCCGCAGTACGTTATAACTCCTATTTCAACGTGAATTAGCCCCCTTGCTTACCCCCTAGTCTCATATTCTAGTTCGGTTTTGGCTGGTTTATGGGCAGTTGCAGCAATAAAGGCAATTGTTCAACTCTCGTCAATTAAAATGTTACAAGAATTTTAATTGATCCGCTTCGATGGGAGCGTTTATTTAAATTTCGCAGAGTTAAAATGCAACTCGTGAAACTTTCTTTACATTTAATGGAATGCCCCGGACTCCGGGTGAAATTATCGAGACAACGTGATGGGGGGTTTGGGGTACTGAAACCAGTCTGCATTAGGGTGTCGGTTCATTCCTTTAGTCCGGGGCACCTTGCAACACACCCTTCCCCATGTAGTGCAGTGCATAAGGGTCTGGAGAAAGTTTACACATCGGACTATAAAGCAGAAAATCAGATTGTGACATAAAACATTGGTAACAAACTGATCAGACAGTCTTGTCTGTTTTTGACGTTTTGGTGACTTCAATTGTGCTGTTTCCTCCCGATTTTATGCTGTTCAGGAATGAAAGATTTACCCACCCACGGATAAGACAATTTCTGCAGTGGAATGGCGCGAGTAATTTGCTTTTTTTAAAATAAGTGAAGCCATGTACGTTAAATCTCTGTACCCACCTCATTGATTCAACTGACGGGATTAGCCGTTTTTGTTAAAAAAAAGTATATTTCTAACACAATTGACGACATTCATATCCATCGTTTGCAATCATTCCGCCAGGCTTGGCGCCAGTGAAGTGATTGCAAGAATCTAACTATCGCTAGTCTCCGACCCCCTTTAAGATTGTGATCAGGAAAATGAATTCTAAAAAAGGAAAATATTATAAGTGCATTATAAAAGGTTATGCCGAAACCTACTGCTAAATTAAAATGTAATTTCTTTATAAGAATATGTGGGATACTGCATTTTGTAAAGGCAAATCAGGGCAGGACTTATACACTTAATAGTAAGGTCCTGGGGAGTGTTGCTGATCAAAGAGACCTTGGTATGCAGGTTCACAGCTCCTTGAAAGTGGAGGCGCAGGTAGATTTGATAGTGAAGAAGGCCTTTGGTAAGCTTGCCTTTATTGGTCAGTGCATTGAGTGTAGGAATTGGGAGGCCATATTGCCACTGTACAGGACATTGGTTAGACCACTTTTGGAATACTGCTCTTAATTCTGGTCTCCCTGAAATAAGAAGGATGTTGTAAAACTTGTAAGTGTTCAGAAAATATTTACAAGAATGTTGGCAGGGTTGGAGGGCTTGAGATATAGGAGAGGTTGAATAGGCTGGGGCTATTTTCCCCGGAGTGTCGGAGGCAGAGGGGTGATCTTATAGAGGTTTATAAAATCATGAGGGACGTGGATGGGGTGAATAGACCTGAGATGGGGGAGTCCAAAACTAGAGGGCATAAGTTTAAGATGAGAGGGGAAAGATTCAAAAGGCACCTAAGGGCAACCTTTTCACGCAGAGAGTGGTACGTGTATGGAATGAGCTGCCAGAGGAAGTGGTGGAGGCTGGTACAATTACAACATTTAAAAGGCATCTGGATGAGTATATGAAAGGGAAGGTTTCAGAGGAATATGGGCCAAAAACTGCCAATTAGGACTAGATTAATTTATGATATCTGGTTAGCATGGGTGTGTTGGACCGAAGGGTCTGTTTCCATGTTGTACAGCTGTATGACTTTATGGCTCTAATATGCTGTTTGCTCTTCTTGTAATTTTGATATGACAAGAATCTATCACAATACAGTAATTGTGTCTGTTAATGAACAACTTTTGTCCCTGTTGCTGTTTTAGCAGATACACATTTTCTGTTTAAAATAAGTTAAATACTGAATTAACTTGGTGAAGGGATGTTACACCTGTGTAATATTTGTCAGAGAATAGGTTTTGGATGATTCCCGACTCCTTGATGCTTTTTGTTTGCTCTGTTATCATTTCCAGGTAATTTTGGTTTTCTCACTGAGAATAAAATTCTATTGGACAGGCTGAATAACATATTTATAATTTTGTTTAAATTCACTGACTTAGAAACAGTAAATAACATACAACAAAATAATCTCAATTTTAATATAAAGTTTAACAGAATTTGCAGAAAAGTGGCTCTCTTTGTATTATCCCATTAAAAGAATCAGCAGAAACTAATTGCTGTCTGGGTGTGATATCGGGGGAAATGAGAGTTGGCAACTTGAGTTGTAATGCAAATAGAACATCTATCTATTGTGGTTCTGTTCGCCGAGCTGGGAATTTGTGTTGCTGACGTTTCGTCCCTGTCTAGGTGACATCCTCAGTGCTTGGGAGCCTCCCTTGAAGCGCTTCTGTGATCTTTTCTCCGGCATTTGTAGTGGTTTGAATCTGCCGCTTCAGGTTGTCAGTTCCTGCTGTCCGCTGCAGTGGTCGGTATATTGGATCCAGGTCGATGTGCTTATTGATTGAATCTGTGGATGAGTGCCATGCCTGTAGGAATTCCCTGGCTGTTCTCTGTTTGGCTTGTCCTATAATAGTAGTGTTGTCCCAGTCGAATTCATGTTGTTTGTCATCTGCGTGTGTGGCTACTAAGGATAGCTGATCGTGTCGTTTCGTGGCTAGTTGGTGTTCATGGATGCGGATCATTAGCTGTCTTCCTGTTTGTCCTATGTAGTGTTTTGTGCAGTCCTTGCATGGGATTTTGTACACTACATTGGTTTTGCTCATGCTGGGAATCGGGTCCTTCGTTCTGGTGAGTTGTCTGAGAATGGCTGTTGGTTTGTGTGCTGTTATGAGTCCTAGTGGTCGCAGTAGTCTGGCTGTCAGTTCAGAAATGTTTTTGATCTATGGTAGTGTGGCTAGTCCTTTGGGTTGCGGCTACCGACCACTGCAGCGGACAGCTGGAACTGACAACCGGAAGCGGCAGATTCAAACCACTACAAATGCCGGAGGAAAGATTACAGAAGTGCTTCACAGGAGGCTCCCAAGCACTGAGGATGTCACCCTCGGCGAACAGAACCACAACAACGAGCACCCGAGCTACAAATCTTCTCACAAACTTTGAGAACATCTATCTAATTGTATCAAATTTTCAGAAACCTTTCTTTAGTGAGATCATTGCTGGTGGGGAGGACGTTTGCATGCAGCAATGTTTTAACAACGGCTTTTTGAGTTAATGTATCCAAAGCTAGTCTCTCTGAGTCTTTATATGCTTTATGTGTTAATGCTTTTATTTCAGATTTCTAGTTTTTGCAGCTATCCTTCCCCTTATTGTATTTCTACTCCTGAATATAAATTAAATCAAGGCCAAGAAGTAAATTTCTTCACTGTGTGTTAAATATACGCAGGTGGACACATTATCTAGACATTTCCATAAAGAAATCTTCTGAGCACAGTCACATTGTCTATGACTGACATTAGCTGAAGCTGATAGGAAGTATCTGTTGTGATGCATACAACTATGCTGCAAAACCCTAATGGATTAATTGGTCTTTTCCTATCTTACATTTTATGTCTGTGTAGTGACATTTCAATTCTTTATAGTAATTTACATAAATCAAATCTTGGGGCAACACGGTGGGTTAGCACTGCTGCCTCACAGCGCCAGGGACCTGGGTTTGACTCCTGCCTTGGGTGACTGTGTGGAGTTTGCATGTTCTCCCTGCATCTGCGTGGGTTTTCTCCAGGTGCTCTGGTTTCCTCCCACAATGCAAGATGTGCAGGTCAGGTGAATTGGCTGTGTTAAATTGCCCATGGTGATAGGTGCATTAGTAAAGGGTAATTAGTAAGGGCAAGGAATGGGTCTGGGTGGGTTACTCTTCAGAGGGTCAGTATGGACTTGTTGGGCTGAAGGGCCTGTTTCCATACTGTAGAGAATCTAATTTTTTTTAAATCATGTAAGATGCAGGTTTTAGATACAGTGAGGAAGTTTAGGAGGAAATTTGATATACAAGGCAATAAGGAAGGCTTAATATATGGATCAAACCTATAAAAGCCCCTTCTAGACTTGTGTGTTATGTGAAGAAAGCTGGCTTGTAAAATCTTAGAGATCTTGGGCTGGATTTTCTAAACAGGTCAACAACCTGACTCCTGGATAAATTTTGGGAACCTCCACACCTCTGGGTCAGCTGCTATTTTTAAATGCAAATGATCTAATTTGTCAGGAGATGAGTTCACTGCTTGTGGTGGGAGCTGCCTGGTACCAGCAGCAAGTGCTGATGTCTTGCCAATTAGAGCAGGCAGTTCATCGATGGCCATAAGGCCAAGCACAGAGGAAAACAGCCACAGAGAACAAGGCCAGGAGTAGCACACATTTTGAGATGTCATGATGTTATGTTGCAGCTGTATAGAACATTGGTGAGGCCACTTTTAGAATATTGCAAACAATTCTGGTCACCCTTCTATAGAAAGGATATTGGTAAACTTGAGAGAGTACAGAAAAGATCTACAAGGATGTTGTCGAGAATGGAGTGTTTGAGTTTTGGGTGGGGCTGAGTAGAGTTGGGTTGTTTTCCCTGGAGCTTCAGAGGCTGAGGGGTGATCTTATAGAGGTTTGTAAAATCATGAGGAGCATGGATAGGTTAAAAAGCCAAATCTTTTTCCTGGAGTAGGGGATTCCAAATCAAAAGGGTGTTGCGTAAATGGAACTAGCTGCCAGAGGAAGTGGTGGAGGCTGGTACAATTACAACATTTAAAAGGCATTTGGATGGTATATGAATAGGAAGGGTTGGGAGGGATATGGGCCAAATGTTGGCAAATATCTGGTCAGCATGGACAAGTTGGACCAAAGGGTCAATTTCTGTGCTGTTCAGTTCTATGACTCTGTGGTGCTTGTTGGCTTCACATATTGAATTTTCTAAAAACTTAATTAGGCCTGGCAGTGAATCAAACAACTGTGCATTAGCATGCACCAGATAGTGTCGCACGCCAAAGCATTATGAATTGCAATGCAGAATGGATAAAAACATAGAAACAGAAAATAGGTGCAGGAGTAGGCCATTGGCTTTCATGCTTGCACCGCCATTCAATACAATAATTGCTGATCATGCAATCTCAGTATCCCATTCCCACTTTCTCTCCCATTCCCACAGGGGCCACATCAAGCTCTCTCTTGAATATATCTAATGAATTGGCCTCAACAGCTTCCTGTGGGAGAGAATTCTACAGGTTCACATCTCTCTGAGTGAAGAAATTCTCGTCCTCCCTGGTTTACCCCTTTTTCTTAGACTCTGCCCCTAGTCCTAAACTTGTAAAACATTGTGAACATTCTTCCTGCATCTAGGCTGCCAGTCTCCTCAGGATTTTACATGTTTCTATGAGATCCCCTGTCATTCTTCTAAATTCCATTGAGTACCAGCTCAGTCAATCCAGTCTTTACACATATGCCAGTCCTGCCATCCAGGCAATCAGTCTGGTGTACCTTCACTGAACTCCCTCAATAGCAAGAATGACCTTCCTCTGACTAGGAGACCAAAACTGCACACAATATTCAAGATGTGGCCTCACCAAGGCCCTGTATATCTGCAGCAAGGTATCCTTACGCCAATACTGGGTTAGTGGTGCTGGAAAAGCACAGCAGTTCAGGCAGCATCCAAGGACCAGTAAAATCGAGGTTTCGGGCAAAAGCCCTTCATCAGGAATAAAGGCAGAGAGCCTGAAGGGTGGAGAGATAAGCTAGAGGAGGGTGGGGGTGGGGAGAAAGTAGCATAGAGTACAATAAGTGAGTGGGGGAGGGGATGAA
>NC_057720.1:68515268-68540396 GCF_004010195.1 Chiloscyllium plagiosum | reverse complement strand
GGGGTGGTTTGGTTGATTGGTGCGGGTGTCTCGGAGATGTTCCCTAAAGCGCTCTGCTAGGAGGTGCCCAGTCTCTCCAATGTAGAGGAGACCGCATCGGGAGCAACGGATACAGTAGATGATATTAGTGGATGTGCAGGTAGAACTTTGATGGATGTGGAAAGCTCCTTTGGGGCCTTGGATGGAGGTGAGGGAGGAGGTGTGGGCGCAGGTTTTACAGTTCCTGCGGTGGCAGGGGAAAGTGCCAGGATGGGAGGGTGGGTCGTAGGGGGGCGTGGACCTGACCAGGTAGTCACGGAGGGAACGGTCTTTGCGGAAGGCAGAAAGGGGTGGAGAGGGAAATATATCCCTGGTGGTGGGGTCTTTTTGGAGGTGGCGGAAATGTCGGCGGATGATTTGGTTTATGTGAAGGTTGGTAGGGTGGAAGGTGAGCACCGGGGCGTTCTGTCCTTGCTCCGGTTGGAGGGCCAATACTCAAATCCTCTCACTATGAAGGCCCACATGCCATTAGCTTTCCTCACTGCCTGCTGCACCTGTATGCTAACTTCCAACAACTGTTCCACCATAACACCCAGGTCTCATTGTACTTCACCTTTTCCTAAACTGCCACCATTCATATAATAATTTGCCTTCCTGTTTTTGTGACCAAAGTGGATAACCTCACATTTATCCACATTATATTGCGTTTGGCAAGTATTTGCCCACTCAGCCAGTATGTCCATGTCACCCTGCAGCTTCTTAGCATCCTCTTCACAGCGTACACTGCCACCCAGTTTAGTGTTGTCTGCAAATTTGGAGATATGGCATTCAATTCCTTTGTCCAAATCCTTAATGTATATTGTGAACAGCTGATATCCCAATCCCAACACTGAACACTGTGGCACCCCACTTGTTGTTGCCTGCCACTCTGAAAAGGGCCCGTTTTTTCCAACTCTGTACTTCCTGTCTGCCAACCAGTTCTCCAACCCTATCAATACATTACCTCTGATACCATGAGCTTTGATTTTCCTTTTTTTCTTGTGTAGAACTTTGTCAAAAGTCTTTTGAAAGTCCAGATACACAACATCTACTAATTCACCCTTGTCCACATTAATGGTCACATTCCAAAAAAAATCCAGAAGATTTCCCAAGCATGATTTCTCTTTAATGAATCCATGCTGTCTAGGACTGACTCTGTCATCAATTTTCAAATCCTTAGTTCTTGATAGATCCCTCATCAAACTCCTTAAAAAGTTTAAGGGGCTGTTAAATAACAGCGATCATGTATTCTAAAAATACATCCCCTTATCTCTTACCCCCACCAGCCTTATACAAACATCTATGAGTGCCCTAGAGTCCTGACCCTACAGCCCTTGGAAAATGCAACCTGTAACATTAGAATAGAGAAAGTAATAGTTAAGGCAATGAAGGTGGAAGGTAATTTCCATTTATGCGAGAGAGTGGTTTTGCTAGATAAAGAGTTCCAATGACTAGTTTAATGCACATACTCACATGAATATACCAGTTAAGAGTAGGAATAGATTACTTGGTCTGTTTGCGCCTCTCCTGCTATTTAATAAGATCACGCTGGTCTAATGGTGTTTTATCTCCCTTTTCCAATCTATTTCTGACACCCTCTTTGTTGTTTGTCAGGAATTTATCCACACACTGCCTTAGGAATATTCAAAAAGCCAGCCTCTACTGCATTCTATAGAAGAGAATTCTAGAATTCCCCTCAACATTCTGAAAAAAAAAGAATTTATCCTCACCTCGATCTTAATTGGATGATCCCTTATTTTTAAATTGCGTTCCCAGTTCTAGTCTCTCCTACAAGGAAAATCATCCTTTCAGCATCCATCCTGCTATGTTTCCTCAAAATCTTACATGTTTCAATGTGATCAGCTCCTCTTCTTCAAAACTCCAGTGGATACATAGGTTTAACGCATCACCTGGAACTTGTCTCTTAGAAGGAATTGTTTGAATTTCCTCTGTTAAAAGCGAAATGGAATCTCATGGTGTCCATGCTGCTGCCAGAAATTTATTTTCTAAAATAATCTGCTATAAGGAATATCAGAATAGCAAATATATTGGCCCAAAGCTTACAAATATAGAATAAATTGAGGTGGTTCAGTTGGACATAGCCGTTGAGCATTAATGATGGACAGTACGGAAACAGATCCTTTGATCCAACTTGTCCTTGGAGACCAGATATCCTAAATTAATTTTTGTCCCATTTTCCAACACTTGGCCCATATCCCTCTAAACCCTTCCTATTCACATACCCATCCAGATACCTTTTAAATGTTGTAATTGTACCAGCCTCCACCATTTCGTTTGGTAGCTCATTCCATACATGCACCACCCTTGGGGTGAAAAAGTTGCCCCTTAGGTCCCTTTTAAATCTTTCCCCTCTCACCCTAAACTTGTGCCCTCTAGTTCTGGACTCCCCCACTCCAGGGAAAAGATCTTGTCTATTTACCCTGTCCATGCCCCTCATGATTTTGTAAACCTCCTATAAGGACACCCCTCAGCATGCATAATATATTGGAGTGAAGATCCCAAACACAATGGTAAATGAATTCTCATAATTTCGTTGATATTTCTGAGGTTGCATTTACATGTAAAGTGTCATTTCTTTTTAGATTATAAGTCAAATAGTGAATTTAACCTACAGCTAAATGTAATGGCTTCACTATTAATAGTACTTACCACTTGTAAAAAAATGAAAATACTTGTATAAACTATTGCTAAATATTTCTGTATTGTTTTCACAGAATTTGCCATCACAGAAATAACATCAGAGACATCGTCCAAATTGAAAGTATCATGGACACCATACCCTAACGTTGGTTATTACATTCTTGACCTAAGGATTGTGAATAAATCCAGAAGCTTCCCATTCACTGTTATTGCACACCCTTTCATCACCACAAAAACTTTTCATAGGTTGAGAGCAGGAGCTGCCTATAACGTGACAGTCAAAGCTATTCAACGTTTTACTGTAGTTGCTACCGCATGGAAAATAGGAAGAACGGGTAAGATAATTTTCACTTCCTTCCTTTAACACCACACCTCCCCACTGCCCCACAACTGCTTAGATCAATGCGTATCACTCTTGTCTCCATGTCAGAAAGTAGTATGCTAAAATTCCACATTAAATGAATGAGCGTATATTTCAGATTGACACATTGATGCTGTGCTAAACGATTTCTACAATCTTGAGGATGCTATCCACTTGGATTAAGGATATACCAAGATTCCTTCTCTCTGTTCCAATGATTTTTAAGTGGATATTGAAGACCGCCCAGCAATATTCAAAGAAGGGCAGATTGTCCTCCTGCTGTCTTGATAATTGTCCTGCAACCCCGTCACCAAAACAATGGATTAACTGCCAATGCCTTTTCTTGCAGTTTGTGGAATGTCACATCCACGATTGTCTATGTGAGAAAAGTATTGGTGTTGCACAACGAATTAATTGTGGAAAGTGCTTTCAAATGTTTTGATAAGGTGCTGTAACAGGTAATTGAGAGAATTCCACCTAAACTACCCCAAAGGTTGGTTGGAGTTGTTGGTCATTGTCTGATGAGGTGAGAACTGATAAATTATAAAATGGCACTTTTACTATGCTAACTAATCCTGCTAACTGAAAGCTGGCCTAAAAGGCTTCAACCTTTTTTCACATATGTCTGTGAGAAAGGTGGAGAAATGTTTTCAGGGAGGCAAATGTTAACCTCACCTGTCTGTTGAGAATTGAAACCAGCGCCGGGGCAGTTGGGAATTGAGGTTGTAAAATTGTCAATTAATTACATCTTGCATCCTATCTGATGAGTTGGAATAAAATGATCCCCTTTATTTTGACCTTCTATTGCTAGCTATCATCTGAGAGTAAATGAAGAGAGTTGACAAATAGGCACCAGGCCCAAATCCCATTCTTCCTCAATTTTTGGCCTTTGTTCCTGTGGGAAAGTTGATGACCAACACTTGGCCTCTTTCCCAATACATTGTACCATCTCACCAAAGAGAGTTTTGTATCCTTGTAATGTATATGTGCCAACTGAGAGTTGCAATGAGCATTGTAAATGTGATATCAGATGAGTTTTGCCTTGTACCTGTCTATTTAAATTACAGTAAATAATATGTTCAAAGGGATCTCATTCAGAATTGTTATTCTCCCTGCAAAACGGAAGTTTTTCTCACAGGCAATATGACGTTGATAGTGTACTGTTATTTACAGTAAGATTTGAGGACGTTAATTGAAATTTGATACTCTACAAGCATGAGACCATGCAGCATTGTCCTTCAAAAGTATGACAATGTGATAAGATCTACATTTACCTCAACCATTCAAGATACAGAAGGACGAGAAATGCAGGGGAAATGTGAGGAAGAACTTTTTTATGCAACAATTTGGGCCATGACCTATAACTCACTGCTGATGAGGATGGTGGAACGGGAGATGATGAATAATTAGAAAAAGGCAATTGGATGGACAATTGAGAGAAATAAACATGCAGGGCTAATGGGATACTTCTGGAGGCTCCGCAGAGGCACAGTATAACCTTGAGAGGGCAAACAATCTGCTTCTGTGCTGTAAAACCTTTATGGATTTATGATTGCTAACACATGGCAAATGCTCAGTTTCAGACAATCAGAGAAGATTTCAGGCTTTAGTGATTCCCAGCTAGTGAAAAGAAAATAAGTCAATGTATTTTACATCGGTAATCAGATATAGAGTGGAATTAGCAACAGCCTTTCAGTGACTGCCCTGTGCTCCCCCTCAGTTGGCCATGTGCATATTATGGAGGAAAGAAAATAAAATCCAAGGATGATATTTGGTAATAATGTCTGAGCAATATTTCCCTCATAACATCAAATAGAGTTTTTTTCTGCTAATAGAAAAATATCACAGTTGATGGGAAATACCTTACAGTTATTTGAAGTTGTAACAGTTTCAGAATAAAAAGAAATGTTCAAAATGCAGTTTGGTTGTTAACAATCCTATTTTGCCTTTTATTTATGAAGTGCCACTGAGTCCAAAATTGCTGAGACTAAAATCGAATTCAAGTTCAATAATCATTGCTGAATGGACTAAAGTACAGGGAGCAACTTGGTACCTTCTGAATCTGAAATCCAACACTAGAAACTATAATGTGACATTTGGCGGCACCACAGGAATCGTCTCAGGTTTGGATCCATCCACTCTCTACAGGATCACCATTTTTGCAGTTAATTCTGCTGGTGTTGGAAGTGCTAGCAAAACAAGGCATGTAGTCACCTGTAAGTAGGATTTTTTTTGTTATTTACCTAAACTCCTTTCATTGGTCCTGGCTAAATGCCACAAGTCATATTTTTAACCATTTATATGTTTAATTCATTTTGTAAGATCAAATATTTCATTTTAAACTACTTTTCAATATTTATGTGAAATGTGTGCAAATAATTCTAGTTATGAATGCAACAAAACATGTACCTAAAAATTTTACACTGTTAATGACATGGGATTAATGCATTTGATTGAGGAGAGGAACTTTATCCATCCTTCTGTCTCCTGACAGTTTCCTGTTGCAATATCACTTCTGGCAGCAGAAAATCCTGTCACTTCTTAAATGTTTCATGGTCAGTAGTAAGTAGACCAGAATGAAGCAAGTATAGCTGCCACATGAGTTTTTATGTGAGTTGCTACAATGCTGTACCCATTCCAGTGAGATCAAATTTGCATTCAGATATATAAATCAGCAATGGTAACATCAAAACAGTTAACAAAGTCTGAAATACTCAGACATCAGAGATAATCCTTCAAAGTGGCATGATGCTCGTCCGTAAGTCAACCAGCTGCATTGAATCAATACCTAAACCTTTTTTAAAGGATTGTGCTACTGAAATTCTTATCTGTGCCTTAATTGGCCCCATAATTGACTATTTCAAAGCACCTCTGTCTGGTCTTCCACATTCTACTCTCTGTACTGCCACCATTCCTACTTTCTATACTGGGGCTACGTCCATAAGCCATCACAGTACCAGGGACCTGGGCTTGATTCTAGGATTGGGTTACGGTGTATAGAGTTTGTACCCACTCCCTGTGTCTGTGTGGTTTTCTGTCAGGTGGTCTGATTTCCTCCCACAATCCAAACAGGATTGGGCATGCTAAATTGTCCCATAATGCAACATTGTTTAGGTGGATTAGTTATGTAAAATGGGGTGTTTCAGGGATAGGGGCCTGATCTGGGTGTGATGTTCTCAGAGGGTAAGTACAGACTTGATGGACTGTTTGGCCTCTTTCTGCATTGTACAGATGCCATGATTCTATAAACTTGAAGACATCAAAGCCATATACTAACTCTAGTTATATGTAATGCAGAATCAAAGGCTACCAGCTAATGGTTGGGCAGAGTATTGCCACCACTCCTACTTTCCATACAGGGACTAAAGGCCTGATTGGTTAACAATGGTAGATAATGAGCAACTAGTGAGTCTAAGCAAGAGAAGGCACTTAACTGAAGAAAATATATTACATTGCATGATACCAATAGGTACAAGTTATGGTGGCTAGTTGGTCTTAGTAATTATGTCTATAGGGAATCAAGAATGACACATCTGACCCTACTGAGATCTCAATATAGACTCCTCATTCTCTACCTGAGACTGTATGCTCGAGAGTAATGCAGTCTCGATTCACTATTTCAGACCATTAACATACACAGAATTTCCCTCAAGAGTTTTGTCTCATAGTTAACATTTATACATTCAAGTTTGTAACATTTATACACTGACCACCACACTCCATCTCCCCACTCCATCCCAAAATCATGTGCTCATGAAGTTTCACAATTCTTCCAGAATGTGTTCTCTGTGGACTTGGAAGATTAGTAGTACTTTGGCTTCACAATCTTTAAAAATGGAATCTGCTCAGGAGTACAAAATTCTTTCACCCTTTTGTGAGTTTCATCTGGCTAAGTTTGAGCAAGAGTGGAGAACATCTCTGAATCTGTCAGGTAAACATTAAAATATTGAAACAAGCCACTCAGGTCTGATATAATCAAGAAGTCTGGCTTTGACAGCTAGAGGCCTAATTTCTGATCTGACAGCAAGAAGCCAGAATCACTGAGGTGCTGCAAAATGAGGAGTTGCTCATTTGTGAAACTGACAGGCTAGGAAGCCTTCATGAAACTGACTTGCTATAACAATGACCTGCTGATTGTCAATGTCCTGCAAGCCACTTGACTAGCCTGGTACTTCATTCACCTTCAGCTGTACTGCTTTCACCACTGCTTGCGAGTAGCTCCACTTTCTACCTTTGACAAAGAAGAGCAGCAATAATACCAACACCAATAACAACAGCAGCAGAAAAACCAATGTTAGCACTGGTTTCCAGTTTTCTGCCAAAAGTATCTCCAGAGGATAGAGAGGATAACACCAAAAACTAACTCCAAGAAGGTGAGACACCCATTCATAGCGTCCGCATGCAGAGGATTAACCATCTCAATGTATCCAAGCACCAGTGTATCAAGAGGCTCAGACCTTAGTCGGTTTTCCTGAGATCCGAAACATGACTTCCTCTTCTTCTATTGCAAAATATGCATTATTCATTTAAGAAAAAGCTTTATCAACATTCACAGGCATCAAAGCAGTTCTATACAGTCTTTGTGTATCAAGAAAAACAAACATTGGAATTTAGCATGCTCTGCAGTACCAAAAATAAAAGGCATTTCTTACTCATGCAGGGCAGTATTTACATACATAGAGGCAATGCAAGTGTCTGATAACTGAATAGACCCTCATTGAACTTCGGTACAAAGACCTTGGATGGTGGTCTTTTTCCACTGCGCCTTGGCGGCAATTGCCCCAAACTTTAGTGCATGTGTCATCCTGAACTTTGGAATGTGCCAGGCTGCAACACTCATTCGAGATCAACTCTTTGCATTGGAAGACCAACAAGTGTTGGGCAGTCCTAAGAGGGTCTTTCACTCAGTCGGTGGTCCTCCAGGCTCAGTCAATGTTTGTCTCAATGTGCATGACCTCCTTCCCACTGAAGAAGGTGGACATGCATAGTCAGTAGCTGTGAAGAGCTTTTTTTTCACTTGAGCACTTTCCACTGGATCTCTGTCTCACAGTAAGCCTGTGTGTTGTCCTATCTTGCGAGGAGGAAAAACAAGGAGTTATGCCTTGTGTGAATGGCATGGTAGGACAATGTTTCTAAGAAACAACTGTGAAGCAAGGGGCAGTAAGCTGAGCGAAAGTCTGAGTGATGACTGTTCAGTTTCAGATGTAGGTAAGGGGCTTGCACAGAGCTGAAGGAGTGGGGCTATGGGATATGATGGTTAGTTCGACCAGTCTTGTGAAAGAAAAGGCAGGGGTAAGTCAGAGTGTGAGGTTTGCTGTGTAACTCACCATTCTAGTCCTGTTAAGGTACAGGATCCTCCAGGTGCATCATTCCAAAGTTGGAGAGAACACATCCATACTTGATTCCTGATGAAGGGCTTTTGCCCGAAACATTGATTTTCCTGCTCCTAGGATGCCGCCTGACCTGCTGTGCTTTTCCAGCACCACTCTAATCTAAACTCTGGTTTCCAGCATCTGCAGTCCGCACTTTTGCCTTGCTTGGTCACTGCCATCCATACCTGCCATTGGATGGGATCACCTCATGGCAGATCTAACAGATTTTAGCTAGATCTCCTGGCAAGGGCAAGAGGCCTGCAAGCAGCCTTCCCCATTTCTGTGGCTGCGGCAGGAATTCAACTGAGTCCTTTTAACCTATGCAATGCCACCTTCCAAATCCCTGACTGACTGGTGAGCCCAGAGGCTGGATGTAAATGGTTCAGTTAAACAGTGCCGGCAGAGAATACAACGGGTTTCTGACCCACTAATAGTCCTGTCCTTTCAGCAATGACTAATGTGAAAAGAATGCCCCAGATGCCGCAAAGAGGCAGTGGAAGACTTTGTTGAGGGAGAGAGAAGGAAAACAGCAAGGGACTGGGAATCCAGAGTTGGGAGAATATTATCTTAAAATTAGGTCTCTGCAAAAATATTTATTTCCTGCTGTTGGCTGATAGGGTCGTTATTGTATATTATTTCATTTTGCTGAAAATGCCTGTGGAATAAATTGTAACTGGGTTTCCTCCAAGTGAGACTGGAATTGTATATTGTAGCCACTAGGTGGTAGTTGAGTTCCACGCTAATCTGTATATCTGCTCCCAAGTTATGAGCAGTCACAGGAGAGCAATATACAAATTTTGTGATCTGCTGTCTCTATTTAAATTATCATTTACAAGTGTATAATGTTTTTCATGGTTGACAGCAATTTTGTTTGAATACAATTTCTCCATGATTGATTTCATAATTTGAACACATAATCTTGACTGAGACTCCTTCTGTGCAGCGCTGAGGGACTGCTACATTGCTAGAGTTGCATTCTTTCTACTGAAGTTTTAAGCTGCTCAGCTGTAAGGTAATTGTTAAAGGTTGCCTGCCACTAATTTGATGAAGTAGACGATCTCCTCTATTCCTGTCAAGAGAGTGGTGCTGGAAAAGCACAGCAGGTCAGGCAGCATCCGAGGAGCAGGAGAGTCAACGTTTCGGGAAAAAGCCCTTCATCATTACTGCCCAACTCCTCAACCAACATCACTGACCTTATCTAGTCAGTATCACAATGCTGTTTAGTGGGATCTATCCCTTTATAGATTGTAATCCTTCCTACATTTAACAATTGGTTGCAATGGCTCTCACAGTCAAATATTATAAGGATGTAGGTATTCCTTCTTTCAGGATTTGTTTTACTGGCAACTGTATGGAAGTTTCTATAGCTTAACAAACCTTAAAATTTAAACTTACCTTTTCTTTTCTTCCATTTACAGTGGTGCAGCCTCCATCTAATATCAAAGTCACCACTCTTACTCAAAATTCAATCCGATTAGGTTGGAATCTATTGGCTGAAGCTTTCAAATATGAAATAACTGTGCATAAGAATTCCATGGAACAGCCTGAGCTAACAACAAGCACATTTTCTAATTTCATAGTACTAAAAAAGCTTGCACTATGTACCAATTATACTATCACTTTAAAGTCATTGAATGATTTTAATCTGCCTGGAGAAAGCACCTCTATCTATTACGCAACTGAGAGTAAGTATAACATCTAATGTAATTTGTGTTGACTATCCAAGTGAAACAATTGCAAAATAAAGGTTGGTAAATGGGGAACTTACTAAATTGAACTTCTTATTTCATAATTATATTTTTGATAATTTACTCGAATTTAGTCCTTTTAGCATCCGTGGGATAGAGTTTCCTAACCCATGTTCTCTGGTTAGTCCCCAGATACCAGAATCAAAACGTTGCCATTAAAAAGAACCAGAACAATGGGTCTGAGCCATTATGTTCCATCCCCTTGAGGTACAGGATCCTCCGGGGCTTTCCAGGGATTTGTGCAGCTCCTCATGAGGGTTTCCTGACCATTCATTTTGTCTAGCAGAGTGTCCATTGGCCGGTCACTTCAAGCCAAGAGCCTGCTGATTACACATTACTGTAGTTTGCTGCAAATTTTCTGATCAAGCTGTGAGGGTGTGGGGAGCAGGATGCGCATGTCAGACAGGGAACACTAACTCTTTGGAGGGTCAATGCAGACTCAATGAGCTGATTGGCCTCTTTCCACACTGTAGGGTTTCTATGATTCTGGAAAGAGGTGGGCACCATGGGGGATATGGTGCTTTATTTCCACCTCCAACTCCATTTTGATTTGATCCCTTACCTCTATCCCTACCTTCTTCCTCACTTTTGATGTTAGCATTGGCCTTCAATTGGCCACCTGCTGGTGGGAAAAAAAAGGGAAAAAAAACTCTATTCACAAATGTGTCTTCATTTTCTGTGTCACTATGGAAAAGAAGACAAAGTAAGGCAGGGATCTTGTAGTACAGTGGAAGTATCCCTAACTCAGAGCCAGGAGGCCCAGGTTCAAGTTTCACCTGCGACAGAGGTGTGTAATAACATTTCTGAACATGTTTATGAGAAAAGATCAAGATGGAGTAAGGTAGGGCTTTTGAGGCGCAATGGTACTGCCCCTACTACCAGGAGGCCCGTGTTTAATTCACTGCTTCTCCAGAGGTGAGTCATAACACTTTTGAACAGATCAGTTATAAAACTAAAATAAAAGTCATTTGATTTTCCGTTCCACTTTGCAACCATTTCCCGTTCATTTCTTTGATGTCAACATCATGATGAATTATAGATTGAGATTTGTCCAACCGTCTGTTAACCCCCGATGATATTGGGATTCCTAATTTATTTTGGAACTGAACTTTGTATGAAAGGGAACATGAATTGCAGTAGTAAGTGACATCCTCAGTTAACAAATTACAACCAAACTAACCAAAAAACAAAAATTACTAAAGAGACTTAGCAGGTCTGACAGCATTGAAGAGAGAAAGCAGAGTTAACATTTCAAGTCCAATGACCCTCTCAGAACTGTTCTGTTGGCATTACTCAAATCAGCTGTCCAGCCAACTGAGCTAACAGATTCCCCCCCCCCCACCTTTATTTGAATGTTTCCATGCTGTACATCTCTATGACTCTATGACTGGTCTATTTTGTAATCAAAAGGTTAACATTTCAGGTGGGTTTGTTTCATTCCCAGTCACTGAACCTTTCATTTCAGATCAAGTTAATATTGTCTATAATTCCTCTCCACAGGGCTAAGACCAGTAAAAGGTGTGAAGGCACTCTACAATTGTGCTGCAAATTCAGTGGAAGTGTCATGGAGTGGCAGCCCCGGTGCTGCAATGTATAGAGCAGTCGCCACAAGCACTGGCGGCGTGGATCAGTATTGCACTGCCTCAACACTCAGTTGCCGAACACCTGGATTGCAATGCAGTGAAATCTACTCTGTGACAGTGATAGCAGAGGGCAACATGTGCAACAGCAGTGAGAGCTCAGCTGTTACATTTGAAACAAGTATGTTGACATTCAAAGCCAGGAAATTGCTTGCTGTATTATTTATGTACACGGCCTAAGTTAAAGAAGTCACAATTTAATTTTGAATTTACAGTTGTTTAAAAACATAAGGTATAGGAGTAAAACGAGCCCATTCAGCCCATCAGGTCTGCTCCACCATTTGATCATGGCTGATATAAGTTAAAACAAAAGTTTATTGCTCCTGGTGATTTTTTTTTAAAAAAAATTGTTGATATTGATCTCTGCAAAATTCTACAATTCTGTCCAAATGTGTGTGACAGACCAGAAATGTAAGCAGAAATTAGTCACATGAGCTTTTTGCCTACCATGCTGATTATGGAAAGTTCCAAAAGTGACACAGTACCACTGAAATTCAGTGTAACGGCAGAAAGTAATATCCAAAGCTACAGTTACAATCCTGAAGTTAGAGCAGGATTGCTTCTGGATATATAAACTCAAGGAGAATAAGACATAGGAATAGAGATGACCATTCGGCCTTTTGACACCAGACAGCTGTTGCATTCAAGCATGACATTCTTTGTACCTCCCCATCTTCACTTATCTTTGCTCCTCTCACCTTCAATCGATTTCAAACTATTGATCTTAGTCTTTAACCCATAAAGGAAGAAAATATTTTAAAGGATTTAATGTTACAATATTTAATGTGGACTGGATAATGAAATCAAAACAAAAAAGCTGGTAAATCTCACCAGTCAGGTCATACTTGTGAAGATAAACCTAATTGACTTTGCAAGTCGATGACCTCTCATTGTTTGTGTTTCTGTAAATCATCAAATTAATGTGCTGAATTTTAAAAGAGACATTTCAAAACAATATAAAGATACACATTTAAAAATCAAACTGAACTCAGAATTGTAAATTATGAAATGGAAATTGTCATAATTTAGATACTGACTAGGTGGTAATTCACTGAAAGTGGAAGAATCAGGTGATCACAGATAAGGGTGGCTGGTCGGATAAATGAAAGAAATAACATTTTAAAAATCAAATGATGAAAGGAAATGAAAATAGCTTAAAATTACAGTCATAGAAGTGAATAAATTATAAAGTCTACATTTTGTTTGCTGAAAACAAGAGTTATTTACAGATAACTACTAAAAACGTATCAGGCCTGTCATTATCTGTTCCATTCCATGTTGAATTACGTAAAGTGTACATATGGGATATTTGTATGCTCTCCATTACATATATATAAAATACATTATACATCCATATACAGAGACTATGCAAATTTGCAATTTAAATAGAATCAAAAATCAAATCAACTGCTCAAGAGTAAGTTGTATGAGGCCCTCCATGTGAGTCCTTACCTGTCATTAATTGTACATTGACCAGGAGCTTAGAGACCATAATGGTTTAAACAAAGTACATTTGTGTTGGGTTGACAATCAATGTCACAAGAAACATCTATCTATTCACTTCACAATTTAAGTTAACATTTTCATTATATCTCATTTTATAATATATTTTTCTTGTGCTCTTTGTGATTCTTATAGAACCATGCATTCCTCAGAACTTTCAAATCACTCGTGACTGTCATAGTAGCAGTGTATGGGCTTCCTGGAATGTCAGCAGAGGTGCCTTCTTGTACAGGGTAACTGCCAAGGCATCTGATGGGACAACTGATGAGTGCAATACCAGAGGAACCTCCTGTCTCTTTGCATTCTTAAAATGTGGCTTAGAGTATGAACTAAAAATTGTGCCAATATCAAAGGATCACTGTGAGAACAACATAAGTAAACCCACTTCAGTACGTACAGGTATGTGAGTCAATTTAATTTAAAGCAGCTCCAATAAAGCTCAGATCTTCTCATAATGAGTACTTATTTCACATTTTGTTCAGTTATCAAGACTTGTTAATAATGTTACATGCGATGTTAACTAGCAATGTTATTTTCCAGGGAGAATAATATTCTTACCACTTCCCCCTTTTTCTTATATATTATATATATAAGGTATATAAGATTTTATATATAAGTGTGTGTATTATTTTATATATATTTTCTACTGGTCTTTACATCTGGAAGCCATTGTGAAGCATGGATAACTTGAATTTTAGTCTCTGCTAATGTCCCTGTTTGGACTGTTTTGAGGAGATAAGCAACAGTGCTTCAGCACTCATGATCCAAAATATTTAGTAAACTATTATGAGACATAACAGTGGGAGGTAACTTTAACAAAATCCACTGGATTGAATGTCCACATAATTAGGTCAACTCTGGTTTCACGCCTTGCCCAATTTTGTTTTCCGATGACTTCAATGGAGATTATGTGAGTGAGCTGTAAAAGCATTTTGTTCCCATCAATTTCCTTATAGGCAGTTTAGGTTAAAATTATCCCATGATTGATAACTTTTGTAATACGGTAATAACACTTCATAATAAATGTTTGACACTAGAAATAACACAACTTACAAATTTTTCTGGTTTTAGATGTAATCTGCACTTCAAATATCAGTTTTCCAATATGTACCTTATTCCAAATCTATGTGTTTCCTGTACTCAGCTCTTTTATAATTATATTGAAGGATGTGAGGGTAGAAATTGGAAAAGTAGTGGCTATAATGTTTTAGTTCTTCCCTGGACTCCAGGGACGCGCCAGAAGACTGGAGGATTGCAAACATTATGTTCTTGTTTAAAAATTGTTGTAAGGATAATCCCAGCAATTATAGGATTCGGAAAAGTCAATATGGATTCTGAAGGGAAAATCATGTTTAACTAACTTACTGAAATTTGTTTGAAAAGAGTTATCAAGAAGACTCAATGAGGGTAATACTGGTCATGTGGTGTACATGGATTTACAGAAGATGTTTGATACAGTATTATACAACAGACTTATAGGTCATTGCCTGAAAGGGACAGCAGCAACATGGACGCAAAATTGGTTGGGTGATAGGAAACAGACAATAATGATCAAGAGATACTTTTTGGAATGGAGGATGGTTTGTAGTGGAGTTTTTTAAGGGTTTTTTTTGGGACTCTTGCTTTTCCTGATGTATATTAATGATCTGAATCTTGGTATACAGGGGACAATTTCAAAGTTTGCAGATGACACTAAACTTGGAAGAATTGTAAACCGAGAGAAGGATAGTGTGGAACTCCAAAAGAACGTGAACGAGTTGCTGGAGTAGGCAGATAGGTGGCAGATGAGGCGATGCACTTTGATCAGAAAAACATTGAAAGGCAAAGTAGGAACCACAGTTCTAAAGTGCATGCAAGAGAAAAGGGACTTGAGTGCATAAGTGTATAGATTGTTGAAGTTGACAAGACAAGTGGAAAGAGCAGTTAACAAAGCATATAGTGTTCTTGGTTTTATTGATAGGAGCAGAGAGTTTAACAGCAGGGAAGTGATGTTAAACTTGTACAAGACACTTGTTAGACTTCAACTGGAGTATTGTTTAAATGGTCGACACAACATTATAGGAAAGATGTGAATTCATTGGAGAGAGTGTGAAAGCATTTGAACAGAATGGTTGCAGGAATGAGAATTTTCTGCCATGAGGATTAGTAGAAGAAGTTGGGATGGTTCATCTTGAAGAGAAGAAGAGGAGATTTGGTAGAAAAGTTCAAAGACCTGAGTGGGCTGAATAGAGTAGATAGGGAGAAACTATTCCTGCTCATAAAAAAAGAGGGAGGGCATGTATTTGAAGTGATGTGCAAAGGGAGCAAGGGTAATATGAGAAAAAAGTTTATTCATGCAGGAAGTAGTTAAGGTGTGGAATGCACTCCCTGGACATGTGATGGAGGCAGGTTCAATTGAGGCATTCAAGA
Organism: Chiloscyllium plagiosum; assembly: GCF_004010195.1. Taxonomy (NCBI): domain Eukaryota; kingdom Metazoa; phylum Chordata; class Chondrichthyes; order Orectolobiformes; family Hemiscylliidae; genus Chiloscyllium; species Chiloscyllium plagiosum. The sequence goes on along the minus strand of NC_057720.1, from coordinate 68,524,684 downwards.
GGGCTTTGGATGATTGTTTAGACAGAACTGGTCAGCAGGGATATGGCGAAGATGCAGAATGTCACTAAGTAATAGAACTATTCCAGGCATGATGGGCCAAATTGTCTCCTGCACAATAGCAATTCTGAGAAATTCTCAGATAATGCAGTGATGATACAATTCCTAAAAATCAACTTGGTTATTATTCATACAGCAGAAAATTCCCTTGTATCTGCTGGGAATTATTCAAAAAATGCACATTATTAGACAATTAGAAGCAGCACAGCGGTATACAAGAAAGTCTGCTTCTAACACCTGCATACATCAACAATTTAAATCTACAAATCCACATGAGCTCACATCAAATTGATCACAGTGCTATATTTTCAAGTTCAGCAAGATCTGACTTTTGATTAAAATGATTCCGTGTCCAATATCCATTTGAAATAGTTACCACCAGTGCTAACAACATTTGAAAGATACCTGGTGTGAGAATTTTATTTCTAAACCACATATCTGAGGCCTAAGGCTAAAAAAGACTGAAAACAGTTAGCTACACCTCTCTTAGGAGGTTATGGGGTCGGGGTTTATTTTGCTAATACCATTTTGGCAAGTGAAAAAGATGAATATTAAAATTACCATTTGGGTTAATATTGAACAGAAAAGCAAGTCTGCAGCTCCCTGTACACCGCAATGGGTTTTATAGAAATTAAATTAGGGAGACATGTAAAATGAGTTACAACTCACTCTACAATATTATCTAACTATCATTATTGTGGCATTTACAACAGGAAGTAAATATTTAGTCAACCAGTAAGAAAGTAATCTTGTTACTTAGAAGTGCTTAAGTAAATATGTGCAAAGTTATGCAGATGACCTTTACCACCAAAGAAAACAGATATTTTCTGTTGTTCATTCATTGCTGTGTGCATACCATATACTGTGAACATGTTATTCTGGGCTTCCTGTCTACAATTTGCAATTTTATGCTGCATGTATCAGAAATGCCCACTGCAATTTTGGGCATGCATTAAGAACAACTTTCTGATTATTTAAATTAATGCTGAGAAAATCATGCACAGTGAGTACCCAATTTCTTGAAGTGTTCCCAGAAGTGTGGAGAAAGTTAACTCTTACACAAAGTATTTATTTAAAATCAAATTGACTCATTTAAATTGTGCTTTATGTTTAGTCATATTGGGGATTATTACAAAGCACCTTAATATTTTGCCATATCAATCAAGTTAGCCTCTACCAAGGCAAAACTGAGGTCTATACAAATAAGTGATTAGGTTAGCCTTATACCAATTACCAAGTGGAGAATTGCACCTTATGGAGTTGTACTGAACATGAATAATAGAAAAGACCTTAGATTCCCTCCCAGGTGTTTGCTGTGTTCATGTTTCTCAACTATATAAGTGACCATTGTAAATGATTCACAGGCTAAGGAGGCATAATGTCAATCAAAGATTCATGAGCTTGAATGACTCAATAAATCCACTGCTAAATTGGAGCAAAATACACATATATGATTAGTCTTTTGAATAAGATAGTGGAGAGACTTTGACCAATGTGATACAACACCTTCAGAACAATAAAAACATACTGAGGAAGCACAAGGAGAGGAAGTTATATATTATTATTAGGTTGCAATTATTAGGATGTGTTCTAATATTTACAGCTATATTATTGAATTCAACTTTTTAAATATTATTTGCAGCTCCTTGTATACCTCAAGATGTGAAAGCCTCCACTGATTGTATGTCCAGCATTTTAACGATTTCATGGAGTTTGGCATTAGGAGCCCTGTCATATGAGACAGAAGTCGTGGGAACAAATGGAAACAAATACAACTGTAGCTCTTCTACAACCAGTTGTGCCATCTCTGGGCTACCGTGTGGGATAGGTTTCATAGTATTTGTTATTGCTTTTGACAATGAATGTGACAGTGGCAGATCTTACTATGATATTACGGAAACAGGTAGAAACCACTTTAATTGCCTTTTCTTGTATGTAATAGTGTAATTTATTTTCAGCAATTGCAATTTGATGCCTGCTAACCTAGATCTTTCTGAAGGAAGCAAGAGAGCTGGTAGTTTGGCACCAACAAAGGCACTGACAATGGCAACAAGGCTTTAGAGCTGATAGAAGTAATTTTTGAAAAGATATGTTGTGAGTGGCTATTTGATGACCCAATGTAACATAGGTAAGGCACACAATGGGGTCAAGTGCATCTCTGCATCATTTCACATGCATGACAGCATTATTGTTATGTTACTGGACCAGTAACACAGAGTCCTGGACTAATGATCTGGATAGATCCCTTGATGTAGCTGTGGAATTTACATTCGACTACTGTAAATAAAATATGAAAATCAACCATCAGTGATTATGTTCATAGAGCTATTAGATCATTGTTAACACAAATCTGGTTTACTAATGTTCTTTAAGGAAGTACGTCTGCTGTCCTTATCCAATCTAACCTCACAGCAATGAGGTTGACTCAACTTTATTCTGAAATGGTCAATAAAATAACTTAAGACAATAAACAAAAACAAAAATTGCTGGAAATGCTCAGCAGGTCTAGCAGCATTGGTTCTGTGGAACTAGTTCTGAGGAAAAGTCACTCGACCTGAAACGTTAACTCTGATTTCTCTCCACCAATGCTGCCAGACCTGCTAAGCATTTACAGCAATTTCTGTTTTTGTTTCAGATTTATGGCATCTGCAGTTCTTTTGGTTTTTATTAAGGAAACCACCTCAAGAAGGTGGCTCACCAACAATTAAGGATATGCAATCAATGCTGATCTTGGCAGATCCTGCAAATGAATAAAAAGTGTATTTTAATAAAGGTACAAACAACTTTTGATTGAATCATTAGGAAGGCACTACATTTTCAAGTGCTGCTATATTATGTATTTTTGAAGTTTACTTTTTAAAAAATTGAAGATTTGTTTTTGCTTCTAGGATTTTGACCCAGCAACAGTGAAGGAATGTAAATATATTTCCAAGTCAGGATGGTGTGAGAGTTGGGGGGGAGCGTGTAGGCGGTGGTATGCCCATGCATCTGCTCCCCTAATCCTGCTAGGTGGCAGAGATTGTGGTTTAACATGTGCTGTCTAAGGAGCCATGGTGTTTCATTCACTTAAGTGGCTTTATGGCATGTGCTGCTGCTACTGTGCATTGGTGATGTTGAGAGTGAATGTTAAAAGTGGTGGATGAGATGCCAATCAAGTGGCACATTTTGTCCTGTGTAGTGTCAAGTTTCTTGAGTTTTGTAGCTGCCCTCATTCAAGCGTGGAGAGTATTCTATCACCCTCCTGGCTTGTGTCTTGTGGACATGCTTTGGAGAATCAAAAGGTGAGTTACTCGCTGCAGGATTCATAACCTCTGATCTGCGCCTTAGAAGACATCAGTGTAAAAGTCCAGTGAAATGTTTCAATCATCTGATTCTAAAAGAGTGATTATTTTCCTATCCAGCACCTTGTCAACCAGAGAATATTCATACTTGGGTGGATTGTGAGACGAACACAGCCATTGTAATATGGAAGGAATTTGATGGTGCAATCAGCCATATGGTCTCTGCTAATGGAAGTGATGGAACACGTCACTTGTGCAATTCAACACATACAAACTGCTGGCTGTTAGATCTGAAGTGTGGCCAAACATATGTTGCAACAGTCACCGCATTAAGTTACAAGTGCAACAGTTCTCAGAGCTCTCCAGTTTATATTAAGACAGGTAATATTGTATGCGAATAGATAAGTTAAAAATTGAAGGTACACCAACACTTGGAAAGACATAGATATGCAATAAATGCTGGTCTTGACACATCCTGGAAATGAATAGAAAATGTATTTTGATAAAAGTACAAACAACTTTTTGTTAAACCATTAGGAAGACATTGCATCCTTCAGTGTGTATTTTTGGAGTTAGCAATTGGTCATTTAGCCCATTAAGCCTGTTCTGCCATTCAATCAAATCATGGCTGATCCGATAACCTTCAAATCCACATTCCTGCCTTTTCCCTACAGCCCTAATTACCTTACTGATTTAAAAAAGCTGTCCATCTCAGCCTTGAATATTCTTAACAACCCAGCCTCAACAGCCATCTGCAGTAAAGAAGTCCACAGTTTCACTACCTTCTGAGAGAAGAAATTCCTCTTTACCTCTGTCTGAAATAGGTGACTCCTTACTCTTTGATTATGCCCTCTGGTCCTACTCTCCCAGAGGGGAAATGACTGTCTGTATCTACCCTTTCATGCCCCCTAAGAATCTTATATGCCTCATTAATGTCACTGTTCATTCTTCTAAGCTCCAATGAGTACCTCTTCAATCTCTCTTCAAAAGAAACCCCTGCATAGCCAGAATCAACCTGGTGAATCTCCTCTGGACTGCCTCACATACCAGTATATTCAGATATTAAGGAATCTGGAACTTTTCATATAAAAAGTTGCCTCTGTTGGAAAATTCCATCTACGTGCTAAGTGCCTTGGAATATCTCATTACTTTAAAAACACCATATTGATACAGATTGTAATTGTTTATGTTTGGAGAGCAACTTACTGGTAACTTCACCATAAATAACATAGAATTCTGAGACCTAAATACACAAACAGATGTACTTTTACAGAAGATTTTAAAATAAATTTCATTTGCTTCAAATTGCAAATGGTCTAATTTCTTTTAGAAATTCTGGCCACAATATTTCTGACAGTCCAATTTTGTTTAAAGGTAGAGTCACCTTATCCCTACTGTACCCTAGGGCTGCTCTATCATTAGAGAGAGATGAATGGTGGTGGTTTATCCTGAGGGTCAGCATGCTTCAGGCAATGGGAGAGGCTGAGAAGGAGAGTCCTTCTTGCTAACTTCAGCCAGAGTAGGAACTTAACCTCTACTATTGGTGTCATTCTGCATCATAAACCAGCTGTCCAGCCAACTGTATTAACCAATCCCCTCTGTAAAGCACACAAGGTGAAAGGTACTTGTAAAGCCACAGAATCCCCCACATCGTGCTCATCCTTTCGACCAGGTTATCTGTGTGGCTTTTGAACCAAAACTGACTTCTGTCAAAGCTATCCAAAAACTCCACAAAGTTCCCCCTGAAAAATTTGATTGCCCTCAGCTATATGAGGCAGTCCCACCAAAGAACAATTTCTCTGTGTTTTTGTAACATGCGGAGATTTGAAGACATATTTTCCTCAGAAACAAACATATTAAATCTGTTTAAAATATTAATCTGAGGCTGAACAGGCTAGGGCTGTTTTCCCTGGAGCGTCGGAGGCTGAGGGATGACCTTATAGAGGTTTACAAAATTACGAGGGCATGGATAGGATAAATAGACAAAGTCTTTTCCCTGGTCGAGGAGTCCAGAACTAGAGGGCATAGTTTTAGGGTGAGAGGAGAAAGATATAAAAGGGACCTAAGGGGCAACTTTTTCACGCAGAGGGTGGTGCATGTATGGAATGAGCTGCCAGAGGAAGTGGTGGAGGCTGGTAGAATTGCAACATTTAAGAGGCATTTGTATGGGTATATGAATAGGAAGGGTTTGGAGGGATATGGCAGGTGGGACTAGATTGGGTTGGGATATCTGGTCGGCATGGACAGGTTGGACTGAAGGGTCTGTTTCCATGCTGTACATCTCTATGACTCTATGACTGTATAAGTGGAATTACTCATGCAGTGTCCCACCAATGTACCTTGGTTATAAGGCAGAATTGCATGTAATCTTAATTCTCAATTCTGACAGAAGATAAATTGTTTATAAATTGCATGTTTTCTGTGATGAAACTTTGATGTGTGAAATGTGCAGTTTTTTGCTTTGCTAGGTCCATGTATTCCCCAGAACATTAGTGCTCATGTTAACTGCAACAACAATTCTGCCCTGATGACATGGCATGCGAGCCAAGGCGCAGTCACCTACACGGCAACACTGGAGGCAAATGATGGAACCAACCTTTCATGCAATGCAGACGATAACAACTGTGAAATCTCAGATATAAAGTGTGGGCAGATATATAACTTCTCGGTGGTGGCCAAAAATGATATATGTAACCATTCCAAAACATCTGAGATTCAGTTTAACTCTGGTAAGCTATTTCCAGTCTTATTAAAAAATCAAAATGATTTTATTTTCAGTCATCAAAAATGATTTCCAATCCCACTTCACTAATAGCCTAGCTTAAAATTCATAGACTTGTCAATGCATGCACTATCCCAAAATCCCACAGATTTCTGACTGCATTTGCACAGAAGCCTTCTAAAAAAGAGTTAACCAGCATTAGCTCAGCAAACAGTGATGGAGGAACCTAGTGATTTATACTCTCAAGGCAGAGAGACCTACTTTAACAATAAACAGCTATGGTCTCTCAATGGATTGCCACTCCAGATTGTGTCCAAGATTAGAAAACTGTTTTGATTCAGTGTAGTTTTTCTTTAAATTGGCACATTGTGCAACTGAGTGATTTATACGCAAGATAGTGCAATCTATAAGGACTGCTTAATGCAAGGAGATGGCTAGCTCTGCTTTATACAATAGAATCAATAGAGAACTCTGTGACTTTGAGTTGTTATGACCACCTTGTGAAAAAGGTGAGGGAGTGTACCACAATGCTTCCAATTTAAAGTACTCTTTCAAACCCCTCCATTACCTCACATTACTAACCCCCAAGCCAAAACTCTTCTTCACATTCTCAAGCCCTGTAATTCTACAAGATCTCTGAATTGTCCAACTCTGGCACTTCATGCATCCTTGATCCCCTTCATTCACCATTGGCAATTCTGCCTTCAGATGGTTAGGCCCTTAACTTTTGAATTCCTTCACTAAATCTTTCCACTTCACTGTTCCTCTTTCTTACCTTTAAGGTGCTTCTTTAAACTGAAAAAAAGATTTTGATCACCTGACCTCTTTACATGGCTCAGTATTAAAATTTGTTTGAAAATGATCCTCTGACAATTGTGATATCTTACCATATTAAAGGCACTGTATAGATGTAAGCTGCTGTTTTTGTTAGAGACTCAATTCAATCTTTTTAGATTTTTATTTGAAACTGAAATGCATATTTAATTTTACTGTCCCTTGTAGTGCCCTGTGTTCCACAGCATGTGTCTGCTAAACTGGACTGTGCAACAAATACTACTACAGTGTCATGGGATCCTAGTGCTGGGGCGGTGTCATACATCGCAGTAGTTACAGGGAGCAATGGAGTGACACAGTCGTGTAACACACAGCAAGCTAACTGCGAGATGAGAGACCTGTTGTGTGACCAGGAGTATTCTGTGACCGTGAGAGCACTTGATGAAACTTGTGAGAGTAACCAAAACACAACAATTATAGATTCAACTGGAGGTTCAGGTAAAGTGTTAATCTATAGTCCTCTTATTATTGATTTACTTTAATATATCTCCAAAATATATGGAATAAATAAACACCTTGAATTTATTTGCACAATTTTTCCCCCAAATGTTGAATCAAATTAGAGTGCCATCCTCAGACTGTTACTGGTAACCTCAGCTGTGAGAATAATACTGTCGTACTGGCCTGGCCATCGAGTCGTGCAGTGGGATTATACAACATTATTGCAAAAGGAAGTGACGGGCATTCCACTTCATTCAGTACCACAGCAACAAGCTGGCAAAGTACAGCCCTACAATGTGGCCAAACATATACTATAATTATAAAGGCAGCCACTGAGAAATGCCGACATTCCATGGGCTCACACTTTTGGACTGAGACAGGTACTGATATTGTTTAATACCATTTGGCTTGGATAATACAATCTCACTTACCAAATTTATAATGATTGCTCTGGCTGAACATGAGGCTTTGGTAATTGCAGTGAATTCTGCAATCAGTATTCCTTTTCTGGTTGTTGTTCTTCCTCACCGAGAACTTTGCCAAAGAAATTGCATCTTCCTATCATTTGACACTATCAGTTCCCAAACCCAATGCCTCAGCTAAATGGTAGCTCTTCCTCTATAGATTCATAGGTAGTGAGTGTCAGTAAGCACTTAAACTATCATAGATCATCACAGTTGGTCTTAATCCTCTTCTCATTCATCATCTTACTACACAGCACAGATTACAAGACAACTGGAGCGAGTGGCATCTCTGCATGAATTTTTTCTTCCTTGAGACTAAATGGAGCTCAACTTCTGTGTTTTTGTGCTGTCTGAGACTGGTCATCCATTAGTGGTCTGGTCAGACCTCAGTTCCAATAACTCAACCTCACCCCAGTCACAAAGTGATAAGAGAAGCATCCTTGGTTGTTGAGATGGAGTTGAGAAGGATCAAGAATATCGCAGCATTCTTAACTGTAAGAAACAACTAGACAAGTTCAAAATGCTTAAATTTTGAAAGAAAACAAATGAAGACATAGGATTCAATGTAGACCATTCAGGCCATCGAGTCTGCCAGCCTCAATGATCCACAGGTTTCTCCCTCCATCTTCTTCATTTTATTATATCAATATATCCTCTGTTCTTTTCTCCCTCCTGTATTTTTTAAGCTTCCATTTAAATACATTTATGACATTTGCTTCAATGTTTCCATGTGGCAGCAAGATCTAACAGTGTCAGCTCTCTTTGATCTCTTCACCTCCTTATTAAGAAACATATAAAGTTAAAAGAGAAAAAGTATAACATAGCAAAGATAAGTGGGAAAACGGAGGTCTGGAAAGCTTTTAAAGAGCAACAGAGGATTACTAAGAAGGAAATACGCAGAGGAAAAATGAGGTACGAAGGTAAACTGGCCAAGAATATTAAGGAGGATAGTAAAAGCTTTTTTAGGTATGTGCAAGGCAAAAAAATGGTTAGGACAAAAATTGGGCCCTTGAAGACAGAAACAGGGGAATAAGAAATGGCAGAGGAATTAAATGGGTACTTCAGATCTGTGTTCACTGGGGAAGACACAAGCAATCTCCCTGAGGTAACAGTGGCTAAAGGACCTGAACTTAAGGGAATTTATATTGACCAGGATTTGGTGTTGGAGAAGCTGTTAGGTCTGAAGGTTGATAAGTCCCCGGGGCCTGATGGTCTACATCCCAGGGTACTGAAGGAGGTGGCTCAGGAAATCGTGGATGCGTTGGTGATTATTTTCCAGAGTTCAATAGATTCGGGGTCAGTTCCTGAGGATTGGAGGGTGGCTAATGTTATACCACTTTTTAAGAAAGGTGGGAGAGAGAAAGCAGGAAATTATAGACCAGTTAGTCTGACCTAAGTGGTGGGAAAGATGCTGGAGTCTATTATAAAGGAAGAAATTACTGCACATCTGGATAGTAGTAACAGGATAGGACAGAGTCAGCATGGATTTATGAAAAGGAAATCATGCTTGACTAATCTTCTTGAATTTTTTGAGGATGTAACTATGAAGTTGGACGAGGGAAATACAGTAGATGTAGTGTACCTGGACTTTCAGAAAACTTTTGATAAAGTCCCACA
>NC_057720.1:68452176-68514401 GCF_004010195.1 Chiloscyllium plagiosum | reverse complement strand
CTTCTGCAGCTGTACAGGGCCTTGGTGCGACCACACCTGGAGTACTGTGTGCAGTTCTGGTCTCCAAATTTGAGGAGAGACATTCTGGCTATTGAGGGAATGCAGCGTAGGTTCACGAGGTCAATTACTGGAATGGCGGGACTACCTTATGCTGAAAGACTGGAGCGACTGGGCTTGTGTACCCTTGAGTTTTGAAGACTGAGATGGGATCTGATTGAGACATATAAGATTATTAAAGGATTGGACACTCTGGAGGCAGGAAACATGTTTCCGCTGATGGGTGAGTACCGAACCTGAGGACACAGCTTAAAAATACGGGGTAGACCATTTAGGACAGAGATGAGGAGAAACATCTTCACCCAGAGAGTGGTGGCTGTGTGGAATGCTCTGCCCCAGAGGGCAGTGGAGGCCCAGTCTCTGGATTAATTTAAGAAAGAGTTGGATAGAGCTCTCAAACATAGTGGAATCAAGGGTTATGGAGATAAGGCGGGAAGAGGATACTGATTAGGAATGATCAGCCATGATCATATTGAATGGCGGTGCAGGTTCGAAGGGCTGAATGGCCTACTCCTGCACCTATTGTCTATTGTCTATTGTCTATTGTCATTGGAATTATTAATGATAATTTTAGACTTATGATTCCAAGTTTTGGACTTCCCCAAGTGGAAGTATCCTTGCTGTGGCTAACAGATGAAGCCCCATCACAATCTTAAAAGATCTTTCAGATCATTCTTCAGCCTTCCTCCAACAGGAAGAACAGCACAGTTTTCTCAGTCTTCTCTGCACAAAGAATGATTAAAAACTTGGAAATGGTAGCTGAAGCAGAGACTGAACTTATTTTGTAATCACTGTGGATCAGAACATTCCTGGACTGAGTATCACAGTGCATTTACCTGGTAAGTTCTGGTGGGATCTGCAGCTCTACCATCTATTTATTACTGCTGGTTCCTCATTTGAAACAAAATTCTGATGCCAGTTATTAATCTACTGTCCTTTTGTGTGAGCATTTTGTTCCAACTTTCTCACTCCAGACATTTCCAAGCAGTTAGATGTAGTCTGTCTGTGGAATGTGTTTCTCTGAGTACCAAGCTGATTTGCATTTAGATCAAGAATGTAATTTGACACAAAACCCCAACACATTGAATATAAGGTGATGCTGAATTTGAGTAGATACAAAAGTTGTGTCGTTGGGAGGGGCAGATAAATGTAGCGGAGGCGGAAGATCAGCAATGATTGTATTGAATAATGGAGAAGGTTTCATGGGCTGTATTGCCACATACAGATCCTATATCATATGTTCCTCTGTTTTAATTATGGATTGTCTGATTGTCAATAAATAAACTAACTTCAAATTTGCAGAGCTAAACCTATAGAGAAGATTATTTTCTGCAAATTATAATTTGCTGCTATTAATATTATTTTCCTTCCACTTTTTTGTCTGTCCTTGCAGTTCCCTGTGTTCCACAGAATGTGAATGCTCACCTGAACTGTGCCACAAGTGCTGCTTCAGTGTCATGGCTTTCCAGCACTGGGGCAGAATCATACATAGCAACAGCTGTAGGGAGCAATGGATTGACACACTCATGTCACACACGACAAACTAGCTGTGAGATCAAGGATTTACTGTGTGGCCAGGACTTTTCAATAACAGTGACTGCTTTTAATGAAAAGTGTCACAGCAAGCAGAGTTCTGCTGTCAATCTTGCAAGAGGTATGGTACAGTAGGTTCCAGTGTGAGATTTAGTTACATTTTCAACCCATGTGATCGTCTAGCTCAGATCAGCCCTACTCTTTATTACAATAAGCTTTTTTATCAGTTCCATATCTAGATAATAAATGGAATTACAGTAATGGACTGGTAATCCAAAAATCCAAGCTATTGCTCAGAGCAGAATTTACAGCAATTTCAATGAATCTGGAATTGAAAGCTGACCACTCAAACACCCATTAAGTGAATAAAAACAATTTCACTGTAGATTTACAGTGATTAAAGGATTAACCAACATTCTCAAGCCATCTCTCAGACTGACTCAATACTCAAAACAAACTGTGACATTTTCTGTTTGAATCTGGTTTACAATTTCATATTTAGCATGATAGAAAGAACAAAACCAAGATGATGATTTATCGCAGCACCATTTATCACATATGCAAATAATGTTTATTTTTAAATTCCATGTCTTTATTGTTGATATATTCGAAATTATTAAGAGATACCAATATACTTTTAGGATTTGGCCATTAATACTTATGTGTTCTTTTTCTCTTAAATTGGCAGCACCATGTCCCCCCCAGGTTATCTCTGCTTATCCAAAGTGTCATTTTAACAGTATCTCAGTGTCATGGATTCAAAGTGATGGAGCATCATATTACTCTGCAGTAGCAGAAACGAGTGATGGATACATAGCCTCTTGCAATACAAATAACACTGAGTGTCATTTCACACAGTTACCTTGTGGCCATTCATATTCAATAACAGTGAAAGCAGCAAATGACAACTGTGTTAGCTCAGAATCCTACAGCTTGCAACTTAACACAGGTACTTCTCTTAAATGTGTGTGTGTTTGTGAGAGAGAGAGAGAGAGAGAGACTTAGCCATACCAACATTTCTTTTGAAAAGTATTTCATGTGTTTTTTATTTATGGGAAGAGAACAACTGAAACCAATGACATTTTTGTTTGAACTGTTTCATATTTCAATCCAATTGGCAATACTGAAAAAACAAAGAAATGTTTGGAAAATATAATAACTTAATCAGCATCCAAAGAATGGAAAGAGGGTAATGTTTCATTTTATTGGAACTTGAAGAGTATGTAGAAAGGGGATAAAATGTCACAAACTAGAAATGCTAATTATCAGCGCTCCCAAGTAAGAGATCTTATAACTTACCTATTATCTTTTAATTACCTTCTAACAAAATGGATTGAGGTGCCCTTTTGTGCTATTTCCAACATTTTATAGTTGCAGCTTTTTCAGTTAGTCTTACTTCCCTACTGTATGCTCTGGGCTAATTTGACTTCCTTTTCCAGTTAATATAATTTTCCCAGAATGTTAAACTTTCTTTTGAGATGCTACATTTAGCATGCATATCTGCAGTGCTTTCATTCCACATCCCCATTATTTGCAGTTTTATTCTTTTTCTTTCCACAGTCTTGGGGCATAAATCCTCAGCAGGCAGCTTGCTGTTCACGCTCAACCAGCCCCATACTCACAAGCCTCAGTAAAGCATATTTACCATTAGATGTAACTTTGTTGTTAGAAATTGTTTATCAAATAATCCGGACTATGCGAAGTATTCAATTTAAGATCACTAGCTGGCCACAGTGTGACACGTGTGCTAAAAGATACATACATGAATACTAAGGACCCTGTTTTATGTCAGTTAAATGACTTTGTATGTACACTGCACCTCTTTCAAAAAGGGGTCACAGAGACGGCAATGCTCTGCTGCATCCACATAACAATGCACTGACCAATCAGAATTGACCTGACTGGTCTGAGAATTAAGATTGGCAGATAACTATTCTTACTGTAGCTCCGTACCATTTATACGACAACCAATCAGACCCCTCTTCTTATTCTAGACATTCTTCTCTTCTTCTCTCCCCCAAGTCTGTTTCTTGTGTCCTTGTTCTGATGGGCACAAGATGAAAAGCTTCAACTTTTAGTCACCTTTTAGAAATGTTTAAGCTCCTCATTTTAGTAAGTATCTAATCTGAAGTGAGGCATGAAGGTACTTGTAAGCGTGTGCAAGTAGCTTTCACCACAGGTAGAGAAAGATATATTCTGGGAGCAATTCTGAAAGAATTTAACTTGTCCCCTGTGATGAAGTTTTGTAAGCACGGTTTTATCGATAGATTGACTAAAATAGAACAAATTGATCAAAACCTCCTAAAAACAAATAGGCACAATTTTTCTTTTTCTACATTGGCTGAGTTCACTGAGATCAACAGCTCAACCTTTAAACTCTCTCTTGGGCTTCATTTAATAACAGAGCTGTAATAGGGGCAAAACGAAAAGGCATAGGTTTACAGTTCTGATCTTCCATAAGTTCCCAATCTAAACCATATCTTCATAGTAAAGAAAGGACATCCAGACATCTCTAGGGAATCCTTCCCATCTCCTTACAGCCAATTTTCAAGAAACATAACAGAAAGGATGAAGTGCTTCAATTGATCTCTCTGCATAAGCATGATATAGGAACAAACTGAAAGAATAAGCATACATTTCTCCACTGCAATATTATGAATTTCATAAATTATTGTCTCTTCTTCCTAGAGCCATGTATTCCACAGATAGTGGATGCTTTTGTAAACTGTCACAACAATACAGTACTTGTACTTTGGGAACACAGTAATGGTGCAATGTCATACATTACAACTGCAGAGGGAAGGGATGGCCATACTGCATCTTGCCACACAGCTGAGCTCAGTTGCACTATTGCAGATCTGGAATGTGGCCAGTATTACAATATAAGTGTATTAGCCATGGATGAAACATGCAACAGTACCCAGAGTTCATATTTTGAGATTGAAACAGGTAAAATTACTTTATATTCAAGTCTCATTAATTAAATAAACAAATGGAACCTTTGCCTGTCATATTATTTGTATTCACCACTTTCATATATCAGTACTTTTCATAATCTCCAGGTACACTATAAAATCAGAATTTTAAGCATGAATTTACGATAGGCATCAATCAATCTAATAGAGAATTTGGGATAAACATATTTACCCAGGAAGTGTTTTGAATGTGGAACATACCACCACAAATGATCAAAGTCCCAAAGTATTTAGGAGAAAGTCCGATAAACTCAAGAGAAAAGTGTTGAGTGAAATGTTTCTGGGATTGGATGAAGAGTCGGGAAGTATAAATGCTGGCATGTACCTGCATGTTTGAATGGCCTGGTTCTGTCCTGTTTAATTATATTTAATTCTAAGTAAATCTGACAAGCCCTGTGTGTCAATTAAGTCAGAGTAAAAACGCAAAACTGAAATGTGAGCCTAAATTCAAAATATGATTAAGTTTGGAAGTATATTTTTGATTTTTTAAAATGAATCTATAAGGTTGGATTATAATGTGATAGACATTTATAGCACAAAAAGAGGCCATTGGGGCCAGCATGTTCCTGTCAGTCAGCAAACATCTATCCTATCTTTCAGCTTTTGGCTCATAATGCTGGAGGTTATGCCAATGCAAGTTAATATCTAAATACTGCTAAAATGCTACAAAGGATTACGAGTCAAGATTAGAGTGGTACTGGAAATTCCTGATGAAGGGCTCCTGCCCGAAACGTTGATTCTCCTGTTTCTTGGATGCTGCCTGAGCTGCTGTGTTTTTCCAGCAACACTCTAATCTCCAGCCTCTGCAGTCCTCACTTTCACAAAGGATTATGACTCAACCACTCTTTCAAGCAGTGAGTTCCAAACCCTCACCACCCTCTGAGTGACAATATACCTCCTCAATTCTTCTTTTAGCCTTTTGCTTCTTACCTGAAATCTATGTCCTCTGATTTGTGGCCCCTCTAATAATGGAAAACATGCCTTCCGATCAATCCCATCATTTTCAATCCCATCCCCTAGGTTGTAGGTAAATAAAAATGAATAAATACTCTAATTATTTTGAATCCTACTTACAAAATGTATGTTGTTGAATAATATACATTCAAGTAAAATTGCAGCTGTTATTTCAAAACTGCATTTTTTCAAGTTACATTTGGTATAATGATATGATGATTTTCTATGTAAATGATAGAAATAACCTTTCTTGTTCATATTACAGCACCATGCAATCTCCAGAATATCACAGCTTCTGTTGACTGTGAGACAAGAACTGCGATAGTATCATGGGATCACAGTGATGGTGCGCTGACCTATATCGCTACAGCAGAAGCAGCTGATGGTCATGTAGATACCTGTATGACAACAGGCACCAACTGTGAATTAGCATCTGTGCAATGTAGTCACAAATACACTGTCATTGTTTTTGCACTCAATGACATGTGTAACATCTCCGAGAGTTACAGGCAGCAGATGGAAACAGGTAATAGAAGACAGAAAAAATGTAAAATTTTGAATAAAATGTGAAATTTACAGGTTAATTTGAAATTTTCTATCCAATATGAAAAGCTGAAACTAAGTGAAAGTTTTGCAGAGAAAGTCAGAGTCCTGCATTCTTCTCCTGATGAACAGCTTATGTTCGAAACATCGACTCTGCCGCTCCTCAGATGCTGCCTGACCAGCTGTGCTTTTCCAGCACCACACTTTTTGACTCAAATTCTTCTCCTCCGCCTTCTTAGGCGGTCCCCAGGGATCAAAGGGGGTTTTCTTCCTCTTCTGCACAGCAGACTCCAGGGGCCGAATGGCCTAATTCTTATGGTCTTCCAATCTGGAGAAGTGACTAAACAGTCCACTGCTGGATCTGCAAGTGCAGCACATTGTGTTTAATGAGGCAAATGGATGGGGTGCTTGACTTTTCGCATGCGTTTTTCACTAGTTGTGCATTGCCTGTATATGGACCTCCCAGAAGTTACAAAATTCGGCACTTTTGTAGGTGCTTTTTCTCCAGTTTGAACAGTCTTGCGTAAGAGAGTCCCACAAATGTTTGCAGATAGTGCATTTTTTTCAGGGAGGCTTTGAGGACATCCTTGAAGCATTTCCTCTGCCCTCCTGGTAACTGGTTGCTATGAGGAAGTCTTGTGCCTGGGGTCTGTGAACAATGTGGCTATCCAATACAGCTGATTGACCATAACCTCATTGTTTTGCTGCTCCCACTTTGACACAGAGGGTAGAAACACCATTTGTTAAGGTACATGCCATACACTGGATCATTTTACGTTTCTGTCTTGGTCTGTTCTGGGTTAGTTGAATTTAGCCTGTGTGGAACTAGGAACACAACATTTGAGAGGTCAGGAAAAGGGAAAACTAGCACGTATTTCCAATCCTGGCCAATGTTTGAAGCAGCACAAGGACAGAATGATGCTTAGCAGCAATATAGCTGCATTAAGTTGTATATGTTGAGACAGCAAATTGATCATGTTTTAGTCAAATAGAAGCGGTGAATGCTGGAAACAGGCTGGTAGTATCCAAAGGGCAAAAGTTTACCTTGCAATGCTAACTCTTCTGATAATAAACTGTGTAATTTCAGCATTGGTAGTATTTTACCCATATATTTACATGTAAAATTTTTGTAAAATATTTCCGACTTGGATGTTCATGTAATACTAATGTATAATGATGATGACTTTGTCAATTCCCCAGGCGTGGACAGTCACTGGTCACCACCTGCGTGACCCGTGCAGGTTTCTTCAATAATATCCATGGGATATTTATAATAGCCGTGTCCCAATTGAATACATATAGTTCACATATCGCACTGCTATGCAAATACTGTTTTTCTACAGTTTGCTATGCTTTATTATATATTTGTATAATATATTAATATAAGTATAAGGAACATCTAAAACTTCGAAAACTATAAAGGAACATAAACATGGATTTTCATATTAAACTTGGAAAATGAAAATTGGGCAAAGACAGATAAAAAAGGAATGTGATTGTGATAAAACAAAAGAAATGCCATTGATGTCCAATGCAATTGAAATAGATTGTTCTTTCCTTCAGCCTATGCTGTCTTCACTGACACATTTTATAGCAATCGTTCCAATCTGCTCCGTGACATGGGAACACAGGGGCAAGTGTACGCTAATCAACCCCTTGACCTGAAAATGTGTTGCTGGAAAAGCTCAGCAGGTCAGGCAGCATCCAAGGAGCAGGAGAATCGATGTTTCGTGCATGAGCCCTTATTCAGCCCTTCGGCTCATGCCCAAAACGTCGATTCTCCTGCTCCTTGGATGCTGCCTGACCTGCTGCGCTTTTCCAGCAACACATTTTCAGCTCTGATCTCCAGCATCTGCAGTCCTCACTTTCTAATCAACCCCTTGAGCCTGCTCCATCGTTCTAGGCCTCAAAACCATTTCCCTGTACTATCCTCATATCCCTTGATGCCATTTGTATTTAGAAATTTAACAATCTCTGACTTGAACTTACTCTGAGCTTCACAGCCCTCTGGAGTAGAGAATTCCAACGATTAATCCTCTGAGTGAAAACCTTTCTCCACATCTCGGTCATTAGTGGCTTGCATTTTACTCCGAGATTGTGTTCTTTGGTTTGAGACTATCCTACTGGAGAAATATTCTTCTTATATCTGCCCTGTCTAACCCTTTTGAGAATTGTGTATGTTTCAGTGAGATCACCTCTCATTCCTCAAAACTTCAGAGAATACAGGCTCAATATCCTCAATTGCTCCTCATAGTACAATTTCTCGACCTCAGGAATCAGTCCTTTGCCATGCTCTCCACTGCGAGTACACCTTTGTTTAGTTAAGAAAAGACTGCATGCAATACTCCTGGAGTAGTCTCTTGTGCTCAAATCATCTTGCATTAAAGGTCAACATATGATTTGCATTTCTAATTACTTGCTGCAACTGTATGATAACCTTTAGTGTCTTATGAATAAGGACATTTAGGTCTCTTTGGACATCAACGATTTCCAATATTTGCAATATTATTTGCAATATTTCTAACATTTCCATATACTTTAGACATCCATCCCTCCTATCAAAGTGAATTACCTTACTCTCATCCACATTAAATTCAATCAGTTAATGGCTATCATTAAAAGAGAAGACTTACATATAATATGAAATTACAGAGCTGTTTGAATGGACCTTGATATGAATTATTATTGTGAATTTTGTTTTGTTTCAAGCACCTTGTGCACCAGAAGCTGTGGATGCTGCATTGCACTGTGAAAGTAATACAGCATTAGTGACTTGGGAAGAGAGCAAATGGGCAAAGCTGTATGTCACAAAAGCACAAACGGATAATGGGCACACAACATGGTGTAACTCAACAGAAACACATTGCGAGCTTCCTGAGATGTGGTGTGGGCAGACTTATGAAGTAACAGTAAAGGCACTGTCTGAGAGCTGTTGGAGCAACAGTAGTTACAACATTCAACTTCAAACAGGTGAGGATGACTTTCTGAAAAGATTGGATGTATTCCATTCACTACTTAAATTTGATACAAGGTAGACTGTCCTATTTACAACACTGTTGCTCACTCATGAAAATGTGGATGTATGGTTAAACAGTAAGTTATCTACTGCTGCATAGTACACTGCTGTTTGATAAATTCAATAATAAAAACATATAATCACATAAGGTAGTTACTTAAACAAATAGTTTCAGTACAAGTGATATAAACTTATTAAATGGCATTTTATCAATGACACTTTTATGAAGTCTGTAACAGATAGTCAGAACTTTGTATTATTTTATCTTGGCATTGTCACTGATGTCTGCCCATGGTGGATACTCGGTACAAATTATAATTATTAAAAGGTGTAAAATATGATAACTAAGTGTAAAGGAGCATACATTCCAATTATTAAAGGATGGTCCATGACTTTGCCCATGGAATCCCCATTTCTCAGAATGTGATGTTAGTGTTTTTGAAAAGATGACTTTGGAGCGCTACATTTTGTGCAGCTCCAACTAAAGGCAGAAATGTGCAACACCATGATAAACACCAGATTTGAGGAGTCACAGAGACTCTATGCATTAGCCAAAATGATGCAGGGACTCAGAATCCAGAAATCCTGACACATTTCTGACAGACCCAATTTACACTGATGGTGGAATATTGGGTTGGGATGTGATTCGCAAATTGGGGATAACAGTGTTATTTGAACATAAAAAGACCCAAGAGACTACATTTTTGCTGGAGTCTGTCTGTACGGTGTGACTTGATTTTTTTAATGATAAATGTAAATGTGCATAAAAAGAATTTGGGTTTGTGGAATCGGCTGACTGAATGGGTCATTTAAATTTCCTGCTCTTTAAACTTTGAAGTATGTATGTCTCTGAATTAAAAACAAAATTGATGCTTGAAATTTCAATGGCTATTGTTATGATTTATTACTGTGTAATAGCTCTATAACCTATCGTTATCACCATGGGAACATTTAAGTTCACAGTCTGATTGACAAATCTAAGAGGTTATTAAGGGATTAGCTGTCATTAATGTGGGTTGTGAATACAAATGTTATAAACTTATTAAATGGCATTTTATCAATGACACTTTTATGAAGCCTGTAATAGATACTCAGAACTTTGTATTATTTTATCTTGGCATTGTCCCTGAGGTCTGCCTATGGTGGATACTAGGTGGGTTGCCCTGGAGGCTATAAGGGAAAAGAGTGATTGGTGGAGAGCATGGGTTGGTGCTCCTAGCAAAGAGGATATAAGGAGCAATAGGGTAGATAGAGGAACATAGGTTGACATGGGGGAGGCATGAAAAATTGTGGGAGTTCAGTATGGGTCATAGGTTGTTGCAGGCAATATAGTGAAGGGGCATGAATAGATGATATAAGGGGCCATGGGGTGTTTGGGGCATGAGTTAGCATGGCAAGAGCATGGGAAATGAGTGATGGCGAGATGAGTGAAGTCTACGGGGCCTAACTACTCTATTATAGCTGGGAGTAGTGCCAGAGAACTGAGATTGAGCAGCTGCTATGGCTGCCTCCACACTCCTTCTGGGAGAGGTGGGAAATACTCCAGCACACAGACTACTCACCGTCACAAGGATAAAAATCTAGCTGCACAGGACACTGTCTTGAGGTAGGTGTACCAAGCCTGGAATTTTCCTGACTCTCTGTACCCACCTCTGAAACAGAAGTCTAGGACTGTGTGTCACAGAAAGGCACTTCCCAATTACAGCATTCAACATGTACATTGCAAATTGATAAATTATATTTTGTCAGATTGTGCAATACATTGTATTAATATTCACCTTGTTAAAATAGGACCAATTAAAATATCATTGTCCTCCTGCCAGGTAATTCTGGTCTGTGTGAACTACCTACTGTTGATGCGTTGTAAACTTAACTCAAATATCTGGAGCATTTGTAGTCAAGTTGAAAAATTTTACTTGTTACTAAGTGTTACGAAGAAGTTATCATTGACTCAGCAGTGCTGGACATTGACGATAAGTTGGCATTACTCACAAAAATAAATCAATCTCGCTGTCTGCAATTTTTAACGTCTACAATTTTTGCCTTTTCTTCATCTCAATAGCACCATGTGTTCCACAGTACATTGACGTTTCTGTGACCTGTGCAAAAAAAAGTGCATTCATTCAATGGGGGCATGCTGATGGGGCACAGTCATACATTGCAATTGCAGAAGGAGGCAATGGTCATAACGTTACATGCATTACAAAAAACACATACTGTGAAGTTCAGGGGCTCCATTGTGGCCAAGAATACAGCTTCGGTGTCAAAGCTTCTAATGAGATGTGTGAGAGTGCATCAAATCCTGGTTTCAGAGTTCATACAGGTAATACCTCCATTGTCAGTAACGTTATAAAGTGTTGGACTTGCAGCCAACAGATTTTATCCAGCTGCAGGTTACAAAAAATAATAATTTGGAATATAAATTTTACACCTCGTTGTGAATTATTTACTCAATTTCTGAACAGATTTATACTAATCCCATCAAACTCCCATTGCAATTGAGTGGGGTAAATCTATTCTGGTCAGAGGTGTAAATTGAATGGAATAGCTACAGTAGACACCCCTGTCTGATATCCATTTATTCTTAAGAAATGGGCATCATTGGCAAAGATGGTACTTGGTTCTTAATTTCATCTGCTTTTAAGTTGATATTTGTTACAAAGTAACAAATCAAGCTAATTTGGGGAACTGAGTTGTAGAGATTGTGGCAGTCAGAATTTTTCTGTAGTGGAGGCTGAAAAGCTGGGAGGTAAAAAACAGAGATTCATAATAATGGTGTAATTATAATGACACTTTCATAATAAAGCAGTTTTCATAATAAAGTTAGACAAAGGAATTAATAATAGAAAAGGTTGAGATAGGATGTCTCTGGAAATCGAATTTTTTCATATTACAAACGTTGTCTATGAAATTAGAGGCAGTACTTCACTGTTGCTCAGTTTACTATTTAAAATCTTATTACTCTGATTGTGTTTTTCACCTTGTAGCTCCATGTATCCCTACCAACGTCACAGCAGTTATGCACTGCAATGCCAGTTCTGTCACAATAGCCTGGGAAAAGAGTGAGGGGGCAGCATGGTACATCGCAACAGCAACAAATCAAGACAGTGATGTTTACTGGTGCAATGCCACAAGTACACATTGTGAAATTGGACAACTGCATTGTAGTCACAAATACAACGTAACTGTAAAGGCACTGGATGGAAAATGTAACAGCGCACAAAGTGATCCTATTGAATTCCATTCAGGTAATAAAAATGTTTTGTTTATTGCAAAGTAAAATCTACACCACTTCTATATGGATTTGCCAAACACTGTTATAGTTGAAGATAATCCAATACAGTCAGTACAAAGTACTCAAAGAACATCAATTTCAACGTCATGACTGCAGTTACATGATTCCATGATTGATGGGTACAAATATATGGGATGTTTCTATTTCACTCATATCCACTTATGAAGATTCAATCATGCCAATCCATTAGACTGAATTGTAGAACTATACTGGGTTGGTCATTATGTTCTGTAAAATAGATCCTATGTTTTTAATTCAGGAGTATCCAATGCAGCAGCTACCAAGCGGTCCAAAAGAGTCCTTATACTAGTTTCATATAACATCAAGTGCTGTTTTCTATATTATCATTAGGTTTAAGAGCAGTCTAAAAATAATGAATGACCTTTGAAATGATTTAAAGATTTTTTTAAAATATAATTAACATTGGGCTTCAAGGTGAAAGACATAAGTGTTGCAGATTGGAGCACTTTATTCATTTAAGATAGTTAATGTTAATATCATGCATATGAAAAGACCATGTAACATGCAGAAAACGGGAGCAATTTTCAACCTTGCTGCACAGATCAGGCACCCATTGGTTTCTGTTCTGTTGAAGTTATGAATATCGGGCAGGTTCTATGAAAAATGAACAGTCCTTTCAATCAGTTTAACTTCACGCACGTGGATCATTTAAAGAATAATGCGATGGTTGCGTTCTTGTGCAACCCCGTGTTACAGAAAAATTGGGTTTTAGGATGAGCGCTTAAATTGTGCTTTAAAGTTTGCACTTCAGAAAGTGTCCCCAATTTGTCAACCACGTTACAACAAATTTGCATTAATGAAACCCGCATCATAGCAGAACAACCTGTAGCAAAAAAGCATTTTAAATGTTTCACAGATAATGGAAAAGAAAAGGATACTGAAGTAAAAATCCACCTGTTTGGAAGAGTGACACAGCTTTGCTAAAGGGATGGATTTTATATAGGTCTTGAAAGAGGAGTGGGGAGAGAATGCTTAAGGATTTAGTGATTGATTTGTTGACTTTGGGGTTTGGGAAGCTGAAGGAAAGGTTGTCAAGGTGAGGGCAAAAACAATGCAGGATCCCTCTCCATCATTCCCAAGCACCTCTCTAAAACCTGTTGACTATTGTTCTGTTTTTCTTTCACAGGAGCTGGGTACCCTTTATTTGACCCAGATTTCCTTTCACTGTATGAGAGCACTGGTGTTGAAAAATGGCTCAATTGCAAGAGGCTACTGCCAAAAAAATGCAGAGTCTGTGGGAGGGTTGAGGGGTAATGAGCTGTAATGCTTAAGCAAGTTAAAGAGAGAAGGAGAGGCAGGTCACAAACTGATATAAATATGAGGGTAAGAAATATAAATGAGAATTACTGGAAGACTGGGTGCCAGTATATGTGGATATGTGGCATGTGACTTGGTGGGGAATATCATACGGGCAGTAGAGATTTGAATTTGAAAGTTAGGATCTAATGGAGTCGTGAATAAGGGTTACTCTTCTGAGGGTTGGTGTGGATTGGGCCAAAGGGTTTCTATGATTCTAATTGCAAGAGCACTCCCATTGTAAGTAGTTGAGGTTAGCTAGCTTAACATAGCAATCAGTGATAGGATGTTTGTTTCTCTATGGCTCAGACACCCTTTCTATGAAATAAAATTCGGGCAGTCTTAGCAGTGACATTGAGGTGTATCGCACATTCTGTTGCTTTACTGTTATAAATATTTGGCTGGTTTCATAATTCAACTCATATCTCACTAGTTTGTAAACTATATTCCATTTTTCAGCAGATATTAGGCACACAGAGGTACTGGTATTTTTCTAGGGCATAAAATGTAATCTGATATTCTTCTTTGCTACTTTACAGCACCTTGCACACCACAGGATGTTGAAGCTGATCTGAACTGCACACTGGGTCGTGTGTTGGTATCATGGAACCAGAGCAGTGGAGCAATGATGTATATTGTAACTGCAAAAGGAAGCAGTGGCCACAGAAAGTCATGCAGTACCATGAACAGAAGTTGTGAAATGTCCGACTTAACTTGTGGGCAGATATACACTATAGATGTGATAGCACAAGGCTATTCATGTGACAGTATCCCAAGTCATGGCTTGCATTTCACCACAGGTACTTTTCCATTTCTGTGCATGATCAAATTAATGCTGCAGTGAATAAACCCTTCACTATGATCTGGCAAAGTCTGGATAAAGTTGTGCTCCACCACCACCTTTGAGGGACAAATTGAAATCAAATTGAATCAAAGACTCTGCAGAATTAGTAACCGTTGGGCTGCTGAGCAATTTTATTGGTGAAATGCAAGTAATAATTAAATTTGGTAAATATTTTGATGTTAGATCAATGCTGTCCCAGAATTGAGTTAGATAATCATCAAAAAGGTTCATTTTCCTTGAGAGTCTTACTTGTGATTGATTACCTCTATTAGTCATCCAGAACGGAAAATAATCCATATCGTTCATGAAAGGAATTATTCACTGTCTACACATTCCATAGCAGAACTTAGAAACAGAAAGTGAGGAACTCCTCTGAAGCTTCATTCAATTTGTCTAATGAATAGCTGAGAGTTAAATACCAAGAAATCCCAAGTTCCAGATCTTGGTCCTAATAAGTTAGTTATCTCAGTTGTGGTAGTTTATTAGATTGAGTGACTTGTGTTAGGAAACTGAAGCTTTCCTGATCTGAGCTATGATGTCCTCTGGTTACTTCAGTTATATTTCCTTCCCCAACATCTCTACCGCAAAGAAGGAAAGAACAATGATAACACTGACACTTTCAAAGCTCTCAAGCTGTCACACACCTTTCTGACTTGATATACATTGACTCTTTGTTATCATTATTGCATCAAGATAATTGGATTATACAAAATTTATGGCACAGAAACCGTCACTCATCCCAACCTGTTCCTGCCGATCTTTATACTCCAACTAAGCATCTTCATATTTTTTCCTCATCCACTTCTACCATTGTAACCATACAGCCTTATCTTCCTCAGGTGTCTTTCCAGTTTCTGCTTAAATCCACCTATGCTCTTCACTTTAACCACTCCCTGCGGTAGCAAGTTCCACATTGTTACCACTCTTTGGGTAAAGAAGTTTCTCTTAAAATCCCTGCTGAATTTCTTGGTGACTATTTTATACTTGTGGTCTCTATTATGCACTTTGAGAAATGATGATAAAGGCAATAAGTCACTTTCTCTAAACTTATTCATGGAATGTGTGTTTTGTTGGCTATGCTAGCATTTATTGCCCATCCCTAGTTCCTCAGAGGGCAGTTATGAGCCAATCACAGAGCTATGGGTCTGAAGTCACATGTAGGTAGTTGGGTTTTCCTGACAATGGTTACATGATTGCCATTAGGTCCAGGTTTTTACAATATTCCACATTTTTATGACCTAAATGGTGAGAGATTGCAGAACCCAGAACTGTAGAGGGATCTTGGTGTTCTTGTGCATAAATCATAGAAGGCTAGTACACAAGATACAACATAATTAGGAAGACATAGAATATTATCATTTCTTGTGAAGGAAATTTCATAAAACCTTCCTATAGTTGGACAGACCACATCTGGAGTTCACAGTATTGGTCATCTTATTTAAGTTACGATCATCGATAAAATGCACTGCAGTAACACACCAAGTCTCCTACAACAGCACCGTCCGAATCCATGACCTCTACAACCTAGAAGGATAAGGGTAGAAAAAGTATGGAGAAACCACCATCTCCAAGCTTCCCTCCAAACCACACAATCTCCAATCTTTGAAATACATCATCACTCTTTCATTGTCACTGGGTCAAAATCCTGGAACTCTCTTCCTAACTAAACTGTTGGTATATGTACAGCCCAAGGATTTTAACAGTGCAAGAAGGCAGCTCACTAACACTTTCTCTTTGATAATAAGGAATGGGAAATAAACTATTGCCTGCTTCCCAAGAATAAAAAAAACGAATATGAGTTTATCCACTTTTGATGCACAAGCATGACAATTTCTCGTGATCCTAGACTAATGCACTGAGAACAGACCTTTTCTTACCTAGGCCCAGATTCTCACCTCAGTGGGGAATGTCTCTCTTGTGGTGAAAAAGCTGAAAGAAGTCAAGAATCCCAAGTCCCACCTCTGAACCTGACAACTGCAACTTTCATGGGGGTGGTCTGTAGTTAATTCATGTACATCCAGTACATGGATACAGCTACCTCCACCAAAATTTCATTTTGGAGTCCCTGGACAATGGAACCTGGAAAATGGAGATTAAACCAGGTCTGCTCACAATGTGTTTGTTTTGGATAGCGAGAGTATCCCGATAGATAGGTGGGCTATCCATTATGATTGATTCTAGGGCATGTTTGGTGGAGACAAGTCACCCTTTGGCACTCCAAACATTTCTGTTTTTCTCTTGCTGATGAAAGGGATGTGCAGTTTTAAAGTTAGAGTGAGTTGTGATCTGTAGGTGTGAGAAACCAGATAGGCATTGGTTGCACTTATACTGAGCATCCCTACCAAATTGTGTGAAAACAGACCATTAGGCCCATTGAGTCCACACCAACCCTCTGAAGAGCATCCGATCCAGACCCAGCACCCCCCTACCCAATCCTATCCCCATAACTCAGCATTTTCCATAGTTGATCAACCTAACCTACACATACCTGAACACTATGGGCAATTTAGCATGACCAAATCATCTAACCTGCATGTCTTTGGAACCGGGGAAGAAACTGGAGCACCCAGAGGAAACCCATGGAGAATGTGCAAATTGCACACAGATAGTCACCCGCGACTGGAATGGAACTCAGGTACCTGGTCATGTGAGGCAACAATGCTAACTACTGAGCTAATCGCAGATAATTATCGACTTTTTCCTGCTTGCTGGGCATCCTATTTCACCTGGGTAACAGCCCTGACCTAGGTCTCTATCTGGGTCCAGGTTGGCTGTGACTGGTGGCATGGTCAGCTAGAAGGACAATGACCCTCTTCTTCACCACCCCATTCTCCAGCACCTCCAGATCCCTGTCCACAAAGCAGGGAACGACCTTCCCTTACAGGGACACTATGGTCCAGCTCCATAACATGAGGGACAGCTCCTGAGTTCCTGAACTGGATTGCAATTGGGCTTTACGTATGACACCAGCGGTATGGATACTGGAATGTTCTAGTAATAGTGAGCACTTCTGCCTCTCCTGACACACAATTCCACAAGAAGGACAATGAAGATCCCGGCTACATAACTAACGAGGTGAAGTGTGGGGCATTATGTGAGAAAAGTTGCCCTGAGGTGTGGCAGACAACCAACATGAATCTCATTCAAAAACACACTTTAATGGAAAATTGAAAAATTTCTGTATCAGACCAGACATCTGTCCAGTTGTTCTAAATCATTTCCGTACAGGCTAATAGGACAAAATACCGCCCTGATTAAATACTATAAAGTGAGGCTCCTTTCGGATTTATACTAATGAGATTTGTGGATATATTTTCAGAACCATGTACCCCAGAGGACGTTGATGCTGCACTGGACTGCACTACTAACATTGCACTGGTGTCTTGGAATTCTAGTAATGGTTCAAGATTATACACGGCTATTGCTGAAGCCAAAGATGGGCATCAGCACTCATGCATCACATCAAAAACATGGTGTGAAATCACTGATCTGCACTGTGACGAGTGGTACAATGTGACAGTGACAGCACATAATGATAATTGCAACAGCTTACAAAGCCTAGAAAAAGAAATCAATGCAGGTAAACCTTGCAGAATTACTTAATTTTTAATTTAATTAGATGATGAATCTGTGCATGAGTATGCTTTATGGGATGTTTTGCAACATTAAAAATGACGTTCCAAAGAGCCTCTAAACTTGCTAAAGTGATAAGTACCTAAAATGCCTCAGATAGTGAATCCTCAATCTTTTTTAAAATCATCACAAGCAATAATTTCACCAGCTCTCAGTTGAACCTATTAGCATATTAATGAACTCTGTATTTCAGGAATTTATCTTGTAACTCTGAGTTGGATTTTATATTCTGTCAGTTCATCTCAATGTTACACTTTAGCATAAACTGTGTCCAAGTAATTTCCAGAGAGGAATGATTAAGAAAAATCCAAAATATTTTATATGGGCATTAGAATTTATAATGGCAAAAGCTCACTCAGAATTGTGATGAGAATTGAGCAACAGGAGACAAGATTCTAAAGTAAGGAAGTTGTTGCTGATGTAAGTCTTGTAAGATGTATTTTTCTTGGTGTCAAGTAATTCTAAGCTGAAAGCAGGTTTGTGGTTGCTGGCTCTTTTGGCTATTAAGAAATGTAAAGTACATCCAACAAATCAATTTGGACAGCCAATTTTACAGGATACTAATTTTCCATCTACCATGTGTCCATGTCAATGCTAAACATAATTCACAAAGTATAGGATTTGAAGATACTTTTGTTCTATACCAAATCAAAAATTGCACAATGAAAATGCCCCTTTACCTGACACAGAAATATTAGCTATGGTTGGATACAAGACACAATGAACTGTACCTGATTCTTTTTGTAATGATATTAATAATTGTTTTTATGACTTACTTTCATAATACATTGCATTACCTAGCACCGTGTGACCCTATCAACCCAACTGCTTACTTGGACTGTGATGCTGATATGATTGAGGTTTTCTGGGATAACAGTGATGGAGCTGTGTCTTACACTGTGGTAGCAGAAAATCGTGATGGATTGGCACATTTCTGTAACACAACAGAGACAAACTGTGAGCTCATAGATTTACAATGTGGTCAGATATACAACATATCAATAATAGCACTCAATGAACAGTGCAACACCTTACGACCTTCCAAGAGTTTCACTACAATTGAAACAGGTAAACGGATTTTGCTTTAGACCTTAATGATGAATTTAATAAATCCAGTTTCTTTTTCATGTCTTACATAAGGTAAAGATAAGAATCATAACTGAGAGTCATGTTAGTGTAGCTAAATTGAGCACTCACTATTCAATGGCCATTCTCATCCTTTCTCACATCCATTCCTACAGTAAGACCTGATTTTCCTGGGTATTCTTCATTAGATAAGGTTATTCAATATGGCATTCTACAGGATTTAGCCCAATATTTCTTGATGTGCCATTTAACAAACATACTGCCAAGTATTGAACAAGAGCTTAATGTTTTTTTGCTATACGTGATTTCTGTTCCTTTTCTGCCAATAACTGATGGCTAGATGTAGTTCACAGACTATTGGGTCCATATATACTTGAGATTCCCTTAGATTTTGAGATCTTTCTTCATTTGTGGCCCTTCTACATTTGGGATTCACTAATGTTTGCAAAAGTATTAACTCAAAACTTTACATAAGACATGAAGTGAAGAAAATCGAGGTTTTAGTGCATGGGCACTATTAATGTTGATTTTCCTCTTAAACTGGTATTTTTGCTGATTGTTCTGATGAGTGCAAATTGAAAAAATCTCAACAAAGCAAGTCTTCTTTTGGCAATATTGAAGACCTGTGCTATCAAACAACAATTAAATAATGTGTGAGAATTGGAGTTGGTGGTAACGGAGGAGCAGGAAAATTATCATTAAATACATTTTTATTAAAATTATTATTAAACTGTTTTATATATATAAATAAAATCCAGGAGTAATAAATTCCTTGCAATAGCTGTTATTTATGTTTTCCCCAGTTGTTATTGAAATCCAGTGGATAAAAGTTCTGTACCATGGTAATATATTCTACTTCCTAACTGTCCTCACTTGTCAAATCTACTTTTTTAATTTCCTGGCTCTTTGTCTACCATACTAAGCACTAGTAGACACATGAGAATGGAATTGTGCCCAAAATTAAACACAGCAACCGAGGACCCTGTCTATACATGGGCAAAGATCGTCTCACTTTAATAAATAGCTAAAGAAATATAATTTCAGCAGTGAAAACTAAAAGTTTGAAGAAATTTTCAGTGTACAGAATAGAAAATAATTGCTTTTTTTTTCTGGAATGGCTTCATAATTCACAGCCCCCTGTACTCCGGTGCTTGTTGATGCTCATGTGGACTGTGTTTTGAACCTGGCTTCGTTGATGTGGACGGAAAGTGATGGAGCTGACTCGTACATTGCATTTCTGGAGATGAAGAGTGGAGACAGACTGTCATGCAACACAACAGACACAAGCTGTGAAATCTTCCATCTCCCATGTGGAGAGAGTTATTCATTGACTGTAATGGCACGGGCCGGCCATTGCAGCAGCACTTTACAATTCTCAAGATTGGAAATTCAGTCAGGTATTTAACTTCAAAACTAATTGTACAACAAGAAAAGGAATTCTGAATAAAAGGCAGAACTAGAGTTTAGATTATGCAGTTGGATGAGGGAAGCAGTGTACAATGAGTGGGTGGGGAAGTGAGAAAGCAAAAAGGAAAATTGTCTAACAACCTTAGAAGTAAATTCCTGGAAATTACAAGTATCTTAACAGCAGTACAAACTGATTATAGAACTATATGCATGCTTACTATAATCTGTTATCATTCAGTATAAGATGACACATAAAGACAGAAATTGCTGGAAAAGCTCGGCAAATAAGAGTTAATGCTTTGGGTCAAGTGACCCTTCATCAGAACTCTACAGGCGCTGCCAGACCTGCTGAGCCTTTCTAGCAAATTCTATTTTTGTTTCTGATTTACAGCATTTGCAGTTCTTTTGGTTTTTAAGATGACAAATACTTGGGTTTTCACTAATAAGATAGATTTTCATCCTTATTGCTGAGAATTAAGTTCAATGGAAGTAAAATTACATAAATTTTGTTATCAGAATATGAGTTTCTCCACCTTTCTGTGTCTGTCCAGTCAATGCTTGATGTCCAGTTAAGGATGCAGATTGACCCCAATATGTCAGGGACTTTCTAAAGGGACTGACACAAGACACTAAGGTGGATGTTGGTGGTGGGGGAATATTCATATTTATTCTCAAAAGTCTGCCTTTGAATCATATACAGTTGATGCACAAACAATTTGGATAAAACTTTTGCTCAAATATAGAAGAAATATTGAGGACAGTATTAAAACTACCATTCCAAAATTATGACATTTTGTCACAGGACAAGGTAATCAAATGTGGTCATTTACACCAGAAAAGATTTTAGTGGATCAATGAAAGTCAGGGATGATGAAATTAACATAGACTGTTGACCATATAGGAACCGAATGTAGGTCTGCTAGGAGAAAGAAAAAAGTTGGAGATTTGGAACCAGAAGGAGAGTTAAAAGAAGAAATGAGGAACAAGCTAACATTACAAGTTTCAAAAAGAGAAAATAAAAGGAAGTAGAAAATATAAGAAAACAATATTATATAAAGATAAGACTAAAGCATGTTTAAAAAGCATATTACGATTTTGGACGGATCTTACACCTATCTTGTTAGAATTCCTTATCATCTGGTTAGTTGTCGCTTAAGATAAATTAACACAATGGCCTTCAAATAAACTTCATTTTCCTTGTGTAAAATATTTTTGCCTTAGTTCCTAATTTGAGAGGAATAGGTAGTACGGTAGTTTAAGATAGTCTACTTTCATCTCTGGGATCTTGTTCTGAATCCAACTGGGCATTGAGCGTCCAAGTGAAACCAGTTTAACCACTCAATACTGTCCAGAAACTTTAAATTACAGTACAGAATTACATGCAAAGTGTCTGGAATGGGGATTACAAACACTGAGCTAGTATAGTATTCCTTTAAAGTTGCAGGTTAAAACAGAATAAGGTACCTTTACATCACTCGTGATTATGTTCTATGTGAATTGGAATTGTTATTGCTTTATAAAGATTCTCAAGCTGTTTCAAACATTGTGAATGTCTTCTGATGAAATGGGTAGGGCCATTCAGTCAGCAGTTTGAAATGATCTGGGCAGATGGTCTCCATACTTTATCTATTAGTATTAATAAATAGAAGCTTACATTATAGGAAGGAAGGAAGAAGCCATAGAAACAACATAGCTTCTTTACTGTTGCTTTTCACATTCTTCCCTGCCCCTCACAAAGTATGTTGCTGCTAGAACTAGTTGATTCAGAAGCTAGTGAAGATTCTCAGGAATTGGCTAAATTTCAAATAGGATCTAGGTTAGGATTGAATTGCAGTCTGTCCACAGGGGATCTCATCCTCTCATGCTAGTAGAGATGTTCCCATTAGGTATTTGACCTCCAGCTTTGACTTAGAACTCTGGAATCCCGATGACACAACGTTTGACATTTATTTTTCTATTTCCTGTTACTTTTCTCCAAACCAGTGCCATGCCCCCCTCAGAATGTGGAGGTTTATAGTGAAAATAATACTGCCTTGATATCATGGGAGCCAGGTAACCACACTGTGTTGTACGTGGCAACAGCAGAAGCGAGTGATGGACACATAGACACCTGTACCACCTCTGGAGCCAGCTGTCAGATCCAAGCTCTTCACTGTAGTCAAATATATACCATCACCGTTCAAGCTTTTGATGATAAATGCAGCAGCAAAAAAGGCTCTGTTTATGAGATTCGGACAGGTAATGATTTACATATTAGCACCGACGTTCAATAGGTTTCACATATACATTGTGCCTCATTTATACATTGCCATTATTTGAGCCCATTAAAAAAAACGCCAAGAAAAGGAATATTGAGAGTTCCTCAAGATGGGTTCTCTGTTATGACAAATGTTAGAGACCGTAATCACTTCTATTTAAAGGTTTTTGGATTGTGAGAGGTTTCTTGAAGAGCGTTGCATGTAGATTATGTGAAATGTTGCAGAATAATTAACATTTCCATCCTCAAAGTTTTACTGGGTCTGAGTGTGGGTTTGTGTTTGTTAATATAAATTTACAAGTAGTTTTATCTTCTGAATTCCATGTCAACCATGATCAAAGTTGTCAAAGTTGGATTCTGCTCAATATCCAAAAATCATTGGAAGGATGACATTTGTTACTCTGTGAGGTCACTTCATCAATTGCCATCATAATTACAACCATAAGAGCTTGATTGCTTCCTCTCTACTGATTCTGAAAAACTTATTTTGAATTGCCAGCCCTGCATCAAACACAATTTTCAGGAAATGTTTGAGCAAACTCCTCCTGGCGAAGCTGGAAGGGAGTTACCTGAAGTGCAACTACATTTGAATGAAAAATAGCTATTGATTTTGACTAAACTTTTTCTAGGATATCGTTGGTGTTTCCTTAAATTGGAACTAATATTTTAATATTACTGCTGCATGTGAGATGCTGTGATGCAATTAAAATGTTACTGCTACATATTTTTGTTTCCAAATTGAGATTATTTGAAGAGGCTTTTAGTGTTCTGTACCTGGTGACAGTCTGTACATTATGCACTGAGTGAGTTCACCAGCTATGGTGGGAATGGTGAATTCACTCCAATAATTGTCTCTTGAGTTCACAATCTTCCCAGATCACTGGAAAGAGACACTAAACCATTGTTGGCCCATTTTCTCAATGTGGTAGGTGTTTCATATTTAAATCAACAAGATGTGACTCTTGTCTCTTAAACAACGCTGCAAAAGTCTATCTATATATTTGAATTACTCCCTTTACTTACATTATAACATTACAAAATGAAATATGAGATTTAAGGATGCAGACGGTTTGAAGATCAAGAAGCAGGGACCCTGTATTCCACTGGTATCTGCTCTCCATGAAGAGAAATTAAGATTAAACTCAGAAAACAGTGTCATACATGGAATTATGCAAGTAGTTCATATCCAATTGAGGAAATCCTTTATTGCTCCCTCTCTCCAGAAGATCTCTTTCTGACAAAGAGTCTTTTTCTTTCAGAGAAGTGCTCCTGTTTGGTGCCCTCCCTTATCGCCACAAACCACTGCTGGGGATCTATTATAATAGACATTGATTTACACTAGTTCAGTGCTTTCGCCAGCATCTCTTTTTCCAGCTGGTTCTCACCATCACGTGGTGTTACTTCTCATTCCTTCATGATCCATAGACTTATCCTGTGAACCTATTACTGCACAGTGGGTGAGAGGAACATTGAACAGATAGTTATTATTGAGATATTCCCAGTTGAATGCTATTGTATGTAGCATTAATAGAGACCCACCTTCACAAATGTCTACAAACTCCTATTAATGTGGAATAGGTAATGGAGATGGATAGATTTTAAAAAAAGGATTTCATGAACCTTCAAAATCAATGGTTAGTCTATTCAAAGTGATTATCATTTGAACTTAATTAAAGATCGACATGTTTTAATCCATTTATGTTTTCATTTGCATCAATGCATTTCTTTAGGTATTAATGAAATTATATCTTACCTTTTCTACAGCTCCATGTGCCCCTGATGAACTCGTTCTGAATGTGGACTGTAATTCTAATAGAGTGGCGATATCATGGGGTAGGACTGATGGATCAGTGTTGTACGAGGTAACTGCAGAAGGTATTGTTGGACATAAACACTCGTACAACACAACAGAGACACACTACGAAATTCTGGATTTACACTGTGGACAGTCCTATAACATAACTGTAACAACACTGAGTTATAGCCGGAATGGCATTTCAAGTACTTCGGTACAAACCCAAACTGGTAATTCTATTACTTAATTGATAGCTACTATTTTAATAGTTGGTCGTTTTTGACATAATTGTACTGTCTATTTACCTTTTAGCAAGACAGGATTGACAATAATTTGTTTTTCTAAATAGTACCGTGCATTCCTGAGAATCTAAAAGCTGAGCTGAATTGTGATTCAAATACTGTATTCTTCTCATGGAATGAGGCAGATGGAGCAAAGTTTTACATTGTGACCACTCGAGACAGTCAAAGAGTCACCGCTTTATTCAACACCAGTGACACAAAGGCTCAAATCTCTGACCTGCAGTGTGGTGAACATTACACAATCTCTGTTCTAGCAGTGGATGACATCTGCAAAAGCCCCCAGAGTGCAGTAGTGAATGTACATTCAGGTATCACTCATTTCCTAAAGGTCTATTGCAATTTTAACAACAAATGAAATATCAGGTTTCACAAGCAATATTTAAGTGCGATGCATTATTTTGTTCATTTTCTTTATTTACACTGACTGGGAAATGGGTCCCTGTGCACAAGGAAGGATATGTTGCATCATGAATGCTCAAGGATCCATAGCTGAAGATGGTTGCTGATTATTTATTTATCTGTACAATACTATCGGAATCAATTATTTCTGGTTTCAAAAGTTCCTGAAATGCAAGCCACTTTAATGTAATTGAATTCTTTCAGTCCTTGATGTTGGAACTTTGTTTCCAAACCGTGTAATGACCATCATGACCATCATGTAATCCCCTCAAGGCACATTTATTCCATGCGAGACTGAGCAAACAGTGCCCATAGCACCTGCTTATACAATTACAGGAATGGCCCTTACCAAAGTAAATACGTACTTGGTGTGCATGATACATCTTCAGAGTCAAAATTTCAAACATTGTGGCATACCTTTTCATCCATGATTTTGGCAATTGCAGTTGAAAGAAAACGCAATTTTTTGTGGGTGGCACGGTGGCACAGTGGTTAGCACTGCTGCCTCACAGCGCCAGAGACCCGGGTTCAATTCCCGCCTCAGGCGACTGACTGTGTGGAGTTTGCACGTTCTCCCCGTGTCTGCGTGGGTTTACTCCGGATGCTCCGGTTTCCTTCCACAGTCCAAAGATGTGCAGGTCAGGTGAATTGACCATGCTAAATTGCCGTAGTGTTAGGCAAGGGGTAAATGTAGGGGTATGGGTGGGTTGCACTTCGGTGGGTCGGTGTGGACTTGTTGGGCCGAAGGGCCTGTTTCCACACTGTAATGTAATCTAATCTTACAGAAGACTTAATGTTTTAACATTGCAATTACCAATTTGGTATGCTACGTTTAATACTATGAGTTGTAAGGGAAACACCTATATTAAAATCTGAACCAGGAATTAAATAAGGCAATTTTGAAATAAGAATATTTCGGGCATAAGCCCGAAACATCGATTCTCCTGCTCCTTTGATGCTGCCTGACCTTCTGTGCTTTTCCAGCAACACATTTTTCAGCTCTGATCTCCAGCATCTGCTGTCCTCATTTTCTCCTCCTTCAAATGTTCCATGTCATGACAAATTTTGGGCGAGATTGTAACTTACTTAAAACCCATTTGCTTGCACAGTTAAAGTCAGGTCAAATATCTTCATACCTCTTGTTACTTAATAAGTAGTCACAGCCAACCAATCAAACAATAAAGTACTTGCTTCCCCAGTACCACCAATCCCAATTCTCACACATTATCAAATTGTCATTTGAAAGGACAGCTCTACAGAGTATTGCCAAAAGAAGACATGTTTTGTTGAAATGTTTCATCTTGCACTCATCTAGACAATTAGCAAAAATACCAAAGTTAGGGGGATGTCAACATTTTGTTTTGTAAGAAAGGAAGAGTGTTGCTTGGTTGGCAAGTGGACACTGAATGGTACAGATGTTGCTATGGAGAAATGAACCAGACAATGGCTGACACCTATTTTGTTGAGTTTAAACAGGTGCAATGTGTGTACATTTCTTTTCTGTCTATAAACAGGGCTTTGTTTATTAATATATGCTGATTCCAGTTGGCACAAGTGCACCATACTGACAATCTTAAATTGGTTGTCAACATAATTCTTCACACACTCAGGATTATTCTGCAAATGTCCAATCAAAAGATTACAACTAATGATGGACACTGTATTGAGGCATGCAAGCAAGGGTCAATTGTGGATAGCCTAAGGGATGCGCAATTGAATAGTGTTCGCCAGCCTTTGGAATGTATGGCATATGTACCTCCTATCATGCTGGCACTGAAATTCACATGTCACATTACTCATTTATATGATAGGCAGAATGTCTTTTTTAGCAGCATTCTTTAAGTGACAATTGTCACTCTAGTTGCTATTGCATTAAGCATGATAAAACAATTAGTTTTACTCGTTGGAGAGATCTATAGGGTAATGGGAGGTAGAGTGAACACTTTTCAGGATCAAAAGTGTACATGAGTTTGCAGGACATACAATGAGAAATAATCTAATCGGAGTAGCCATAATCCCTCAATTTAAGATTGTCAGTCAGGCTCACAGTGTGGTGCACATGCATGTACTGGAAGCTACATGTATAAATATACAGAATCCTGGTCTTTGCAAACCAAAAGAACATGTGCACACAATGCCCCTATTTCAACTCAGCAATAGATGAAAGTCATTGTCTGGTTCATTTCTCAAGGCCAATCATGCCTTGACCAATCAGAGGAGAAAGTGAGGTCTGCAGATGCTGGAGATCAAAGTTGAAACTTTATTGCTGGAACAGCACAGCAGGTCAGGCAGCATCCAGGGAACAGGAGATTCGACGTTTCGGGCACAGGCCCTTCTTCAGGAATCAGCTTGACCAATCAGAGTCAACCTGCCTAGTTTAAATTTAAACTAAGGTTAGTAGTTAATTATCAGTCATCATCTAACTGGTGCATTCTTCATGCAATATCTCTACCAATCAGAGTCCATGTGCCAATAAATCAGCTCTCTCCTCGCAATGTACTAAAAATTTTGTTTTTCCCTTTACACTGGGATTTTTTGCTGATTTTCACTCTGAGTGTATGGTGAAATGTTTCAACAAAACCTTTTTTTTAATAAATGGTCTTACCAGTGTGGGTAGTAAACTGTATATTTAATACATGTTACAACTATAGAAGAGAAAATTAATAAGTTTGACAATTAAAAATTTTAACAATGCTGTGTTAACATTAATAATGTTATCATGTATTTCAGTGAGATGCTCAATTACTAAAGCTTTCACATTATAGAATTAAAGCAACTTTTCCATTAATTGTATTTAATGCTACCAGTTAATTGGCACACTTACTACTTTCTACTTTCTTCCCACTTTTGATGTAATGACGAGTTCATTTAGAGATGTTATTCAATAATTATTTTACCCTTTTATTTATTTGTAATAGTGCTGATTTTTTAATTCTGTTGTCCTCCATTTCTAACTTTCAATGTTATTTCCAGTCCCTTGTGACCCGCAGAATGTGGAAGTAAGACTGGATTGTAATTTAAACACAGCTTTGGTCTCATGGGACCATAGTAGAGGTGCTCTGTGGTACACTGCCGTTGCTGAAGGACCTGATGGCAACATCACATCGTGCAGCACATCAGAAACATGGTGTCAAACGCCCGTGTTACTCTGTGGCCAGTTATATTCTGTGTATGTCATAGCATCTGACAGCACATGCAACCATTCTCAGAGTTCAATTGTTGAAATTCGAACAGGTAACTCTTTACTTCACTGAGGAATATGTGGGCAAAATAAGAAACTGAACTCTCGGCATGTTGTATTTATCACGATAGCAAAGAACTTTGTTAATTTATCAAGTAAACATTTAAAACAATGACAGTTTTTAGTATTTGTATTGGATGAATAAAGAGGAACCTCGATTATCCAGCATTCGATTATTCAACTTTCAGATTATCCGGCAAGATCGCAAGGTCCTGATGCTTGGCTAAACTGTGTTATCTGGCATTCGATTATCCAAACATTCGATTATCCAACAAAATACTTCCCGCCCTTGTTGTTCGGATAATCGAGGTTCCTCTGTAAAACCTAAGCAAACTGCTGGAATTTAGTATGAACATTTGATGATGTTATGTATTCAAATATGATTTTGCTCCAGTACAATTAGGTCAACATCATCTGTTCAAGTGCTTGCGGGGGACATGTAATACAAAGTCTGGCTGTGATTATACAGGGATTGTGAGAAAAAAGCATATGGAACACTGTGCACCCTCAGGTGTACTTGCCTTCAAGGCAGCACAGTGAAAAAATTATTTGAAATGAGAGACCAAGTAAATTGAGCCTATGCTCTCAGCAGTTTAGAGGAATGAGAGGATATCTCATGAAAAACAAGATTCTGAAGGGAGTTGGTGGGATCATCACTGAGAAATTGTTTCCCCTAGCTGAGGATTCCAGAACGTAGGAGCACAGTCATAGGACAGGAACTCAGTCATTTAGGAATGAGATGCGGAAACATTTCTGAAATTGTGAATCTTTCGAATTCTTTATCTCAGAAAGTTCTGGATTCTTCATCATCGAATATTTTTATGGCTGAGAATGTTGGTCTGTCTGGATCTCGAGGGATGTGAGAAGTGGATAAGAAAGTGATGTTGTGGCAAAATGACTGGTATTGAGTGGTGGAGCAGACTCATGCAGCTGTATAGTCTACGTCTCCTATTTCTTATCATCATATATCATTTTGGTTCAAGCTCTGCAAGTCAATCTTAACAACCAACAGCTCATTGATCTAAGTAACACCTTAACCAGCAATAAAACAAAACCACAAGTATTGTAAAGATGTTTAGTTTATATAATGGTTTTAAAGATGCTGGCATTGTTGCAGATACTGTTGTGGTTCAACGATGCTGATAACCCCCATAAACATCCCTTATATTCTGCCCAATGTACCCCTGCAGCCATAGAATGATACAGAACACAATCAGCATGTTCAGCCTAACATGTACGTACCACTTCCTTAATAACTAACTTGATGGCTCAAGTCTCTCCCCATAGCTCCATTTGTTCATATGCTTCTAATAATTTGCAGCTGTTGTAGTTTCAAACCTTCCCATAAATTCCAATTCATATCAACACTTTGTATAAAGATATATCTTTTTACTCTCCTCATTCATTATATAGCAAATTAATTACCACTTTCTTCAAGTAGGGGAAACAATCATCCTCTATTCATTGATCAAAATGTTTAATTTTAAAAAAGGTCTTCAGTAAATCCCTTGTAGCTTTCTGCTCTTCTAGATATTTTCTGTTCAATAATGTTATTAGAGATCTCTGAAGCAGGTAGGATTTGAACCCTGATATCCTGGTGCCAAGGTAGGAATACTATAAATGCACCACAAGAGCTCTCCTTTTGCTGCTTCTATTGCAATTATCTCAATGGACAGAATTTATCCATGGTTTGAATTTTCTCACACAATCATCTGCTCTTCACTACATTAATTATGTAACTGAGTTCTTAGATGTCTTTCTCAAGGAACCATACAACTAGAGAGACAGAAATGTTTGTCACTGCCGGAACCTTCCAGATTTCACATCACTGATGCTACATACAAAGCCGAGCTACACAGATGTTGCAAACCAGGAATGACCCTCACACTGGTGCTCAGTGGTAACCCAGAGGCTGTCATCCTGCTTTATAGACAGACACCTGGAGGTGTTGGTGGACAGGGTAGTGGAGAAGAGGGCAGTCCTTTATCTAGCCAATTTGATTCTCTCCACATGATGTCAACATATAGCTGAAAGCACTGAATTCTGCAAAGGTCCTGACAACTTTCTAGCAATAATACAGAAGACCTATGCTGGAGAGTTAACCACACCCAAGGCAAGCTGCTTCTGTAACAGCACTGGCATCTACCTGGCAATGTGAAAAATTTCCCTGGTAAGTCTTGTTCACAAACAGCAGGACAACAGAGGAGGTATTGGATGTATTAGAATGTATGAAGTTGGATAAATCTCCTGGTCCTAAGCAGATATATCCAAAAAGACTGCAAGAGACTAGAGAAGAAATTGCGGGGGACCTGGCTGATATTTTTGCATCATTGTTAGCCACGGGTGAGGTCCGGAAGACTGGAGGGTAGCAAATGTTGTGCCATTATTTAAGAAAGGCTGCAAAAAGCCTGGATATTATAGATGAGTAAGCTAAACATCTATGGTAGGTAAGTTACTTGAAGATTCTGAGATAGGATGTACAATACATGCATTTGGAAAGACAGGGTTTGATTCAGAGTAGTCAGCATGGCTTTGTGAGTGGGAGTTCATGCCTCAGAAATTTGATAGAATTTTTTGATGAAGTGACCAAGAAGATTGACAAGGGCAAGGTGGTAGACACAGTCTATGGATTTCTGTAAGACCTTTGATAAGGTATGGTAGGCTGCTCTGGAAGGTTAGAGTGCATGGAATCCAGGGAAAGCTGACAAATTGGATACACAATTAGCTTGATGGTAGGAAGCAGAGGGTAATAGTGGAAGGATGCATGTTGGACTGGAGACCTGTGACTAGTGGAGTGCCTCAGGGGTCAGTGCTGGATCCATTACTGTTTGTTATCTATAGTAATGATTTGGATGAGAATGCACAAGGCATGATTCGTATGTTTGCTGAAGACACTAAAATAGGCAGTACTGAGGACAGTGAGGAAGGTTATCAGAAATTGCAGCAGGACCTTGATCTGCTGGGGAAGTGGACCAAGGAATGGCAAATGGAGTTTAATATGAATAAGTGTGAGGTCTTGCAATTTGGAAAGTCAAATCCAGGTAGGAGTTTCATGCGGAATGGTAGGGCCTTAAGGAGTGTAGTGGAAGAGAGGGATCTGGAAGTTCAGGTTCACAGTTCTATGAAAATGGAGTCACAGGTAGACAGGGCAGTGAAGAAGTTGGGCCATTGCGTGTAGAAGTTGGGAAGTTATGTTGCAGTTGTACAGGATGTTAGTGAGGCTGCACTTGGAGTACTGTGTTCAGTTTTGGACACATTGTTAT
This sequence comes from Chiloscyllium plagiosum, assembly GCF_004010195.1. Lineage (NCBI taxonomy): Eukaryota > Metazoa > Chordata > Chondrichthyes > Orectolobiformes > Hemiscylliidae > Chiloscyllium > Chiloscyllium plagiosum. The sequence continues at coordinate 68,482,484 of NC_057720.1, read as the reverse complement.
TGGAAGAATGTTATTAAACTGGAAAGAGTGCAGAAGAAATTTACAAGGACGTTGCCTGGACTCAACAGTCTGAGTTATAGGGAGAGGCTGAACAACCTAGGACTTTTTTCTTTAAAGCATAGGAGACTGAGGGGGGATCTTATAGAGGTGTTTACGGTCATTAGTGGCGTGGATAGAGTGAATGCATTCTGTCTTTTTCCCAGGTTTGGGGAATCGAGGACTAGAGGGCATCAGTTTAAGGTGAGAGGGGAAAGAATAAAAGGGAACCTGAGGGGCAACGTTTTTTACACAGAAGGTGGTACACATATGGAATGAACTGCTCGCGAAAGTGTTTGAGTGGGTACATTAACAACATTCAAAAGGCATTTGGACAAGTACATGGATAGGAAAGGCTTAAAGGATATGGGCCAAATGCAGGGAAATAGGGTTAACATGGACAGACATTTTGGTCAGCATGGACCAGTTTGGGCTAAAGGGTATGTCTCTGTGCTATATGACTCTATGACTCTCTATGACTCAATCCAGCTGGGATAATCTCCACCCCATCAGTCTACTCTCAATCATCAGCAAAGTGATGAAAGGAGCCAACAATAGTACTACCAAGTGGCATTTCCTCAATAATGACTGCCTCATTGAAGCTCAGGTTGGGCGCACTCAGTTCCAGATCTCTTTATAGCCTTAGTCCAAAAATGGAGTTAAATTCAAGAGGGCAAGAGAGAGTAACTCCACTTGACATCAAGGTAGCAATTGATCTAGTGTGGCATTAAGAAGCCCAAGCAAAACTGGTGTCAATGAGAATCAGAGAAAATTCTCCACTGATTGGAATCATAACAATTGCACAGGAAAATGATTCTTGTTGTTGTTGTTATTGGAGGTCAGTCATATCAGTTTTGGGACATCTGTGTGGGAGTTCCTCAGGATAGTGTCCTTGGCCCAACCATTTCTAGCTATTTCAATCACGTTTCCTGATGATTGCTGATCAAACAGATTAAGTGAGTGCCTCAGTAACTTGCAGCCTCAGAACCCGTGTCTTCCGACTTTGTGACCTCCGACCTAGCTGCCTCAGAACTCCTGGCCTCACCACAAACCCGACTAGACTGAATGGCGGAGTGGACTCGACGGGCCGAATGGCCTTACTTCCACTCCTATTTCTAATGATCTTATGGTCTTATAGACGGCCTCTTGGTCCAGCATGGCATCCCTCTCGGCCTGGCGCAGCGATCTCCAGCGGCCCAGCATGGTGATTTTCAGGCAGTACATGACTGTCTCTCAGCCTGGCATTGTCTCAATGTGAACCTCCGGTCTCAGGATTTCTAGATGTCAACATAGACTGGGACAGAAGACTATTTCTCTGTCCTTTTTTTGTCCATTTTACAATTTATTCCTGAATCAGCAATGTTGGACATTTTGTCTTACTTCTCTATTTTTCCATGAACAGTAACTGAAAAAGCTATATCTTAGGGACTTTTGCACCAAAGATGGTGCTATAACTATATGGCACTGTGGCGACTTGCACACTTTTCACCCTACTCACTCGAGTGCATGTGGTAATAAAGTTAATTCTACTTCTAATCCAAAAACCTGGCAGATGGAATGTAATGTAAAAACATGTGAGGTTATGCACTTTGTCAGGAAGTATAGAGGAACTCAATATTAGTTAAATGGGGAAAGACTACAAAAAGCTACAGGACAGGGATTTGGGAGTTCCTGTGCATAAAACTCAAAAAGCTAGCATCCAAATTCAGTACATAATAGGGAAGACAAATGGAATGTTGACCTTTATTTCAAAAGGGGATGGAGTATAAAAGTAGGGAAGATTTGCTAGAACTATACAAATCAGACCACAGCTAGAATAGTGTGATCAGTTTTGGGACCTTTATCTAAGGAAAGATTCACTGGCATTGGATGCATTCCAGAGAAAGTTTACTAGGCTAATATCAAGTATGGAGGAACTGTCTTATGAGGAGAGGTTAAGTAGATTGGACCTGTATTTGTTGGTGTTTAGAAGAATGAGAGGCAAACTTATTGAAACATAAAATATTCTTAGGAGGCTTGAGAGGCTAAATGCAGAAAGGTTGTCTTGCCTTGTGGAATCTGTTGACTTCTTTACTGCAGCGGGCTGTAGAGTCTGAGTCATTAAGTATATTCAAGGTTGAGATAGACAGAGTTTTGAACAATAAGGGAATCAGGAGTTATAGAGAAAAAGTAGAAAAATGGGACCAAAGATTTTAAGATCAACAATGATTTCATTGAATGGCAGAGCAGACTCAATGAGTTGAATGGCCTACTACTGCTCCTGTATCCTAAGGTTTTATCACACAATATTCAGCACCATTCATGACTCCTCAGCTACTGAACCAGTCAATATCAAAATGCATCAGGACCTGGACAACATCTAGGTTTGGTCTTATACTTGGCAAATATTATTTGTGTTTCACAAGTGTCAGATGGCATCCATCTCTAGCAATAGAGAATCCAATCATTTCCCTTTGATAGTCAATGGCATTACCATTGTTAAACATTGCACCATCAACTTCCTGAGGGATACCACTGAACAAAAATGCAATTTGATCAGTAATATAATTATTGCGGCTACAAAGACAGTTAAGAGGCTGGGAATTCTGTGGTGAGTAACTCACCTCCTGACTCCCCAAATCCTGTCCACAGAGTGCAAGGCAGGAGTGTGATAAAATACTCTCTACTATTTTGGATAATTGCTGCTCCAACAACACTCAAGATGTTCAATACATCAGAACAAAGCCTTATCTAACACCTTCAACATTCATTCTCTCCACTACCACTTATACCATCTACAAGCTGCGCTGCAGCAACTCACCAAGGCTCTTTAGACAGAACCTTCCAAACCCACAACCACTACCATCTAGAAAGACAAGAGCAGCAGGTACATGGGAACACCACCACCTGCAAGTACTCATTCAAGTCACAGTCAATCTGATCTGCAAGTATATTGTCATTCCTTTAGTGGTTCTGGGTAAAACACCTGGAACTCCCTTCCTAACAGTATTGTGAGTCTATCTGCACCATAAGGACTGCAGTGTTTCAAGAGGGCAGCTCACCATCATCTTCTTAAGAACAGTTAGGATGTGCAATAAATGCTGGCCTGTCCAGTGATATCCACAATTGTGAATCATTTTTTGAAAAATGAGAAATGAAAGGTGTCATGGTTAATGCTGTACAACCGAGGCCTTGCTGCTCGATTAGAACCTCCGGGGGCAGAAGTCCCGCCTACCGAAATAAAGCAGAAGCCAGTAGCTCTTTTGAATGGTGATGCCACCAGGGAAGATCGCCCACAGGCATCCCACCATAGTCTCTATTGAGGTGTAACTGGAAAGGTAATGGCCTCCCCACTTAGCGCTCTCCAATGGGATTAACTGCTACAAAACATGCTATAGAGCAGGGGCTCAACCTTTTTAGCCATTCTCCATTTAGCCATCCCTTCGTCACAGGAATCAACCTAATGAACCTCTTTTGATCTGCCTCCAATGCCAATTATCCTTTATTAAATACAGAGACTAAAACTCAGTACACAACTCCAGGTGTGGTCCCACCAACATCTTGCCCTTGTGTTACAGTGGACTGATGATCACTGTTAACCATTTCCTAGGTCCATAGATGCCAATATAAAGTTATTGCCATCTATTAGCAGGGATTGTGGGAGGTTAGAATAATTTCCAAGATACTAGGTTTTTAATGTTGCACTATTTCTGTGTTTGGTCAGTTTTCATGTCAATAGAAGGAATTACTCTTAGACGTCATTTTAAAAATGCTATTTTTAGATGGACAATGTTAAATTTAAGTAAAAGCTAATTCCGCCTTTGTCCATTCTCTGATAATCTTTAGCCCCTTGCAGTCCCCAGACTGTAAGCGCTTCTTTGGAATGTGCAACACACACAACATGGGTATCGTGGGAGCAGAGTGATGGTGCAGTGAGCTACATTGCAATTGCAGAAGGAATGGAAGGGGACAGGTATTCATGCAACACAACAGAAGAACTAGAGTGTGAGATTGTAGACCTCCCATGTGGTCAGATATACAATATAACGATATTAGCAATGGATGGGATCTGTACCAGTTTACCAAGTCCATCTTTTGAAATTCAAACAGGTAAAACTTTGGTATGCTTTTTACAAAAAAAAACAGAATAAAGTCCCTAGAGCACTGAAGATTAAGAATTAACAATCAAAGTAAATATTAATAAACATAATTTCGTATCTTGTATATTGGCTATCTTTAATTCTAGTTACAAAGTCATCTATTCAGCTATTGTTTCAGTCATATACTAATCCAAGATCCTCGATCTGCACTTAATGAACTGTACTGCTGTTTCAGACCTGTACAAGTGGATTAAATCTAAAATAGTTTGAGGTCTGCTTTGTTTTTCTGCAGTGCCTTGTGTGCCACAGAATGTAGTTGCTCACATCAATTGTGAAAGTAATAATGTGTCAGTGTTTTGGGATCCCAGCAATGGTACAGAGTCCTACCTTGTAACAGCACAAGGAAACAATAACCATTGGGCGTCATGCTATACAACAGAGACTGAATGTGAGATCTCCGATGTGTATTGTGGATTGAGCTACTATATAACTGTACAGGCAATCCGCATGGAGTGTAACAGCTCTCAAAGCTCCGCTGTTACAGTTAAAACAGGTAATTTCAAATAAGAAGTTCTTCAATGTATGGCTTTGGGACATTGTCACTTTTATACTTTATAGAAAGTCATTTCATTGGACAGTTAGAGAATACAAACAATCCATGCCAGCATTAATACTCCACTTAAGTCTACTCCTATCTTATCTGATCTGTAAGTATAACTTTCTGTTCTGTATGCATTGTATGCCTTTCTAATTTCCTCTTTAATGCATCAATATTATTCACTTCAATCACTCATATGTCAGTCAGTTCTGTGTTCTTAGCAATGTTTCTTCTGTATTCCAGATCATGTGACTTACTATTTTTCCAGTAGGTAATATTTACAAATGTTTGTTTTGCAGTGCCATGTATCCCACAGAATGTTGATGCTCATATGAACTGTGATGCTGGATATACGTCAGTCTCATGGGAGTTAAGTGAAGGTGCAATTTCATACATTGCAATTGCAGAAGGGAGCAATGTCCAACAATGCAGCGTTACTCAAACAATGTGTGATATCACTGAGCTGAGCTGTGGAGAGACCTACACCATCACAGTCCATGCACATGATGACTATTGTGACTCTGCTGAAAGTCATTTTGTCACAATTGAATCAGGTAACTAAAAGAGACATTTGTAAAGGATCTACAATTAGTGGAGCAATGATTGAGCTTAGACCTACTTATATATTTTCTTCACTGATGTGATCATTAATTTAAAACCAATCGACTCTGAACCATGCTATCAGCTACCATTCAGAAAGACTAGACCAAGATCCGAGGTCGAGAAGAGGATTTACAAACAACTGGAAATTTATGTTCACAAACCTTTTAGGTTGGGCAGGTTGAGGGGAGAAAAGCATATGTGACTTTTGTTATTTTTAGAAGTAATGGTGTTTATAGCAACAATTGGGTGCTAAACCCATCTAGACACTAATTAGTTCTCATCTGGACTGTGTGTTCTATTCTGGGTACCACACTTTGTTAAGGATGTCATGGTCTTTGAGTGGTGCAAAACATTAAGAGGGAAGCAGTGACATAGTGGTATTGTCACTGGACTAGTAATCCAGTAACATCCCACAGACCCAAATTTGAATCCCACCAAGAAGGAATCTAATCACTGGCATTACTATTGTTGAATCTACCATTATTAACATCCTGAGGTTACTATTGACCAGAAACTCAACAGGACTAGCCATATAAATACGGTGGCTCCAAGAACATGTCATAAGCAATGAATCCTATTGCAAGTAACTCACCTCCTGATTTTCAAAGTCTGTTCACCATCTACAAAGTACAAGTTAGGAGTGTAATGGAATACCCCTCACTTGCACGGATGAGTGCAGCTCCAACAGCACTCAAGAAACTTGACACCATTCAGGACAAAGTTGTCCGCTAGATTAGAACCATATCCACAAACATCAGTTCCTCTACCACCAGTAGCAGCAGTGTGTATCATCCCCGAGATGTACTAGAGGTGTTCACCTGAAGTCTCTTTGACAGCACCTTTCGAACCCATGACCAGTATCAGCCAGAAGACAAGGGCAACAAATACATGAGAGCATCACCAGCTGCAAGTTTCCCTCCAAGTCACTCACCATTCCTTCAGTGTTATTGGGTTAGAATCCTGGAATTGTGGGTGAACCTACATCAAATGGACTGCACTGGTTCAGGATTGCAGATCATCATCACCTTCTCAAGGGCAATTAGGGATAAGTAATAAATGCTGGCCGAACCAACAATAACCTCAGCAAATGAATAAATAATGCCAGAATTTTACCAGAGTAGAGGAACTTCAATTATCTGGAGAGACTGAGGAAGGTAGGATTGATCTCCTTAAAGAAATTTAAATTTAAGATTAAACTTAACTGAATTATTTGTGGTCATTTGTGATGTGGATGGGCAGATTTATCATAAACGTTTTCCTGTGATAGAAAATTAGTAACTGGAGGACACAGGTTGGAGAAAAAACCTGTATTGGAAACAGAAAACCTTTTTAGGCTATAGAGAAAGAGCAGCGTTGTGGGGTTTGTTTGTATCTCTACCAGACACAGGCAGGATAACACTAATGGCTTCCTTCATTGCTGTATCAATCTATGATTGGGAAATCTTTTTCTAACCACATTTAACACCACTATGTGGCTTGACAAGTTGCAGGTACTGCTCATGTCTACCCTTTATTGTTCCAGTAATAGTGCTTTCATATGGCATTGCACTGTTGATTAGAGGCCTGACTGAAAATGCCATTGGTAATCTCATCAGCTCAACTCAGTCATTTAAAATTAGCAGCATTCAGTGTACATTTTTCAGGGCACTAGTGGATAGAATGGCACAGTATAGAAGACATCATCTTTGGTCTGGCACGTTTTGAAAGACCTTTCCTATTTGCATCTTCCACACAGCTCTATAAATCGTACCCCTTCTTTACTCAATTCCCTTTTACAAGTTTTTGTTGAGTCTGCTTCCACCGTCCTTGTAGGCAATGCATTCCAGGCCATAATTCATGAGAAATCATAAATTATTTTCACAGGACACACTAACCAGTGAAGACTCTGAATACCCATTCACACTGCTTTAGAGCTAGAGCTGATTTTATTTCTGTGGCATATAAGTGGCCATTGGCTGTATTGGCTGCTTGTCCTCCTGATCTCCTTTCACTTGTGCAATATTGTGATAAACGTACCTCCAAGTAGTTATGAATGAATAAAAGTTAAGTTGAGAATTACTTTTGGAAACACATCTTTATCCAAAAAGTGGTCAGTATCCGAAGAGATCCACCAGGAAGGATCCTGAAATAATTCACCAGATGGTTAAGTTCTTTGGCAAGAGGGTTCATAGGTGTTGCACCCAACACCCTCTCTTGTGTGTCATTCTTATTGTAACATTTTGTAAATGTTTTACTGATTTGAAATAATGCATTTAACCACCATCACATGCAATCAAAATAAGTGCAAGAGATCTTCCATTTGCTAAATGTTAACTAAGGATGGGCAGCCCAATTGATTTCATTTACTCTATTGAAAACAGTATCAACATCAGAATATTATTTCAGGTGTACTTCCTCCTTGATTTTCTGAACAAATTCCAACACTCAACACATGGAATAAGATCTAACTTAGAAATTACATTTCCATGTTTCTAAATGGTAATCTAGCTATTACATGGCTTTCAAGGATTTCTTCATTAAGTATTTATTCTCAGATGTTGCCAACAAAGAAAGTAAATCAAATGCTGACATCACTAAACTGTAACTTTTTGTCCTCCTCCCAAAAGCACCCTGCCCCCCTCAGAATGTACAAGCTGATATTGACACTGTCACAGCCTCTGTAACGTGGGAGCCAAGCAATCTCACAGTGTCATACACTGCAACAGCCGAGGGAAGTGATGGACACATAGCCACCTGCAGTACATCTGAAACAAACTGTTTCATCTCAGATCTCCACTGCAGCCAAAGATACAACATCTCTGTCCTTGCATTCGGTGAGAAATGCAGCAGCATCCAAAGTTCCAGTTATGAAATTTGGACAGGTAATATAGAAAGAAAAAAACATGCCTTCATATAATACCTTTCAGCTTCTTAAGACATCTCAAAACTATAGTGACTGTAATGAGGTCAGCCAAGTGGACCGCATAGAATATGAGTTCCCTGATTGGGGCTGTTAATCTGGTCCAACTGTGAGCCCTGGCTGACAGATAGAAACAGGAATGTCAAACATTCTGACACTTTGAGAGCTAGTTCTGAGGCTGAATCAGTGTCAAGGACTTTACATGTGTAAATAAAGAGTGACTTAGTGACAGGCCTCTGTGGAGTTATTTCAAAAACCCATAAAATTCAAGAATTATTTTTTGAAGTGCAGTCATTGTTGTTGTATAACCAAAGCAAGCAGACAATTACAAGCTCCCAAAGAGACATTGAAAGAGATGATAAGCCGATTTGTTTCAGCTTCTTTTATGAGGAGGTGAAAGTTGACAAGGACAATTCCTGCCTCCTCTTTAAATAAATACTTCAATGCAAGCTTTCAACGAGAATAGATGTGAGCCCAGCAGAACGTTTCATTGAAAAGACAGCAGATAGACAATCTGTGCTGCCTCAATGTTGCATAGACCTAGTTACCAAGATGACATGAAAACAATTGAAAATGACTTATCAAACTATTGTACAGTTACAAAGAATTGGGCAATGTTACCCAAAGACAATCTCTAGCCACTTCAAAGCACCACCACATCTTGTGGCAGGGTCATTTAAAATGTCTATGAACAGTCATCCAGCTGGGACTGCTCTCTTATAATTCCATTCTGATTTATTTATGCAAAAATTTCTTGCTACAATTAAAGGCTTCTCTTCCTGCTCTTGCAATGCCACCTCTGGTATCTCCCAAGGATCTAAGATTTGCCCCCATCCTATTGCTCATCTACACGCTGCCCTTTAGTGATATCACCTGAAAGTGCAGCACTGATGGCACTCAGCTCTATCACTCCACCACCTTACTTGACACCTCCACTGTTACTATTTATCTAACATCTACTACTAAATGAGTAGGATTTTCCACGATAGTGAAGCCATTGTTTTCAGTTTTCTCTCAAACTTCCCTAGCTACCAACTACATCTCTCTCAAGTCAACAGTTTGAGATTAAACCAACATGTTCACTAGTTTGTTGTCATACTTGATCCTGAAACAATTTTCTGAACTCGCATTTATGTCATCTCTAAGACAGCCTTTACCCTTTTCCATAACATCATTCAACTTCTCCTCTATCTCAGCTCATCAGGTATGGAAACCTACATCCATGCTTTTGCCAACTCTAACTGCCACTATTCCAATGTACTGTCAGCTGTTTCTACCACATTCTACTCTCCAAGAGCTTGAAGTCAGCCAATCCTCTGCTGGCCATGTCTTAATGTGCAGTAAATACTGTTCCACCTTTATCCTGTTCTCACTGACCTATGTTGGTTCTGTGTCAGGAAACGTTTTGATTTTAAAATTCACATCCTTTGTTTCAAATCCCCCAATGTCCTTCCCCTCCCAACACACTAACTTGGTCCAACCTCACAAGCCGCCGGAATATATGCTGTCCTCTAATCCTGGCCTGTTGTGCATCCAAACAAACATGTGAATTAACAACCTTCGGCCCCTCAAGCTTGCTCCTTCACTCAGTCAGATCATGACTAATTTGTTTGTATTTTGAATTCCACATTCTCATCTATCACCAATAAACTCTGGTGTCTTTGCCTAACAAGAATCCATCTACCTCTGTCTGAAGAATATTCAAAGTTCCCACCTCTATCCCCTTCTGATGCAAAACTTTCCAAACTCACATAACTCTCTGACAGAAAAACAATTTTCCTCCTCTCTGTACTAAAATGAGGATGACTAATATTTGATTAGTTCCTTCTAGTTCTGGACTCACCCACAACAGGAAACACCATTTCTACATCCAGCTTGTCACTTTATAAATTCAAATTGGTCACCCCTCACTCTCCTAAAATCCAGGAGAAACCAGTCCAATCCGACCAAGCTTTACTTCATCAGACAACCCTCTCATGTCAGGTGTCAATACAGTAAATCCTTTCCAATGTATTTATATCTTTCCTTAAATAACGAGACTCAAACCGTGCACAGTATTTGAAATTTGGTCTCACCAGCACCCTGTACAACTGAAGCACAATATCTTTATAACGACCTTCTTAACTACTTGCTGTACCTGCATACGAACTTTTGTGACTCATGCTCTAGAACACCTGGAACCCTTTACATCTCAGAATTCTGCGGGTGTTCTCTGTTTAAGTTATTTTTTTTAACCCTTGCTGCCAAAGTGAACATCACATTTTTCAGTATTGTAGTCCATATGCCAAATTTTTGCCAACTTGCTCAACCTCTCCGTATCCATCTGTATCTTCCCTTATGTCCTCTTCACAACATACTTTCCTACTTATCTTTGTACAGTCTGAAAATTTCATCACCACGTCTTTGGTCCATCATCTAAGCAATTGATGTAGATTGTAAAAAGCTAAGGGCTCAGCTCAGATCCAGGGGGTACTATTCTTATTACCTCCTCCTGCTCAGAAAAAGGCCTATTGATGCATACTCCCTCTTTTGTCAGCCACCCAATCTTGTATTCGTGCTAATATGTTAGTCCCTGCACCATGATCTTCTACTTTGCACAATATATTTTCTGTGGCACTTTTTGTTAAATATCTTCAGGAAATCCAAGTACAGTATGTCTACAGTACATCCCCTTTATCCACAGCGAATGTTACTCCTTCAAAAAAGTCCACTAAATTGGTTAAACAGGATTTTTCTTTCACAAAATCATGCTGACTTATCCCAATTGTCTTGAAGTTTCCCAAATGGCCAGCTATTACTGTCTCAATGATCGATTCTAACACCTTCTGCAAAGTAGATGTCGATCTAACTGGCCGACTGTCCCTGTTTTCTGCCTTGCTTCTTGAACAGAGGAGTTATATTTGCTACTTCCAAAATCTAACACCTTTTGGAAACTGAAATCCAATGTATCTTCTGCCTCATTAGCAATCTCTTTTATAACCCTAGAATAAATTGACAAATTGGCCTGGAGTCTTGTCAGCCACAATTCCATCAGTTTACCATCTCCCTAGCAATTGTAATCTCATTAAATTCTCTGTCTTTTCCATCTCCTGATTTACAGCTATTACTGGAATGTTGTCTATATCCTCTCCCATGAAGGTATCTGCAAAGTATTTGTATATTCCATCCTTCATGTCCTCATTATCTACAACTGAAACTTCATTCTCACTCCTGAGAAGATCAACACCCACTTTACTTATTCTTTTCTTTCTTAAACACCTATAAAACACTTGCTATCTGGGTTTACATTTCTCGCTCACTTCCTCTCATACCTTTACTCTTGATTAATCTTTCAATCAATCTTTGACATTGTCTATTGCACTCACTTCCTGCCAGAAACTTGCAAAGCCATAATTAGTGACGTGCCATGCACAAAATAGATCAGGAAGCTACAAAGTGGGTAAATTTCTCACTGGAGACACAACTTTCTCACTGGAGACAATTCTCTATAATGTCTTCTTAAGATGTGTAAAAGGTAAAGAACAAACAAGGCATAAATGGGCTGTATTTTGTACATCTCTGTCAACAAAATATCGAGAAATAGTGAGCATTAGAAAAACAAAGTTCTCTTCCATAAGCATGAGGAGTAAGCCCTGTCTTTCGCAGCCACCAATGGATTGGCCTAAATGGTAACCATTCAAAAATGGTTTTTTACCTTTTACCCAGCATCTCAAATTAAACCAGGAGTGAAAACCACTGTCCTACCAACCTGACTGAACAGTACATGCGCTGATCTGCTATCCTGGATTCCAGGATGCTCCTGTAGAAAGTGGAAGAAGTGCAGACTCATGCTCCACTGATTACATCCCCAGTCAGGCTGTTCCTCAGCAATCTTCACTCATGGTTATTACCAGCAATAAACTGGGGATTTTGAGATTAGCATTCTTGTGGGCCTATCTGGCATCATTCATACAAAGATGTAATGTTCAGAGAAAATACTTCTAAACTTGAGATCAAGCTGGGTCCAGACCAAAGTGGCCCAGAGTCCTGAGCTAAAATTTAGTTGCTGTAAAATACAACGTCTAACTTTAGTCTTCACATTTGTAAATAATTGCTTTGTTGAATTTTTTTTAAATTCCATGAGTTGCTGGCAAGGACCACTTGGGCAAAACATATTTTTAATATTAAGCTAGTGCACATTAATGCTTATATTTTATTTTCTACAGCACCATGTGCCCCTGATGAAATCATTGTGAATGTGAACTGCAATTCAAGTATGGTCATAATATTATGGGGGCACAGTGATGCAGCAGTCTTTTATGAGGTAACTGCAGAAGGTGTTGATGGACATAAACACTCGTACAAGACAACAGAGTCACGCTATGAACTTCCAGATTTACACTGTGGACAGTCCTATAACATAACTGTAACAACAATGAGATACAGTCGGAATGGCATTTCAAGTACTTCTGTACAGACTCAAACTGGTACTATTACTGATCCTTTAATAATGGAAATAGTTCTGCATTTATTCACAATTATATTTACACGATGGACGGCATGAACTGATAGTTATTTGCATTTTCTCACCAGCACCGTGTATTCCTGAGAATCTTAAAGCTGAGCTGAATTGTGATTCAAATGCTGTATCCTTCTCATGGGATGACACCGAAGGAGCAAAGTTTTACATTGTGACCGCTCGAGACAGGCAAAGAGTCACCACCTCTTTTGAGACCAATGACACAAAAGCTCAATTCCCAAACCTGCAGTGTGGTGAATATTACACAATCTCTGTTTTAGCAGCAGATGGCATCTGCAAAAGCCCCCAGAGTGCAGTGGTGAATGTACATTCAGGTATCACTCATTTCCATAAAATATTTTGTGACATCTTAATAAATGAAATCATAAATTTCACACACACTAATTAAATGCACAAATCAAATTTTTATGTTGTTAATTGTGCTCTTGTTGCATTAATCCCTGGTGCAGCATAAATTGAAGAATGTTTTGAAGATGCCGATATTAGACTGGGGTTTACAAAGTTAAAAATCACACAACACCAATTATAGTCCAACAAGTTTAATTGGAAGCACTAGCTTTTGGAGCACTGCTCCTTCATCAGGTGGTTGCGGAGTACACAATTGTAAGACACAGAATTTATAGCAAAAGTTTACACAATCACCTTAAACTTTTAAATTGAAGAACTCTTGTTAGAGTGTACACAGCTGGAGTTCCTCTGTATGTTGCTCACATCTTTTGGTCTGACAAGCTATAGAAACACATTGTTCATGTTTCAGATGAAAACAATTCCACCTTGTGACCCTTAAGCAAAATCTACTCAACCTTATGAATTGATCTTGGGTGGGCATCTGTAGTTGGTGTTTGAAGCAGCTTGAAGCTGTATTACAATAGGAGAAGCCTGGGATGCAGCCAGCCTGCAGTACATCCAGTGAAAGCTGATAGATACAAGGCCAGCTGCACCCATGCTGAGAGGACTTTGAGGCCAATGTATAGTGAAAATATGTGCATTTGGTCTTTGAACACTGTCTTGCAGCTCTTAAAACTTTGTCTACATCCAGGCTTTTGTGAGCTTGTTACAACTAGCAGTATTTTTTGATTTTGCCAAGGATCCCTATTTTTGATGGCGCATTTGTCTCCATAAATTATTTGTTGTGATGCTTGGGAGGATAAAGGTTGTGCGTGAAAGCTCTCCAGTCATATCTGACTGCCTGAGAGTGGCTCTGTGCTCTCCTACCCTCACCTGTACCCCAACATCTGCTGAGAGAATGAGGCTCAATCTTCAGAATAATCAAGCAAATGATGTGTTTAAGGCTCTTTCGAGAACCTTTAGTTTCCATATGTGAATGTGACTCAGCAGTAACTCCAATATTATTAGTCAGTTGTTAGGGCTGTTATGCTATAGAGTCAAGGCAAGTCCACATTTATGGTATTTCATTGTTTGTTTCACTGGAGAAACTGCATGTTTTAGTTTTCTGTTGAAGTTCCTTGTGCTTATAGAATGAAAGTTTGAATGCAATTACAGACAACTTAGTAAATCCATTCATCCATTTATTTACCTGCACTTAGTCTGATGATAAGATTCTATCTTATTTTTTATCCAATTTAAAGTTTAAATCTTATTTCCAGTCCCTTGTGACCCGCAGAATGTGGAAGTAAAACTGGATTGTAATCTAAACACAGCCTTAGTCACGTGGGACCATAGCAGAGGTGCTCTGTGGTACACTGCCATTGCTGAAGGACTTGATGGCAACATCACATTGTGCAGCACATCAGAAACACTGTGTCAAACACCCATGTTACTCTGCAGCCAGTTATATTCTGTGTATGTGATAGCATCTGACAGCAAATGCAACCAGTCTCTGAGTTCAGTTGTTGAATTTCAAACAGGTATCTTGTCCACATCTTTCATTAACCAGTGTTTATTTTTCTAACATACACCAAGTAATCTCTAAGTCCCACAGTTTATTCACACCATAAAAAGTCTTCTGTTTAGAATATGCTCTCAAAGCTATAAATATATTCTTTCCATCCTAACAAGAATAAATACTTTTAGACTGTTTGAAATTCTATTTGTGCAATTATATTGTGGAATTTAGGTAACTGACTCGCTCTTTATCCATCTTATTTCTCTGATAATCTTCAGCCCCTTGTAGTCCCCAGACTGTAAGCGCTTCTTTGGAGTGTGCAACACACACAACGTTGGTATCATGGGAGCAGAGTGATGGTGCAGTGAGCTACATTGCAATTGCAGAAGGAATGGAAGGGGACAGGTATTCATGCAACACAACGGAAGAACTAGAGTGTGAGATTGTAGACCTCCCATGTGGTCAGATATACAGTATAACGATATTAGCAATGGATGGGATTTGTACCAGTTTACCAAGTTCATCTTTTGAAATTCAAACAGGTAAAACCTTTGGTTTGTTTTTTATCAACGTTAATAAAACAAAGATTCTAAAAGACAGGAGAATTTAGAAGTCACATAACAATGTCAAATGTTCCATTAATAAACCCCACCTCACACTTTGTATATTGCTAACTGCTACAGTTAATCATCTGGCTGCAAACACATCTACCACATCTAGTTAAATCTATCACCTCTCAATTATGTTGTTCAGCTCATACTTACAAGTGAAATTACCAAGAAACCAGTACATTCCAGGAATTGGTGCCTTTATGTAATAGGGAGCTAAGACTCAGGATACATTAAGAAGCAGTACCATGATTTGCTTTCAATTTGTGTAGCTTGTGCCTCAAAGATAGGGTTCCTGTTACAAACTCAAAAAAAATTGCATGATATTGTAGCAGTGTATTCTGAGGTTATGCTACCAATTATACAGGGCAGCAGTTATTTGTTTGTCCATTGCATGCCAGTTGGAATATGGGTAAAGAAAACTGGTGTACAACCAACGTATACTTCCGCTCATTCTAGATTGTGTTATTAGCTTAGATTAGATTACTTACAGTGTGGAAACATGACCTTCGGCCCAACAAGTCCACACCGACCCTCCGAAGAGCAACTCATCCAGACCCATTCCCCTACATTTACCCCTTCACTTAACACTACGGGCAATTTAGCATGGCCAATTCACCTAACCTGCACATTTTTGGACTGTGGGAGGAAACCGGAGCACCCGGAGAAAACCCACTCAGACATGGGGAGAATGTGAAAACTCCACACAGACAGTTTTCTGAGGCAGGAATTGAACCCGGGTCTCTGGCGCTGTGAGGCAGCAGTGCCAACTACTGTGCCACCATGCCAGATTAGCTATGTATTAATTTGAGTGTACATTTTGTTTTTCTAGCCAGGTCTGAGCCCATTATTCCGATTTCATTCTTTGTTTTAACTGTTGTCCACTCAGTCATTTCTCCTTCAGAAAACTTAATAACACTTATGTCTTCAACCAAGCAGTTGGTCACTGTGCCTCATGGATCTTCTTTTGTTCAATTTTCATTTCTTCATTAAACAATTTTAAGCCTGCTGAGAACTGTTTTGTATTCTAAACCCATAAATGTGAATCTAGCAATTGTTCCATTGGTAAGATTTTGTATCAAACAATGTTTAGCAATGTATATGTAACAGCAAATCTCTGATGAACAAAACTCTGTTCTTTGTTTTCTCCTGTTTGCAGTGCCTTGTGTTCCACAGAATGTAGTTGCTCACATCAATTGTGAAAGTAATAATGTATCAGTGTTTTGGGATCCCAGCAATGGTACAGAGTCCTACCTTGTAACAGCACAAGGAAAGAACGATCATTGGGTCACATGCAATACAACAGGGACTGAATGTGAGATCTCCGATGTGTACTGTGGACTGAGCTACTTTATAACTGTACAGGCAATCAGCATGGAGTGTAACAGCTTGCAAAGCTCTGCTGTTACAGTTAAAACAGGTAATGCTGGACAAGAATTTCAAGTAAGAAATTCTTCAAACTATAAATAGCTTTTTGGACATTGTCACTTTTATACTTTATAGAAAGTTTTTTCATTGGACAATTAGTACAGAATACAAACAATCCATGAAGTATTAAGCCTATTCCAATCTTTTCTGATCTATTAGCATAACTTTCTATTCTGTATCCATTGTTCGTCTTTCTGATTTCCTCTTAAATGCATCAATACTTCAATCATTCCTATGTCAGTCAGTTCCTTGTCCTCTTAGAGATGTTTCTTCTGAATTCCAGATCATGTGACTTACTATTTTTCCAGTAGGTAACATTTACAAATGCTTGTTTTGCAGTGCCATGTATCCCACAGAATGTTGATGCTAATATGAACTGTGATGCTGGATATACATCAGTCTCGTGGGATTTAAGTGAAGGTGCAATTTCATATATTGCGACTGCAGAAGGGAGCACTGTCCAACAATGCAGCGCTACTCAAACAATGTGCGATATCACTGAGCTAAACTGTGGAGAGACCTACACCATCACAGTCCGTGCACATGATGATTATTGTGACTCTGCTGAGAGTCATTTTGTCACAATTGAAACAGGTAATTGAAAGAGAACTTCATCAATCTCACCACCACTCTCCACAGAAAACCTTAGATACATTTACATCAACCAGAAGATAATTCCGCAGATAAAAGCAGCTCCTGGGCAAGTGCTCTTTTAAATGTTTTTGTTTTTTTCAGTATCGTGCATCCCACAGAATCTCGATGTGCAGCTGGACTGTAACACAAACGATGCTTCTGTGTCATGGGCCCACACTAAAGGTGCAGTGTCATACTCTGCAGCAGCAGAAGCAAGTGATGGCCACACAGCATCATGTGATACAGCCAACAGACAATGTCAAATAACCAATCTACACTGTGGACAGATGTACAATGTAACTCTCACAGCATTGGATGGTGTTTGTGACTCTTCAGAAAGCTCTGTATTTAAATTCAGTACTGGTAAGTCTTTGGTATGGAATTAAGTGCTTCAAAGGTCACACGACCAATTCACAACAACATCTTCATTTATATAGTAACTCATTTCAAAACACCTCATTAGGAAGAGAATCTGAAAACTGAACAACAATTGGAAGAAACAAAAACAGAAATTGCTGGTTAATCTCAGCAGATTTGGCAGCATCTGGGAAGAAAGCAGTTAATGTTTTAAATCCGGTGACTCTTGATCAGATGCTGTCCGACCTGCTGAGTTTTGCCAGCAATTTCTGGTTTTGTTTCTGATCTCCCGCATATGCAGCTCTTTATTTTATCGTAGGAATTGGGAGAAGGTGTGATTGAAGTTGGGATTGAAATTAAAGTGCAACATCTGGGTTTTAAGGAGCTTGTTGAGGATAGGTAGAGAGGTTTCAAGTTTAAATAAATTCCACACAACCAGTTTGTGATATCTGAAAACCTACAATGCCACTTAGGAACATGTTCCAGGATTTTTAGCCACCGACCCAGTTGAAGGAACAGCATTATATTTCCAATCTGGCTGATGAATGGTTTGGAGGGAAAAGTGCAGGTGGTTGTATTCCCATGTATTTGATGCCCCTTGTCCTTTATGATGATGGTGGTTGTGAGGTTGGAAGGTGCTGTGTAAAGAGCCTTTTTGGTGAAGTTTTACAGTGAATCTTATAGATGGGGCACACTGCTGCTAGTGAGTGTCAGTGGTGGAGGGAGTATTGTGGATGTGGTGTCAATAAAGTGACTGCTTTGTCCTGGATGGTGTCAACTTTTTTGAGTGTCATTGGAGCTGCCCCTATCCAGGAAAGTGGGGAGTATTCCATCACACTCCTACATTGTGCCTTGTAGATGATGGACAGGCTTTAGGGAGTCAGGAAGTGAGTTACCTGTCGCAGTATTCCTAGCTTCTGTTATGCTCAAGTAATTAATCACAATATTTATATGGCTAGTCCAGTTCAGTTTCTGGTCAATCGTAAACCCTGAGGATGTTGATAGTGGATGATGCAACAATGATAATGTCATTGAATGTCAAGGGGTGATAGTTAGATTCTCTCAGATTAGAGATTGTGTCATTGCCAGTATTTAGTTGGCAAGAATGCTACTTATCACTTGTCAGCTCAAGCCTGGATATTCTACAGATCACCTTGTAGTTGATATGGACTGCTTTAGTATCAGAGATGTGAATGATACTAAACATCTTGTAGTCATCGGTAAATAGCTCTACTTATGCCCGCATTGAGGATGGAATGTCATTGATGAAACAGCTGAAGATGGTTGACCCCAGGACACTATCCTGAGGAACTTCTGCAGAGATGTCCTGGAGCTGATATGGCTGACCTCCAACAACCATGACAATCTTCCTTTGTGCTTGGTATGACCAACCAGCAGAGAGGTTTCCTCTTGATTCCCATCAATTCCAGTTTTGCTAAGAGTCTTTGATGTCACACTTGGTCAAATGTAGCTTTGATGTCAGAAGCAGTCACTCTCACATCACTTCTGCAATTTCACTTTCTTTTCCATGTTTGAACTAAGGCTGCAATGAGGTCAGGAGATGAGGGGCCCCAGTGGAAACCAAACTGGTTATCACTGAGCAGGTTATTGTTGAGCAGGTGCTGCTTGATAGCACTGTTGATGACACATTCTCTCATTTTACAGATAAATGAGAATAGACTGCTGGGACAGTAATTGACAGGGTTGGATTTGTCCTGCATTTTGTGTACAGGACATACCTGGGCAATTTTGCACATTGTCAGGCAGATACCAGTGTTGTAACTGTACTGAGAGACCTTGCCTAGGGGAGCACTGCAAGACTCAGTCTTCGGTGGTGACATGGAAAATGTGAACAACAAGAGAAGTGAGGTGAGATGGAAGAACAAAATAGTCTAGAGTCAGTAGAACCAGAGCTGAAAATTTGGTTAGAGGACTAGAGATGTTTTCTGAAATAGAACGTAGTGAGCTAACAGTGTAACTTGAAATCAAAAAGAGTGGTTGTCACTAAAGTAATGCCTTTCCTAACCTCAAAAATATGCCAAAGTATTTTTGCAATCTAGGCATTGATACCATGTAGCAAAGTGCCTTTTTGATAGGGAGATATTGTCAGAACAACTAGGGTTCTGTGTACCATGAGATGTAACATGGAATGTCTGTGAGATAATAGTGTGAAGTTGATGAGTTGCCTCTGATAGGGCCGCTGTTTAGTTTGGTTGAAATACTGGGCTTCAGAGCACATGTGGTTTAAACATTGGTTTAAATAGGGGCCAGTTAGAGGTAGTAAGAGTGTGTGTCAAGTACACAGTGTAGGGTGCATTTGTAACTGGTCGACGTGGACACTGTGTAAGACTCACGCTGCCAATTTTGACATCTCTTAAACTCACACAGTAGAACACGTGGAGTCCTAATGAAGAATCACCAGACTCAAAACATTAACTCTGCTTTCTCCGCACAGATGCTGCCAGCACTGGAGTTTCTCCAGCAATTTCTGTTGTTGTTACATTGGAACATACATTCAGCAGATGGAGGAACCACCTCCTCCCCTCTACCACCAGCTGCCACTCTGCCTGTTTAAAAGGATCATCAATCATTCTTTGATTTGCTAATTCCTGCTAATGGCAATGGTTGAGTTTGTAGAAGTGCTTCATGGATTCCAGAGTTGCTTAAAGCCGGTGAACATTGATTGGTCCTGTATGTGGAGCAGGCCCTAGAACACAGAGCGTAGAACATTACAGTGAAGTACAGGCCCTTCGGCTCTCGATGTTGCACCGCCCTGTGAAACCGATCTGAAGCCCATCTAACCTACACTATTCTATTCTCGTCCATATGCCTATCCAATGACTATTTAAATGCCTATAAAGTTGGTGAGTCTACAACTGTTGCAGGCAGTGCGTTCCACTCCCCTACTACTCTCTGAGTAAAGAAACTGTTGCACCAATGCTATATCTATCACCCCTCAATTTGAAGCTATGCCCCCTCATGCTAGCCATCACGATCCGAGGAAAAAGGCTCTCACTGTCCACCCGATCTAACCCTCTGATTATCTTATATGTCTCAATTAAGTCACCTCTCAACCTTCTTCTCTCTAATGAAAAGAGCCTCAAGTCCCCCAAACTTTCCTCATAAGACCTTCCCTCTATACCAGGCAACATCCTAGTAAATCTCCTCTGAACCCTTTCCAAATCTTCCCTATAATGTGGTGACCAGAACTGCATAGTTCTGATTTAAAGACAATTTGCTCATACTCATGGGTGACATTGTTCCATCTCCTTTAGACTGTAGTAAGAGAGGGAAATGGAGCAGAGGCAGCTAAGAAGAAGATAAGATGGATGCACTGAAAACAAGGAGCGTCAGAAAGACTCCCTGTTGCTCCTAGCTTAATCTGAATTATGCAAGTCATCTGCATTTCATGATTCTCCTTCCTCCACTTGCAACCAGACATGCAACTTCAGGTCAGGGCAAGGATGGCATTGCCAGTGACTATGAAGATATCCATAGCCATAAACTTCTTTGTGCTGAGACTCTCCAGACCGCTGTAGGTGACATGTATAATATCTCTCAGTTCACTGCCCATTACTACATTAGGTATGTGTCTGACATTCTTGATTCAAGAAGAAGAAGTTCATTGCATTCTCTCATGAGAGAAACAGCTATTGCATCCACAGGGCTTTTCCAGGATTGAGTGTTTTTTTCCCCCTGTGGCACAAGGTACTGACTGTGAAATGTAAGTATGAGATTTGCAGCCATGTTATGAGTAAGAAGGCGAACATAGCTCTGAGTTGTATTTGCACATGGCTGAAGGTGGTGAATGGTGAAATGGGGAAGCTCGTGGTTCATTTGTAAGGATATAGCATCGGAGATTGCACTCACTGACCTCTAGCAAGCATGACAGATTGTTAAATTTCTTCTTGTATTGCATCCACGTCTGCCTAGACAGCTGACATTGACTATGTAAGCCTATTGGCTCCAACTTCTTTTCTGGTACTAATCTAGAGCAACACATGGTGCCATCAGAAGAGGATCTGTCATCTAACCTGTCTACTTTTTGTAGCAAAGCCTCAAGTGGTGCTCTGGAGAACTTTGCAGCACACTGTGGTGTATTGTACCATTTCCATAGGCATGGTTTAATTGCACAATGTGATCCCCATATCCATTTGTGCCCTAATTCCAATGTTCTCCCTTTTGACTGTGAAGCATTTTCGTTGAAGTGATCATGTCCTGGTTTTTAGCTCTGATTGGTTCTGTAAGCCATTCTATTGAAACAAACCTGAGAAAGGGCTTCACACACCATTCTCTTTTACAATTCGTGCTGAATTCATTCCTTCCAATAAAAGCTGAAACTTTTAGAGGCACAGAAATAGACCCTTTGATCCAACTCGTCCACGCCAACCAGGTATCCCAGATTAAACAAACCCCATTTGCCTGTGTTTGGCCCATATATCCCTCTAAACCTTTCCTATTCATGTACTTGTCCATCAAGTAAATGTTGTAACTGTATCTACAGTTACAACTTTGGCAGTTTGGCAGTTTATTCCATATATGAACCATCCTCTGTATGAAAAAGTTGCCCCTCGGATCCTTTTTAAATCTTTTCCCTCTCACCTTAAAACTATGCCCTCTAGATTCAAACTCATCTATCCTCGGAATAAGATCTTGGCTATTTACGTTATCTATGCTCCTCATCATTTTATAAAGCTCTATAATGTCATCCCTTAACCTTCTAATCCCTGCCTATTCAGCCTCTTCTTATAACACAATCCCTCCAGTCCCAGTAGCATCCTTAGAAATCTTTTTGGAACTCTTTCCAGTTTAATAACATGCTTCCTGTAGCAGGATGACCAGAACTGTACACAATACTCTAGAAGTGGCCTTACCAATGTCTTGTACAGTCACAACATGACATCCTACCCCAATCTCCTGATGCATGAACCTGTCTTTTCACTTCTTTCATAGAAACATACAAAATTATGAATGGGAAAGGTAAGATAGAGGCAAGTTGTTTCTGCTGGTGGGTGAGATTAGGACTAGGGGACATGACCTCAGGATTAGGGAGAGTAGATTTAGGACAGAGATGAGGAGGAACTGCTTTTCACAGATGGTAGTGAATCAATGGAATTCTCTGCCCAAGCTTCATTAAATATATTCAAGACAGAGTTGGATGGGTTTTTTGCATGGAAGGGGAATTATGGGTTATGGGGATAATGCAGGTAGGAGGAGCTGAGACAATGGACATATCAGCCATATCTTAATGAATGGCAGAGCAGCTCAACAGGTCAAATGGCCTTCTCTTGTTTTATTACAAGATACTATGAAATCATGCCAAACATCCTTAGCAGTTCATAGAATCATAGAATCCCTACAGTGTGAAAGCAAGCCTTTTGGTTCATCTCATCCACACAGACCCTCTGAAGAGAGTCCCATCCAGACACACCCCCACTACCCTATCCCTGTAACCCTGCAAGTCCCACTGTTAACCCACCTAGCCCGTACATCCGCAGACACTATGGGCAATTTACCATGGCAATCCAGCTAACCTGCATTTCTTTGGACTGCCAAAGGAAACCAGAGCACTCAAAGGAAATCCACGCAGACATGAAAAGAATGTGCAAACTCCACACAGACAGTCCCCCAAGGGTGGGATCAAGGGATCAGTTTTCTCAATACGTTTGCCGACCTAGCACCTATGCCGAGTATGACCAGGTTGTGCACTGTCGCCTTATGTCCTTTAGAAACTGGAGGGAACAATCCCTCAAACGAATACCTCACTTGATTCCTGCAGTTTGAAAACCAAAGAGATTTTCCTCCCATTTGTTTTCTCAGGTGTTCCCCCATAGGCCCATGAAACTTTGAAAAGAAAGAAAGGCTTGCATTTATACAACACCATTCTCAGGCACTGGATGTCCCAACATGCTTTATAGCCGATTAAGTACTTTGGAAGTGTAGTTATTGTCATAATGTAGGTTGCTAATCTACAGAGTGCAAGCTCCCACACACAGAGACCTGATCATCTGTGAGTGCGTTGAGAGGTAAATATGGGCCAGGACTGGAGAACAATCCCCTGCTGTTCAAAACTACATTATGGGAAATGTCACATCCATCTGAGGGAGCAGATTGGATCTTTTTGTTTCAGAATCTTACCCAAAGGCAACTCCTCAGACAGTGCAGCACTTCCTAAGTACAGCACTGGAGTGTCAGCCGCTGAGGTCACATCATTTGAACAGGTCTTGAAGTCACAGTTGGTGAGAGGGCCGCAGGTCAGACCACTTTTGGCAGCTTTGAGAAAGCTGGAATGGCTCTCTCCTACCCTGGAGTCTACTGGTTGTTCCATGCCATCTTTCTCTGAAGGTACAACTCTCAGTCGGGAGAACCTGGGGGTTACAAAATCAGCATTGACCTCAGAAGACATTTCACTTGTGTAACAGTGTAAGTAGTTCTGCAGTCATGGATGTTTATGGGTCCAGTAAACACAAATCACTTGATAACGCATAGCGCTAGTAGTTTTTCTTATTTCAGTCACCTTTCTTGTGACATTCAGTTTGAGGGCAGGTAAGGAATGTAAATACATCAACTGAAAGTGTAACCACAGAGACATTCTTCACAATAGAAAAGTTCAAACAATGAATATTGAAAGTTTGCCTTGATCTTAGAACACTTAGAGAATGTTGAATGTAATTCTCAGTAAAATCGACACAACATTTAAGTTAAAGCAAGCTAGTTCTTTTCAAAAGAGAAACCTTCTGTTAAAATAAAGAGATGTGATTTTCTCTTGTAACTACTTATTAGGTGCAACCAAATGTGCAATTCAAGGATTTTGCTTCATTCCAAGAAAATATATGCATTAATTTGATTTTATTCTGTAGTGCGGGTATAATTGAAGTGACCTCCTTGATTTGAATGTTTTGGGTTGTAGATAATTTTTGCTCTGCCACAGCTAGTCTGTAATTCTATGTTCTGCAGCCCCATGTGGACCTCAGGATATTGACACCAAACTAAACTGTGAGACCAAAAATACAAAGGTGACCTGGGGGAAGAGTGATGGTGCGCTGTGGTATGTTACATTCGCAGACGGAGAAGATGGACATGTAACACAGTGTAATACAACAGAGACAAGCTGTGAATTCATGGACCTGCACTGCAGTCAAATGTACTTGATCACTGTCAAAGCAATGGATGGTTCTTGTCAGAGTATAAGCACTTTCTTCGTTGAAACTGAAACAGGTAACCTTCCTAAAGAGGTTGTGAATGCTGTGAATGTTACACTGCTGTGATAGCAAATAGTGCCGTGAAGTTTGAGGTTAAGGAAGGTCACAATGGTTATTTCAGAGTTTTTTGGTAACGTTTTTCTTACCAATGTGGTGGCCTCATTTTGTAGCGCATTTGAATGGCACTGGTTTCTAACATTAACACTTTGCCTTAGTGACCACAGAGTTCTCTTTGTAGAATGGAGGTAGAATGTTTCTCTTCTTCCTGTCTATTATGAGGTGACCTGACTGGAGTCTTTGGACTGTGGGAGAAAACCCACACAGATACGAGGAAAATGTGCAGACTCCACACAGACAGGTGTCCGAGGATCGAATTGAACCCATGTCCCTGGCGCTGAGAGGCAACAGTGCTAGCCACTGAGCCATCATGCTACTTAGTGCATAGCTGTTCGACATCTCTTCATTAGATCTTCATTTTCTGAACTAGTGATCTAACAATACTATAGGAACTTTGTATTAAACCTTGCAAATCTCTCCCCTTCATCATTATCTCGAATAACAAGTGCAAAGAGTTCAGTAAGATCTTGACCATGTTACCAGCTACTTCTGCAACATCTCTTCCTTGCACTGGTTGCCTGGCTGCCTGGTCAAGCTTCCTTTAATGTACTTTCTGTTTCAGTCTTGAACTCACATCTTTCTCTAGTTTCTGTTCTCTTTCCATGCTCTCTTTAATTTTGTCTCTAATTTGGTCTTGTCAATAAGCTATTGCTGCTCTCTTGGCCCGCCCATCAGTGTCAGCCAGGATGGACATGTCTGGGAAACAGCTCCGACCATGAGTAGCTCAGATCTGGAGACAAGGTCAGGGTTTGCCAGTGAAGAGTGTTGACGACTGGGAGAATTGATTTCAGAGGCCAGCAGGGAGGGCAATGGGTGACCATCAGGGCACAGGTACTGGTGGAGGAATGGGCTCTTAAGTGGCCATTAACTTGCCTCCTAAGGACCTCAATAGATTGGTAGCAGGTGGGCCGCTGGTCTCTTATCCACCTCTTTAAAATTTCACTGGTTTAGGCAGGTAGCCAGCAGATGCCAACAGCTGGATTTCACCAAACTTCAAACCCATCATTGATAGACCATAAATTTCAGACGTTATTTCTCTTTGCTCTGAAATGAAACCAGTCTGTTCATAAGCGTTCAACATTGTAATTGTGCTCCCACTAAGATCAGTGATATCCATCTCTTTAATATTGCCCCGTCATAGCTCATCGACTGCTGAAACACTCGTAGATGCTTTGGAGCCCCCAGACCTAACTATTCCAATTCTCTTCTGGCTCATCTTCCTTGTTCTGTATCCCCATGCCAAATGTACTGCCTGTGTCTTGGCCAACGCTCCATCCTGTTCCCCTCTCACTGACCTACGTTGTGGCGCTGTGGCGCTCACTGACCTACGTTGTCTCCTGCCAAGCAATAATTTCATCTTAAATTCTTCTCCATGTTTTCAAATCCCTCCATTGCCTCACCCTTCCTTAACTCTGGAATAACTTCCAGCCCCACAACCTTCAGCAATATCTGTGGTCTCTAGTCTCTTCTGCATTCCCAATTTTAATCATCCCACCATTGGTAACTTGGCCTTCAGTTACTTGGGTCCAGTGTTCTGGAATACCTTCCTTGCACTATTCCGTCTCTCTATCTCAACCCCCTCTTTTAAGACTGTCCTTAAAAACTATCTGTGGATGTTGGAGATGTGAACCAAAAACAGAAATTGCTGGAGAAACTCAGAAGGTCTGCCAGCATCTTTGGGAGGAAAACAAAGTTATCATTACAAGTTCGCCGACTCTTCTTCAAAACTGATGAAGTTCTGATGAGTCACCAAATTTGAAACGTTAACTCAGCTTTCCTCCCACAAATGATGCCAGACCTGCTGAGTTTCTCCAGCAATTTCTCTTTTGCTCAAAAACTATCTTCTGCCCAAGCACTGGGTCACCTGAGTACATCTCTTTGGGAGCTCAGTGTCACACTTCAACCTGTGATATTCCTGTGAAGCTTTTATCACACAAAAGGCACACTATAAATATAAGTTGTCATAATGATAATATTACTAATTCATGACTTCTCATTTCTCTGTCCTCTTCCCCAAAGCACCCTGCCCCCCTCAGAATGTACAAGCTGATATTGATGCTGTCACAGCCTCTGTAACATGGGAGCCAAGCAATCTCACAGTCTCATACACTGCAACAGCCGAGGGGAGTGATGGACACACAGCCGTGTGCAGTACATCTGAAACAAACTGTTCCATCCTACATCTCCATTGCAGCCAAAGATACAACATCTCTGTCCTTGCATTCGGTGACAACTGCAGCAGCATCCACAGCTCCAGTTATGAAATTTGGACAGGTAATATTATCTTGACTTTGTATAAAACTTTTCATGTGCTGCGAACACTTAAAATTCTTCAGAACTAAGGATTATTTTTAAATTATAGTCACAGTATTGTTGGCAGCAAGTTCACAGCTATTAAATTGAATGACACATTAATCTACTTCTACAATGTTAGCAAGCGGCAAAACCCAGCCCTCTTCTCTTATTCAAAGAAATACTAGCTCGGACAAAATTCTGAGCTATTGAATATGCTCAGCTATGTAGCTGACTAACTGGGAACAAGACCCTTCTTCAGTCTGTACCACAGCAAATTTTGCTTGTGACTTTTGATGCTAGCAATAAGGAATTTCCAGATTAGAATCCCTTTTATGTCTTTTATGCAACACTGGTATAAATTAGTCAAACTGTGTAAAGGTCATAGTGACCCAGAGACCTGAGGTGAAATTTATTGGGCTGAATAAACAAAATCTGGATTGAGACACAGCAAATTGAAATAAAACAATGCATGTTTTATCAATGTGTTATCAATGTGGTTTAAACTCAATGAGATGTTGGTGGCAATCATTTCTGCAAACAGTTTCTGTCATGGTCCCAGTAGATACTAATTTTCAATTGATCTTTCCTACAGCTCCATGTGCCCCTGATGAAGTCATTGTGAATGTGGACTGTAATTCAAATAGAGCAGTGGTATCATGGGGTCAGACTGATGGAGCAGTTTCTTACAAGGTAACTGCAGAAGGCAGTGATGGAGATACACACTCACATAACACAACAGAGACACGCTATGAAATTTGGGATTTACACTGTGGACAGTCCTATAACATAACTGTAACAACAATGAGCTATGGTCGGAATGGTATTTCAAGTACTTCCGTACAAACCCGAACTGGTAATGCTGTTAATTCTTGATTAATATCCAATTACAATATGAACAGAAATTAATTTACGTTTATTTGTTCTAAGTGTTTGCAGGATGGAGAGCAGGGCTGACAGTTATCTGTATTTTCTCACCAGCACCGTGTGTTCCTGAGCATCTAAAAGCTGAGCTGAATTGTGATTCAAATGCTGTGTCCTTCTCATGGGATGAGGCAGATGGAAGAAAGTTTTACATTGTGACTGCTCAAGATAGTCAAAAGGTCACTGCTTTATTCAACACTAGTGACACAAAGGCTCAATTCCCAGACCTGCAGTGTGGTGAACATTACACAATCTCTGTTCTTGCAGCAGACAACTTCTGCAGAAGCCCCCAGAGTGCAGTGGTGAATGTACATGCAGGTATCACTCATTTCCACAAATCATTTTGCGACATTGCATCCATAAGCAGTATTTCAATGTGTGAACTTTTATGTTCATTTTAATATTCTTTGTGGTGGATCTCTGTACGTGGTTTAGTTTACATTGTAAACGTCCTTTTATAGAACCACAGCTAGGATCACTGTTTGTGTATTTTGATACTGTTAGTATGACCACCCAGAAATGCCCCACACTTCAGTTTTATGCCCTGTTTCGATCAGTAAAGGTATTTGAGGTCAACAAGAGCAGGTCTGTTGTTCAAACTGGTTTTGGATAGTACATTTTCCAAGCTTGCCTTGTTCAACCAGTAATATTGTCCAAAATTCAAAATTTATATCTTTCAACTTGCCTAACACCAACTTCTTCTGCTAAGAAGTTAGAAATATTATCACTAAGAATATACATCTGAGCCAAACATTATAAATTCCTTAATCACATTATATTTATTGCAGAGTTTGGTACTTAAGGAAGAGTAGATTGAACTAACATCTTTCCAGGTTCATGGAACATATGAGGAAGTTTATTTCTCATGAAAACATGTGAAACTGTATTGAAAAGTGACGTGGTGGACTAAGCTGTTACAATGTCTTTCCTAATGGTTATTGCCTATCCTATAGGATAAAGAAGATTATATACAACACAGAAAAGTGGCTCAGACAGTGAGGAACATTGGCAAAAGGCTGCTAAAGTAATTTTTAATACTTTCCAGATTAGCCCTAATGGTTGGGCTGCTCTTTCACTGTTGTCAGACTCATTATAATACTTCTTCACAGTGAAATTAACTTTGCAGGAAATTTGAATGTCCATTCCCATCGACTAGAATGCCATAGAAGCTGACATGTGGAGTCAGTATTAAAAGGTTGAAGCAGAAATTAGTTAGAACTACTAGGTAGTTACAGCAAATAATGACAAAACCATTTTTATTACTTTTAGTCAGTGCCGCTAACTGATGAATAATGCACATATGTGATTTATTTTCTATTTTCTTTGCATTTTATAGAATGATGGATGCCAAAAGAATTATTGACTATTTAATAAATTTATCCACCCATGTAATTATTTCAAGTTACACTAATTGTTTGAATCTGTTATCCTACATCTATTTTAACTTTTAATGTTATTTCCAGTTGCTTGCAACCCACAGAACATGGAAATAAGACTGGATTGTAATCTAAACACAGCCTTGGTCTTGTGGGACCATAGTAGAGGTGCTCTGTGGTACACTGCTATTGCGGAAGGACCTGATGGCAACGTCACATCATGCAGCACATCAGAAACATGGTGTCGAACACCCATGTTACTCTGTGGCCAGTTGTATTCTGTGTATGTCATAGCATCTGACAACACATGCAACCAATCTCAGAGTTCAATTGTTAAAATTCAAACAGGTAATTCCTTATTTGACTGACAAAAAAATGGATTGTGTAGTTCACAATGAAGTAATCTTCTAGAATATTTTGATAATTTGTACAATACCGCAGTGCATGACATGAAGTAAAAACTGTCATCATCTCTATGGCACGTTGTTCAGCTTTCCTTTACACCACGTCATTCCCGATCATTAGATTTTCCCAGAAATCTGAGATTCCACACTTACCTATATTTGATTGTTTCTGACAGCTGTCATAGAGTCATAGAGTCATAGCGATGTACAGCATGGAAACAGACCCTTCGGTCCAACCCGTCCATGTCAACCAGATATCCCAACCCAATCTAGTCCCACTTGCCAGCACCGGCCCATATCCCTCCAAACCCTTCCTATTCATATACCCATCCAAATGTGTCTTAAATGTTGCAATTGTACCAGCCTCCACCACATCTTCTGGCAGCT